>NC_064819.1:40853617-41178617 GCF_024166365.1 Elephas maximus indicus
CCCAGCAGGAAGCTTCTGCCTTTTTTATTAGCAGTATGGCAATGTGAGCACATCAGACCACATTTTATTCCATCCAAGACCAATGACACAATTTCCCATCTGGCTGAACTAGGGGCTGAAAGTGAGCTGGCCAAGACTCAATCAAGATAAGTTGAAAGTTATGTGCTTTAACAGAGGGAAATCCCTAAAGAAGTCATGGAGAATCTTTTTCCACATGTTCAGGGTTGTATTTAATCCTTGCCATTGATATTGACAGTCTCAGGTCAAGAAAGCAGCAAGTTTCAAAGACAAGATCCTGGACTAGAAACTAGGGCACCTGGATCCCAGTGCTGGCTTCCTCACTAACTACCTGGGGGTTGTTAGGACAGTCACAGCTACTGGTGGGGTGGCTCTGGGGGAGGCCTTAATTTAATGCTGCTCCAAGAATCTCTGATGATGTCCGAAGTAGCCTTTCTACCACCTATGCTGTGCAGAGATGGGTAACTCTTCTTCCAAGGTCTTGTCTAGATGAACTCTTAGTTGGATTAACCAAGCGCAATATTGGTGAAGAACCTAAAGCTGAGTGCTCAGAGCAGCTGCCAAGAAAATAATACACAACCAATCTCCACATACTGTTCAGATCTGTGAACTCAGTCCTGGTGACCAGTGCCCAAAGAAGGCCCACACACCCACTACCAATTAGGGGTGAGCTAAGAACCTCCACTGGATATTTCCTTAACTCCATCAACAAGAACAGCATTTCTCAAAAGATACCTCAAAGGATTCTAGTTGGACAACCAAATACCAAATAGCAGGGGTTTTTTTTGTTTTTTGTTTTTTTAATGAGGCAGAAATTAGCCAGAGCCTTGGCAGAAACCTACTGAAAGATTACAAACGACCAGTTGCTATCAAGTTGATTTCAACTCCTGGAGAACTCATGTGTGTTGGGGTAGAATTGTGCTCCATAGGATTTTTGATGACTGATTTTTCAAAGATAGATTGCCAGGCCTTTCTTCCAAGGTGACTCTGGGTGCACTCAAGCCACCAATCTTATAATTAGCAGCCAAACACATTAATTGATTGCAACACTCAGGGACTCAGAGATTAGCCTTGATTAAAAATCACCTGGAATACTCATCGAACCCCACATGAAGTAGATCCCAAAAGTCACCAAGACATATTATAACCAAGCTTGCCAAAACCAAAGATATAGAGAATTTCAAGAGCGGCTAGGGATAAAAGAAAGGTCACATACAAAGGAGAGTCAATAAGAAAAAGCTAGGACTATCCAGCAGAAACTATGCAGGCAAGAGGGCAATGGATGACATATATAAAACCCTGAAAGGAAAAAGTGCCAGCCAAGAATCATATATCCGGCAAAATTGTCTCTTAAATATGGAAGCAAAATCAGGACACTTCCAGATAAAAAGAAGTTTAGGGAATTTGCAAAAACCAAACCAAAACTACAAGAAATACTAATGGGAGTCCTCTGGTTAGATAATCAGTAACATCAGATAACAACCCAAGACTAGAACACAGGACAGGGCAACCAGATATCAACCCAGAAAGGGAAATCACAAAAATAAATTAAGATAAAAAACACTCAAAACAGGGAACACTAATGTCATTATGTAAAAGATGACAACATTAAATTACTAAAGAGGAATTTAAAAATGTAATAATAGATTTTTCATACGAAAAGGAAGTCAAGGCACTATAAAGAGATAAAAGTTTGGTTTAAGCTTAGAAAAATAGGGGTAAATAGTAAGGTAAGCACAAAGGATACTAACAATCCTACACATCAAAATAAAATACAAGAAAAACGTAAACTCAGCAAAAAACAAAATCAACAACAATGAAAAAGAGGAAAAGACGATATACAAAGAAAAACTACTCAGCACAAAAAATTAAGTGGAAAAAAGAAACTGTCAATGACACACAAAAAAGATATCAAAATGATTGCACTAAACTCATACTTACCCATAATTATGCTGAATGTAAATGGACTAAATGCAGTAATAAAGAAGCAGAGAGTGGCAGAATGGATAAAAAAACACAATCCATCTGTGTGCTGCCCACAAGAGACACACCTTAAAAACACAAACTAAAACTTAAAGGATGGAAAAAATGTATCAAGAAAACAACAATCGAAAAAGAGCAGGAGTGGCAATACTAATTTCTGGCAAAATACATTTTAAAGTTAATTTTCCACAACAGATAAGGAAAGACACTATATAGTGATTAAAGGGTCAATGCACCAGGAGGATATAACCATAATAAATATTTACACACTCTACAAAAGGGCTTCAAGATACATAAAACAAACTCTAACAGCATTGAAATGTGAGATAGACAGTTCCACAAAAATAGTAGAAGATTTTAACACACCACTTTTGATGAAAGGCAGAACATCCAGAAAGAAGCTCAGTAAAGACACAGAAGATCTAAATACCAAGATCAACCAATTTGATCTCACAGACATATACAGAACACTCCATCCAACAGCAGCCAAGTGTACTTTCTTTTTCAATGCACATGGAACATTCTCCAGAATAGACCACATACTGGATCATAGAGCAAGCCTTAACAGAATCCAAAACATCAAAACATTACAAAACATCTTCTCTGAGCATAAGGCAATTAAAAGTAGAAATCAGTAACAGAAAAGGCAGGGAAGAAAAATCAAACACATGGAAACTGAACAACGTCTTGCTCAAAAAACACTGGGTTATAAAAGAAATTAAGGATGGAATTAAGAAATTCATAAAGTCCAATGAGAATGAAAACAAGTCCTATCAGAATCTTTGGGATGCAGCTAAAGCAGTGCACAGAGGTCAATTTAGAGCAATAAATACACACATCCAAAAAGAAAAGGCCAAAATCAAAGAATTATCACTACAACTTGAGCAAATAGAAAGAGAGCAACAAAAGAAACCCTCAGGCACCAGAAGAAGGCAAATAATACAAATTAGAGCAGAATTAAATGAAAGAAAGAACAGAAAAACAACTGCAAAGAGTTAAGAAGTCCAAATGCTGGCTCTTTGAAAAGATCAACAAAATCGATAAACGGTTGCCCAAACAGAAAAAAGAAAAACAGCATGGGAAGCAAATAACCCAAATAAGAAATGGGATGGATGATATCACAACAGAACCAACTGCAATTGAAAGAATTATATCCGATTACTATGAAAAATTGTACTCTAAAAATTTTGAAAACCTAGAGGAAATAGACAAATTTCTAGAAACCCACTACCTACCTAAACTAACACAAACAGAAGTAGAAAAATTAAATAAATCTACAACAAAAGAAGAGACTGAAAAGGTAATTTAAAAACTCCCAAGGAAAAAAGCCCTGGCCCTGACAGCTTCACTGGAGAATTCTACCAAACTTTCAAAGAAGAGTTAACACCACTACTACTAAAGGTATTTCAGAACATAAAAAAGAATGGAATACTCCCAAACTCATTCTATGAAGCCAGCATATCCCTGATACCAAAACCAGGTAAAGACACCACAAAAAAAGAAAATTACTGACTTATGTCCCTCATGAACTTAGACACAAAAATCCTCAACAAAATTCTAGCCAATGGAATTGAACAACATATCAAAAAAAAAAAATAATAATTCACCATGACCAAGTGGGATTCATACCAGGTATGCAGGGATGGTTCAACATTAGAAAAACAACCAATGTAATCCATCACATAAACAAAACAAAAGACAAGAATCACATGATCTTGTGAATTGACCCAGAAAAGGCATTTGACAAAGTCCAATAAGCATTCGTGATTAAAACTCTCAGCAAAATAGGAATAGAAGAGAAATTCCTCAGTATAATAAAGGACATTTATACAAAGTCAACGACCAACATCATCTTAAATGGAGAGAGTCTGAAACCATTCCCCTTGAGAATGGGAACCAGGCAAAGATGACTTTTATCACCACTCTTATTCAACATTTTGCTGGAGGTCCTAACCAGAGCAATTAGGCTAGAAAAAGAAATAAGGGGCATCCAAATCGGCAAGGAAGAAGTAAAAGTATTTCTATTTGCAGATGACATGATCTTATACACAGAAAACCCTAAGGTATATTCAAGAAAACTACTGAAACTAATAGAAGAGTTCAGCAGAGTATCAGGATACAAAATAAACAAAAAATTCAGTTAGATTCCTCTACGCCAATAAAGAAAATATCAAAGAGGAAATCACCAAATCAATACCATTTACAATAGCCCCCCAGAAGATGAAATACTTAGGAATAAATCTAACCAGAGACATAAAAGACCTATACAAAGAAAACTACAAGACACTACTACAAGAAGTCAAGAGAGACTGACATAAGTTGAAAAACATACCTTGCTCATGGTCAGAAAGACTCAATATTGTGAAAATATCTATTCTACCCACAGCAATCTATGAATACAATGCAATTCCGATCCAAATTCCAATGACATTTTTTAATGAGATAGAGAAACAAATTACCAACTTCATATGGAAGGTGAAGAGGCCCCAGATAAGTAAAAGCATTACTGAAAAAGAAGAACAAAGTAGGAGGCCTCACACTATCTGATTTTAGAACATATTATACCGCCAAAGTAGCCAAAGCAGCATGGTACTAATACAACAACAGATACGTAGACCAATGGAACACAGTTGAGAATCCAGATGTAAACTCATCCACTTATGAGCAGCTGATATTTGACAAAGGCCCAAAGTCCATTAATTGGGGAAAAGACAGTCTCTTTAACAAATGGTGTTGGCATAACTGGATATTCATCTGCAAAAAAATGAAACAAGACTGATACCACACACCATGCATAAAAACTAACTCAAAATGGATCAAAGACCTAAATATAAAATCTAAAATGATAAGTACCATGGAAGAAAAAATAGGGACAATGCTAGGATCCCTAATACATGGCATAAACATTATAAAAGATATTACTAACAATGAACGAACACCAGAAGAGAAACTAGGTAACCGGGAGCTCCTAAAAATCACTTAGGCTCATCCAAAGACTTCACCGAAAGAGTAAAAAGACTACCTACAACTGGGAAAAAGTTTTTGGCTATAACAAATCCGATCAGCATCTGATCTCTAAAACCTACATGATGCTGCAAAAACTCAATAACAAAAAGATAAACAACCCAGTTAAAAAAATGGGCAAAGGATATGAACAGGCACTTCACCAAAGAAGACATTCAAGTGGCTAACAAATACATGAGGAAGTGTTCACAATCATTAGCCATTAGAAAAATGGAAATCAAAACTACAAAGAGATACCGTCTCACCTGACCAAGGCTGGCATTAATCAAAAAAAAAAAAAAAAAAAAACACAAAATAATAAATGTTGGAGAGGTTGTGGAGAGACTGGAACAATTATACACTGCTGGTGGGAATGTAAAATAGTACAAGCAATTTGGAAATAGATTTGGTCCTTCCTTAAAGGCTGGAAATAGAACTACCATACGATCCAGCAATCGCACTCCTCAGCATATATCCTAATGAAATAAGAGCCTTCACACGAGTAGATATATGCACACCCATGTTCACTGCAGCACTGGTTACAATGCCAAAAAGATGGAAACAACCAAGGTGCCCATCAACAGATGAATGGAAAAACAAGTTATGATATATTCACACAGTGGAATACTATACAATGATTAAGAACAGCGATGAATCCGTGAAATCCATCTCATAACAGGGAGGAACCTGGAAGGCGTTATGCTGAGTGAAATTAGTCAGTTGCAAAAGGACAAATATTGTATGAGACCACTATTATAAGAACTCAAGGAAAAGTTTAAACACAGAAGAAAATATTCTTTGATGGTTACGAGGATGGGGAGGGAGAGAGGGAGAGGGGTGGTATTCACTAATTAGATAGTACACGAGAACTATTTTAGGTGAAGGGAAAGAACACACAATACACGGGAGGTCAGCACAACAGGACTAAACCAAAAGCAAAGAAGTTTCCTGAATACAACCAAACGCTTTAAAGGCCAGAGTAGCAGGGACAGGGGTCTGGGGACCATGGTTTCAGGCGATGTGTATGTCAATTGGCATAATAAAACGTATTAAGAAACACTCTGCATCCCACTTTGGTGAGTGGTATCTGGGATCTTAAACACTGGCAAGCAGCCTGGACCAAAGGAGAATGAAGAACACCAAAGACACAAGGTACACATAAGCCCAAGAGACAGAAAGGGCTACATAACCCAGAGATTACATCAGCCTGAGACCGGAAGAACTAGATGGTGCCCAGCTACAACCGATGACTGCCCTGACAGGGAACACAACAGAGAATCCCTGATGGAGCAGGAGAACAGTGGGAAGCAGACCTTAAATTCTCATAAAAAGACCAGACTTAAGGGTCTGACTGAGACTGGAGGGGCCCCAGAGGACATGGCCCACGGACCCTCTGTTAGCCCAAGACTGAAACCATTCCGGAAGTCAACTCTTCAAACAGGGATTGGACTATACGACAGAAAATGATACTGATGAGGAGTGAGCTTTTTGGCTCAAGCAGGCACAGGAGACTATGTAGGTAGCTCCTGTCTGCAAACGAGATGAGAAGGCAGAGGGGGACAGGAACTGGTGGAATGGACATCGGGAATACAGGGTAGAGAGGAGCAGTGTGCTGTTACATTAGGGGGAGAGCAGCTAGGGTTCAAGTTTTTGTATGAGAGACAACTTGATTTGTAAACTCAACAGAAAAAAAAAAAGTTAAAAAAAATCCATCTAGAAGAATAGCCAAGAAAACTTGGACCAAAGAAAAAAGAGAGGGTATTCCCAATCACATACTAACACATGTTATAAAGTTATAGAGTAAGTGTCAATAACAAATTAATTAACACTGTATACACCCAAATGTAGATATGGAGATATATAGATATGTGTATAATTTCTCGTATGATAAATGTTAGATTTTAAAATCCAAAGGGGAAATGGATTCTTTAATAAAAAGCTCTGTTCTTAACCCACATAATATACCAAAATAAATTTCAAGTGGATTATAAATTTACATACTGAAAATTACCAATAAAAGAACTAGATAAAGATAGCTAAATATTTGCCTGATCTCTGATAGGGGAAAGTGTACCTAAGCATATGCGTATAATAAGTGGAAGATCAATGTGCAGAACTATATTAAAAATTTTAATTCTCTCTATAAAAAGAGAATTAATTAAATTGAAAGATAAACAATAAACCAGAAGGAGAGAGCTTTAAACAATAGGACAGGCAAATGGTTAATATTCTAAATTAAGAGCTCTTAAGAAACCAGTCTGCCTATTATTGGTTGTGTGACTTTGGAGGGGTTATTTAACCTTCATAAACTTATTTCATTCTAAAGAGAATAATAATTGAATATATTTCATAGGATTGTGTGAAGATTAAGAGATAATATGTGAAAGCATTAGTACAGTGAAAGGCTTACAAAATGTTTGCTGTCATTATTACCACTATTATTATTAAGTGACTCAATAGAACTATATGTGCAAACACTTGAAAAGGTAATTCAAACCAGAACAATACAAATCACATTAAAAAAAAAAAACTGCAATTGTACCTGCTCATTAGCTACCTAAGCAGTTATATTAAAACAGTATTTTTGAATCCTAACATATGGAGCTTGGGGAAAATTCTCTTACCTTGCTGGTGAAAGTGTAAATTAGTATAATCTCCCTTGAGGAAATTTATCAAAATGTATCAAAAATCTTTCAAACAATTTTTTTAAACATTTGATCTAATAATTCTTTGCTTAGGACTTTACCTAAAGAAACAATCTTATATATACAAAAGAAAAAACATACCAAGATTATTCATCATAATAGCAATATAAGAAACAACATAAGACCCAACAAAGAAACATTAGTTCCATCCATGCAGCAGAATTCTGTGTAACCACTGAAAATCAAAATTGTATAAAAATGTATAGAAGCATAGAAAAAATGTTCACAATACTCATTCAATTTTAAAAAAGTAAATTATAACACCTTCCATATATCATTTCAATTTGGTAATAAAATAGCATATTTTTACAATATAGGGAGAGACCTATATTAAAGGTATATGCATACATGTGTGTTCATGTATGCATATGTATGTGTACGTATAAAACAGAAATGAATATACTGCTATGCTAAGCAGTGCTTATATCTGGGTAGTGGAAGTGCTGGCGATTTTTATATTTTTCATATTTTCTGTGTCCCTGTCTCTGTTTTCTAAACTTTCTACAATTTGTGTGTACCACTTTTATTATTAGAAAAAACACAATGAATATTATCTTTTAATAGTCTATCTTAGGCTGGGTTCTCTAAAGAAGCAAAACCAGTGAAATGTATATACACAGAGAGAGACTGATCTCAAGAAAATGGCTCATGCGGTTGTAGGGGCTAGAAAGTTCCAAGGCAGGCCACATGTCCGAGGAAACTCCCTTTCAACTGATTGGCTGCTCATAGCAGATCTCATCATGGAAGTGATTACATCATTAATAACTGCCAAACTACATCCAGACCGCCAAACCGCTGAGAATTATGGCCCAGTCAAGTTGACATGCAACCTTAACTATCACAATCCACACTTTGCCAACTTGGCACCTGTACATACGTCTCCTTAAGCCATACAAAATCCCTAAAGTCGTACTTGTGTGTAACATGATAAAACTAACAACCAAAAACACACTAGCCCTGTTTACATCTTATATTTTATAAATAAAGAAAACAAAAATATTTGATACACAGAAACAAGTAAGAAATGCACATAATTACAGTCCTTATTTATGCAATTAATCATGTGGCTGTAGCTGGTATTTTAGAACCACTTTCTTCCTCCACTTATTCCGTATTCCCTTTACCCTCAGCAATCACCTCAGCTGGTTGTGGTCCTTTGCCTGGTGAGGTGACCCAAACCTTTATTCCTGAAGGGTCTGGCCCATTAATAGTCATGTCAGAATTGGGTTGCTATAGTTTTCCAATGACTTTAATCACAGGGCATGGTAGTACTAACAGACACCTTAAGGGATCTCCTGCATTCTAGACATACTCTTCCTTACCTCCATTATGTAATATCAATCTGATTTCCACATGGTAATTGGCATCAATCACACCAGCCAGTATGGTAACTCCTTTCTTTGCCTGTTGATGCAGAGGCATAAGGAGCCCAAAGTGGCCAAGTGGCATTCTTAACTTCCAGTTCAAAGAAATCAGTGATGTGTCTCCTGGTAGGAGCATTCCTCCCTTTGGAACTAAGACCTCTAGACCTGCAGAGCATAGAGTCATGGGAACAGGAAACAAAAATTTTTCGAGTAGATCGCTAGGGGTAATAGTGAGTCGTGCCACTTCCATTTCTACCCCTTGATTCCTGGTTGTATAAATCCTGGCTATAGGAAAAACAGCACCATATATAGACACTGGTTTAGAGTATATACAGCCTCCTGGAGAACATAGCTCCCATCCTGCAAGGTATTGCCACCTGACTGGCACCATAATTGTATTTTTAGAAGATCATTCCATCAAGCCAGCTGCTTCAGGATGATGGGGAACATGGTAAGACGAGTGAATTCCGTAAGCATGAGCCCATTGCCACACTTCATTTGCTGTGAAGTGAGTCCCTTGATCTGAGACAATGCTGTGTGGGATACCATGAGAATGAATAAGGCGTTTTGTAAGTTCTCAGATGGTAGTTTTGGCAGAAATATTGCATGCAGGGAAGGGAAGGCAAATCCATATCCAGGCTAAGTTTCTTTTCCAGTAAGAACAAAATGCTACCCTTTCCGTGATGGAAGTTGTACAATGTAATCACCCTGCCACCAGATTGCTGGTTGATCACCTCAAGGAATGGTACCATATCAGGGACTCAGTGTCAGTCCCTCCTGCTGGCAGAAAGGACACAGCAGTGCGTGTAGCCAAGTCAGCCTTGATGAATGAAAATTCATGTTGCTAAGCCTATGCATAACCTTCATCTCTGCCACCATGGCCACTTTGTTTCTGTGCCCATTGGGCAATGACGGGAATGGTTGGGAAAGAGAATGGTTTCCACAGAATGCGTCATCCTATCTACTTGATTGTTAAAATCGTCCTCTGCCTAGGTCACCTTTTGGTAAGCATTCAAGTGAGACACAAATATCTTCACTTCTTTGGCCCATTCAGAAAGGTCTGTCCACACACCTCTTCCCCATACCTCCTTGTCTCCAGTTTTCCAATCATGTCTCTTCCAAGTCCATGACCACCCAATGAAATCATTGGCCATAGCTCATGAATCAGTATACAATCGCATATCTGACCATTTCTCTTTCCAAGCAAAGTGAACAACAAGATGCACTGCCCAAAGTTCGGCCCATTGGGAGGATTTACCTTCAACACTATGCATCAGGGATGTTCCAGAAAGGAGCTGTAGTGCTGCTGCTGTCCACTTTCGAGTGGTGCCAGCGTATCATGTAGAACCACCTGTAAACCAGGCATGAGTTTTCTCTTCCTTTGCCACCTGATCATAAGGAACACCCCATGCGGTCATACGTGTAGACTGGGAGATGGAAGGTAATGTGACAGGAGTGGAGACCACAGACATTTGGGCCACTTCCTCATGCAAATGACTTGTGCCTTGGTGTCCTGCACAGGCCCCATCTCATATATAACCATTCCATTTAATGATGGAGTGCTGCTGTGAATCTCTCCCACAACTAAAAAGGAGACAAAATGCCTGGTGGGCCTCTCTGGATTTTGAAGGCAACATATCCCACATTTGGGTGTGCTACTCTGGCCTATTTGTAAAGTGACTCAAAAAGCTGCTAATTATGAGTGGGGTGCAGAACAAGAGAAGGCTCTGCAACAGGTTCAGGCTGCAGTGCAAGCTGCTGTTGCATAGGTCATATGATCCAGCTGATTCAATAGTGCTTGCAGCATCCGTGGCAGGTAGAGATGCTGTTTGAAGTTTTTGGTAGGCCCCTATTGGTGAATCACAGCACAGACCCTCAGGATTTTGGAGCAAAGCCCTGCCATCCTCTGCGGATAACTACTCTCCTTTTGAGAAACAGCTTTTGGCTTGTTACTGGGCCTCAGTAGAGACTGAATGCTTAAACCATCGGCCACCCAAGTCACCATGTGGCCTGAGATGGCCATCATGAACTGGGTGTTTTCTGATTCACAGAGACATAAAATCGGACTTATCCTTCAATTTAAAAGGACTATCTTGACATCACCCACACCTCTAGAAATTTCACTGAGATGGAAGGCACCTGAATTTTTGTTGAATTAATTTCTCACCCTCTAACATGCAGATGTTTTACCAATAAGTCCAGAGTCATTGACACTTCTTCCTTACTAGGTTCAGTCAGCATAATGCCATCAGTGTAATGGACCAGTGTGACATCTTGTGGAAGGGAAAGACGATCAAATTCCCTGTGGACTAAACTATGACATAGGGCTGGAGAATTGATGTATCTGTGAAGTAGGACAATGAACGTATATTGCTGGCCTTGCCAGCTGAAGGCAAACTGCTTCGTATGGTCCTTAGAAATAGGTATGGAGAAAAAGGCATTTTTAGCCAAATTAACGGCTGCATAACAGGTACCAGGAGATGTATTAATTTACTTAAGCAATGAAATTACATCTGGAACAGCAGCTGCAATTGGAGTCATCACTTGGTTAAGTTTTTGATAATACATTGTCATTCTCCAAGACCCATCTGTTTTTTTGCACAGGTCAAATAGGCAAGTTGAAAGAAGATGTGGGAATCAACACCCCTACATCATTCAAGTCCTTGATGGTGGCAGTAATCTCTGCAATTCCTCCGAGTATGTGGTATTGCTTTTGGTTTACTATTTTCCTGGGTAAGTGCAGTTCTAATGGCTTTCACTTGGCTTTTCCTACCATAATAGCCATTGCTCCACTTGTCAGGGATCCAGTGTGAGATTTTGCCAGTGACTGAATATATCTATTCCAATTATGCGTTCTGTAACTGGGGAAATCACTACAGGATTGGTTCGGGGACCCACTGTGAGATGAACCTAAGGTAAGACTTCATGAATAACCTGACTTCCATATGCCTCCACACTGACCAGTGGGCCACAGTGATGTTTTGTGTCTCACGGAATTAGTTTCAGTTCAGAGCCAGTATCCAGTAATTCCTGAAAGGTCTGATTATGTCCTTTTCCTCAGTGAGATATCACTCTCATAAAGGACTGCAGATCCCTTTGAGGAAGGCTGGGAAAAAGATTAACGGTATAAATTTTTGGCAGTGTAGTTGGGTCCTTCCTCAAGGGGACTCAGCCTCCCCTTCATTCAAGAGATCGTGAGTCTATAAACTCGTTCAAGTCTGGGAATTGATTGATGAGCCATGACTATTCTGGTGATTCAAGTTAGACTACCATTCACTTGACCTAGAATTCTTCTGCTTATACAGATCAGGTAAATATTTAGTAGATTTACCATCTACTTTTTTTTTTTACTCCTAGGGACACCATGACTAAGTAGTCAATGTCATAAGTCCATACAAGTCAGATGATTCTGATTACTGCTTTGACTCCACTGTCCTTTACAGTAACCATGCCTACCTTATCTTTGTCGGTTGAGTGCTGTCACTTGGTCTCTACTAAGGGTCCAATCAGCCCCACTGTAGTTAGGTGTCTTAATTTAGTTGGGGCAGTTCCCATTGTCAAACCTGACTTACATAAAATAGCAATCACAGCCGTCTTCAAGTATTCTGTAGCTCCCTTCACAAATTAGTTCCTCACCATTGTGGTAAAGGGTGTGTCCTCTGGGCACTCCCTGTGTGGGGCTCTGGGTCTAACTTGATAAACTCACTCTAACATGCCAGTTTCCCTAAGCCTTTGGATAGCTTCTTCTATAGTATACCAAGAGAGGTCTGATACTCCAACTTGATTTAGTGTGGGCTTCTGCCTAATCCGTGCTCCAGGGACCCAGCCAAATAAACTATTAGATCCTTTCCTAACCTCTGAAGGCATCTGCCTCAGGTGATGCCCCAGGAAATGACTCAGACACCTCCCTAGGGCAATGACTCAGATGAAGGCTCTTTAGACACAGCTGGGTTAATCTGATCAGATAGGGGTGGTAAGGTTAACGGTTTTGTTGGTAGGAGCAATTCAACAGAATTTAGGGGCTCAGTGTTCTCAGGTTCCTGATTATCGGCCCATATGTCCCCATCCCAAGTTTCAGAATCATATTTCTCCCCAATCAATGCCCTCACCTTAACTTCAGACACCCTTTGGGGTTGGGAATTCAATTGGTGTTGTAATTCAGCCACTATTTAGATACACTCTGAGTTTGGTTTTTGGCAATATCAGCTCTGTTACTACAAGAAATAAGGCTTTCTTTCAAGGCACAGGTGGCAACATTAAGGTTTTTTATGTGGTCCTTGAGTTTTGACTGTGAAGCCCTGACATCATCTCTTTCTTCCACCACTTTGTCTAGTGAAATTATGACCAACCAACTAGTTTCCTTATACTCCTCATTCTGACAAAATTGTAGAAAAGTATCAAATATGCAATCTCCTAGAGCCTCACCTCTCAACAATACTTGATCTATTGGTGATGATATTTTGTGTATTTCTAGTGCCACCTAATGTTATGCATTAGCAGTGCCCTCTTTACTACTGGAAGTAGAGTCATCAACATCTTTAAGAATAACCAGACTTGAGAACCAATTTAGAAAATTCATCATTACAATTTTGTTCCTCTAGAATCACTCTCGGTATCAAATGTCTTAGGCAGGGTTTTCTAGAGAAGCAAAACTAGTGAAGTGTACATCTGTATATATATATATATAGAAAGAGAGAGAGATTGAAGGTGGGGAGGACTTACATTAAGGAAATGGTTTGCACGGTTGTAGAGGCTAGAAAGTTCCAAGTCACACGTCAGGCTGGAGGCTTCTCCTGACTCATGTAGCTGCAGGTGCTGACAAACCCAAGATCAGCAGGTCAGATGGCAGACTGATGGCTCAAGTTCCAAGAACTGTAGATCAGGTGATGACAAATGGAGTTCAGGATCCTGAGCAGAATAAAAGCCAGCAAGCTTTACCAGAAAGTGCATGTATATTAGATGCAGGCCACACGCCCAAGGGAATTCCCTTATACCTGATTGGCTGCTCATAACAGATCTCATTATGGAGATGATTACATCATGTCAGATGTCATCGTGGAAGCGATTACATCATTGCATAATTGCCAAACTACATCATAACTGCCAAACCACTGAGAATCATGGCTCAGCCAAGTTGACACAGAACCTTAACCATCATATAGTCCTTGAGATCACTTTTATCCTTAACTCATAATACTTATTTCTCAAGCTATTATTTTTATCTCAAATTGGAAATCAAGAAGGCAAGTCATTCACCCAGTACAGGGTCTATGACTACCCAACTATGCTATGAGTGCCTCCATAAATAGTCTATGTCTGGTCTAAGTTCTTGCCTGACCGACACAATCATGCTGACCACCTCTACTACTACTCCCCCTTTCTTCAGCACCCTTTTCAGGAAGTAAAGGCATATACAAAGAGCATTGGATTTGGAGTCTCATAATCCTAGGGTAGAACTCCAGCCTTGTGGCCCCTGTGCCATTGGGCTCAGCATTCTGAATGTAGTAAGAGCTTGGAGAACCCTGAGGGTTTCCATGTGAGACAGAGAGTAACTTGTGATGAAAAGTCCATCTAGAGAATTTGGATTTTATTCTATGATCACTTTGGAGGTAAAGGATGATTTTAAATCAGGACACCAGTATGATTATTTGTCACTTAGCAAAGTATCTCTAGCAGCACTTCAGACGATAGACAGAAATGGGGAGAGAAAACTAATGACTGTTGAATAGTCCAGAGAAAGATAATGAGGATGAGCCCAAGACACCGAGACTAAAGAGGAGATGCTAGATTTGAGAGTGGAGGATGAGTGACTGCTTGGAAGTGAAAGGGGTGAGAGAGGAAAGAACTGAGGATGATACTTAGATTTCTTGCTAAGAAAATTATTGATATTGGGGCACTGCAACAGATACTGCTATTTGTCAACCCATTATCCACTCTCACCAGCTTCTCCTGCAGCTGAGTGTTGCCATGATAGTAATCAACCAAATATAAGTAGAAATCATTGGGGGACTTCCAGTAGTGTTCCTTAAAAGAACAACTGATGACACTCTTTTTTCCTCTCTACTCCCTTTTCCTATATCCTACTTGGAAACGGATGTGATGGAGGGAGCTCCAAAGCCATCTTGAACCAGGAGGTAATAATGAGGATAAAATGCACATTTCAAGAGTGATGGAGCAGAAAAATAGAAGTATAACGGGTTCTTGAAGACCTCCAAACTTCCATACTAGCCTTGGATTGTCTGTTTTCATTAAAAATAAATGTCTTGTTTAAGCCACTTTTACTTGGGTTCTGCTAAGTGCTAAGATAGTCATGATTAAACTAATATGAAGAACACAGAAAATGGGGGAAACCTTAGGCAGATACAAAGTTAAGTTTTTGTTATGTTGTAGTTGAAGCACCTGTAAAATATCCAGTTAGATTTATCCAGTAAGCACTTGGAAATATGAGTATAAAACTCAAAAAGACTGATTATAATTGAAGTCCTGATAATATCAGCCAAAGATGGTATGTGAAGCTAGAAGAAACATCGGTCCCTGGAGATCTCCAACATTGCATAGTAATTGTAAACATTTTTGCCCCTAATTACAGGGCCTCAAAACACATGAAGCAAAAACTGTTAGAACTGCAAGAAGAAATAAACAAGTCCACCATTATACGCACAGATTTCAGCACTGCTCTCAATAGTCAATAGAACAAATAGGCAGAAAAATCAGTAAAGGTGTTGTTGCTGTTGTTAGGTACCATTAAGTTGGTTGTATATAGCAACCCTATGTACAACAGAACAAAATGCTTCCCAGTCCTGTGCCATCCTCACAACCATTGTTATACTTAAGCCCATTGTTGCAGCCACCGTGGCAATCCATCTCATTGAGGGTCTTCCTCTTTTTCACCGACCCTATACTTTACCAAGCATGGTGTCCTTCTCCAGGCACTGATCTCTCCTGACAACATGTCTAAGTTATGTGAGACGTCTCGCCATCCTGGCTTCTATGGAGCGTTCTGGTTGTACCTCTTCTAAGACAAATTTGTTCATTCTTCTGGCAGTCCATGGTATATTCAATATTCTTCTCCAACACCACAATTCAAAGGCATCAATTCTTCAGTCTTCCTTATTCGTTGTCCAGCTTTCACACGCACAGGAGGCAATTGAGAACACCATAACTTGGGTCAGGGGCACCTTAGTCCTCAAGGTGACATCTTTGCTTTTCAACACTTTAAAGAGATCTTTTGCATCTGATTTGCCCAATGCAATGCATCTTTTGATTTCTTGACTGCTGCTTCCATGGGTGTTGATCGTGGATCCAAGTAAAAGGAAGTCCTTGACAACTTCAATCTTTTCTCCTTTTATCATGATGTGGCTTATTGGTCCAAGTGTGAGGATTTTTATTTTCTTTATGTTCAGGTGAAATCCATACTGAAGGCTGTGGTCTTTGATCTTCATCAGTAAGTGCTTCAAGTCCTCAACACTTTCAGCAAGCAAGGATGTGTCATCTGCATAACACAGGTTGTTAATGGGTCCTCCTCCAGTCCTGAAGCCCTGTTCTTCTTCATATAGTCCCGCTTCTCAGATTATGTGCTCAGCATATAGATGGAATAGGTATGGTGAAATAATACAACCCTGACGCACGCCTTTCCTGACTTTAAACCACACAGTATCCCCTTGCTCTGTTTAAATGATTGCTTCTTGATCTATGTACAGGTTCCTCATGAACACAATTAACAGTTCTGGAATTCCCATTCTTCACAATGTTATCCACAACTTGTTATGATCCACACAGTTGAATGCCTTCGCATAGTCAATAAAACACAGGTAAACATCTTTCTGGTATTCTCTGCTTTCAGCCAGGATCAGTCCAACATCAGCAGTGATATCACTGGTTCCACATCCTCTTCTGAATCTGGCTGGAACTTCTGGCATTTCTCTGTCAATATACTGCTGCAGCTGCTTTTGAATGATCTCCAGCAAAATTCTACTTGCGTGTGATATTAATGATGTAGTTTGATAATTTCCACAGTTGGTGCAATCACCTGTCTTGGGAATAGGTATAAATATAGATCTCTTCAAGTCAGCCAGCCAAGTAGCTGTCTTCCACATTTCTTGGCATAGATGAGTGAGTACTTCCAGCGCTGTATCCATTTGTTGAAACATCTCAGTTGGTTTCTGTCAGTTCCTGGAGGCTTGTTTCTCGTCAATGCCTTCAGTGCAGCTTGGACTTCTTACTTCAGTACCATCGGTTCCTGTTCATATGGTACCACCTAAAATGGGTGAACATTGACCAATTCTTTTTGGTATAGTGACTCTGTATATTCCTTCCATCTTCTTTTGATGCTGCCTGAGTCATTTAATATTTTCCCCATAGAATCCTTCAATGTTGCAACTCAAGGCTTGAATTTTTTCTTCAATTCTTTCAGCTTGAGAAATGCCGAGCGTGTTCTCTTCTCTTTTGGTTTTCCATCTCCAGATCTTTTCACATGTCATTATAATACTTTACTTTGTCTTCTCAAGCTGCCCTTTGAAATCTTCTGTTCACCTTTTGTACTTCATCATTTCTTCCTTTCGCTTCAGCTACTTGACATTTGAGAGCAAGTTTCAGAGTGTCTTCTGACATTCATTTTGGTCTTTTCTTTCTTTCCTGTCTTTTTAATGACCTCTTGCTTTCTTCATGTATGATGTCCTTGATGTCATCTCACAACTCGCCT
The DNA here is from genome assembly GCF_024166365.1 of Elephas maximus indicus. NCBI lineage: Eukaryota > Metazoa > Chordata > Mammalia > Proboscidea > Elephantidae > Elephas > Elephas maximus. The sequence continues at coordinate 40,871,392 of NC_064819.1, forward strand.
GGTCTTTGGTCATTAGTGTTCAACGTGTCAAATCTATTTTTGAGATGGTCTCTAAATTCAGCTGGGATATACTCGAGGCTGTACTTTGGCTCTCATCCACTTTTTCTAATTTTCTTCAGTTCTAACTTGAACTTGCATATGAGCAATTGATGATCATTCCACAGTTGGCACCTGGCCTTGATCTGACTGATGATATTGAGCTTTTCCAGCATCTCTTCCCACAGATGTAGTTGATCTGATTCCCGTGTATGCCATCTGGTGAGGTCCATGTGTATAGTCACTGTTTATATCAGTGAAAAAAGGTATTTGCAATGAAGAAGTCATTGATCTTGCAAAATTCTATCATGCTACCTTTGGTATCATTTCTATCACCAAGGCCGTATTTTCCAACTACCAATCTTTCTTTATATGCAACTTTAGCATTCCAATCACCGGTAATTATCAATGCATCCTGATTACATGTTCAATCAATTTCAGACTGCAGAAGTTGGAATAAATCTTCAGTTTCTTCATCTTTGGTCTTAGTGGCTGGTGGGTAAATTTGAATAATAGTCATATTAACTGATCTTCCTTGTAGGTGTATGGATATTATCTTGTCACTGACAACGTACTTCAGGATAGGTCTTGAAATGTTCTTTTTGACAATGAATGCAAGGCCATTCCTCTTCAAGTTGTTGTTCCCAGAGTAGCAGACCATATGATTGTCCAATTCAAAATGGCCAATATCAGTCCATTTCAGCTCACTAATACCTATGATATCAATGTTTCATTTTGTGATAACTTCTAATTTTCCTAAATTTGTACTTCATACATTCTGAATTCTGAATATTAATGAATGTTTGCCACTGTTTCTTCTCATTTTGAGTCATGCCACATCAGCAAATGAAGGTCCCCAAAACTTGGCTCCAGCCACATCATTAAGATTGACTCTACTCCGAGGAGGCAGCTCTTCCCCAGTCATCTTTTGAGTGCCTTCCAACCTGAGGGGCTCATCATCTGGCACTATTTCAATATTCTGCTGCTATTCATAAGGTTTTTAACTGGCTAAATCTTTTTAGAAGTGGACTGCTGGGCTCTTCTTCCTAGTCCGTCTTAGTCTGGAAGCTCACCTGAAACCTGTCTGCCATGGGTGACCCTGCTGGTATTTGAATACTGGCGGCATAGCTTCCAGCATCATGACAACATGCAAGCCCCCACAGTACAATAAACTGGCAGACACGTGAGGGGTGAATGTATAGACGACTTGAATAACTCTGTGATCCAATTTGACCTAACTGATATTTATAGAACACCATACCCAACAAACCTGTCTTGGAAGAACTATAGCCAGAATACTCCTTAGAAGCAAGGATGGTGAGACTTGGTCTCACATAATTTTTGACATGTTATCGGAAGGGGCCAGTCCCTGGAGAAGGACATCATGCTTGGTAAGGGAGACAGTCAGCCAAAAAGAGTAAGATTCTCAAGGAGATGGATTGACACAGTGACTGCAACAATGGGCTCAAGCATAACAACAATTGTGAGGATGTCACAGGACTGGACAGTGTTTCTTTCTGCTGTACATAGGGTCGCTATGAGTTGGAACTGACTTGACAGCACCTAACAACAACTACTCAACTTCAGCAGAATCACATTCTTTTTATTTACCATCGTAAACCAATTTTGGGGCCATAAAGTAAGCTTCAGTAAATTTTAAAGGGCTCAGATCATACAAAGTGTACTCTCTGATCACAATAGAATTAAATTAGAAATTAATAATGAAAAGATGCCTGGAAAATCCCCAAGTATTTGTTCACTAAATAACATACTTTTAAATAACCCATGGATAAAAGGAAAAAGAAAAATAAGAAAGAACTTTGAAAGGGAAGAAAATAAAGACACATTTCAAAAATTGTGGAATGCAGCTAAAGCAGTATTTAGAGAAATGTTTATAGCACTAAAATGCCTATATTAGAAAAGAAGAAATGTCTCAAATCGAAGATCTCAGCTTTATACTTAATACACTGAAAAAAGAAGAGCAAATGTAATTCAAGGTAAGCTAAAGAAAGTAAATAATGAAGATTAGAGTGTAAATCAATGAAATAGAAAACAAAACAATAGAGAAAATCAATGAAATAGAAAACTGTTTTGTTTTGAGAAATCCTTCAGGTCATGTCTCAGATCAAATGTCTCTCTGTTAGTAAATGTTTTCCCTGACATTTAAAATAAAGTAGGTTTCTTTAACTTGTAAAACCATAATAGAAAGTGGACCTATTTTGTCAATCGGGGATTTAGATTGATTCTTTTACTTCATATAAACTGCTGTTGTCCAGAGATCGTTAGTGATTCTCATCTACTTTAAGATCACCCTCTTAGCAACAAAAAGATGCTTATCTGTTGCTGATAAAGTTATTTAGTTTCTAACTGTTGGATTTTGAGGGACCCTCCCTAAGGAATGAATTTTTTTTTTTCTAGGAAATCATGGAAAATTCTGTTTATTCTCCAGTGAGTCTTTATGAATTAATGTTCTTCATTTTTTTCTAAGTCTGTGTAAGTATATAATTGTATAAATATTTATAAATATATTTATATAATTGCAATTTCATTTCTAAAAAGTTATATAGTTATTGGCTGTTTAGGGCTTTTTTCTCTTATGCACCAGACTCCAGGAGGGTAGTGATTATATCTGGTTTTCTCAGTGCTAGGATAGCTTTTTACACATAGTTAGGTACTCAGTAAATACTTTAAATTAATCACAGGAGAGTAAATACTCAATGGTGAAAGCTGTGATAATAATAATGATGGAATATGCACAGGGTAAGAAGAGGTAAAAAGGAGGGATAGGCTTTTCTCTCTGTTTGAAGTTGGCAATCAAGAAAGATTTTATACAGAAGTCATAGTTGAATGTCCTTAAAATATGAATAGATATATGCAAGTAGATGGGATGGATAATGGGAAAGAGCATCTAGTTAGGAGGCACAACATAAGAAAAGGTAAAAGGGAATAAAAGAGAATGGCCCTTTGGGAATCTCCCAGTAGTTTGTCCTAGTTAGAGCACAGGATGCAGGAAGGGGAAAATAAGAGAAGATATAGACTTAAGCGGCAAAGCCAGATCATGGAGTGACTTCTAAAGAATTCAGCCTTTACCCAGTAGACATTTAGGATCTCTAAAAAATGTTAAACAAGGAGTCACCTAAGCAAATTTTTATTCTATCAAAATGACTCTGATTGTATGAAGAATGCATTGGAGGAAGCAGAAAAAGGGAAAGGAAGAAGAGATGGTTTGATTGAGACGTACTGATTAAACAAATAGACAGAACTTGGTCACAGGTTGGCTTAGGGAGTACTGAGGGAGAGGGAAGAGTCAAGTTGACTCCCAATTATTCAGTTTAGGCAACGGAGGAGATGGTGTATAAATCAATGAAACAAGGAAAATAGAGGGCATTGTAGAAGAAAAAGATAGTGAATATCCTTTGGGACATAATCAAGTGTTTCTTTCCCCCATTTTGTACTAACTGCCTTCATTCTACCCAGTGGTCCCAATGGGAAACCTGACCATATCCGATATCTGACCTTACCTGGACCACCTGACACCCTCAATACACCAAAACTCACTTTTTCCTAGATACCATTCTTTGCAAATGGGCCCCAGAAATCTGCAAAATAGAAGTGAAATAACTGGATAAATAACTCAAAATCATCATATCCAGATGATATCACACCCAGGTAACACATGTGCATTTGAACAGGAACTTTCTATAGAACATGTTTAATGAAACTAGTTTGGCTTGTTGAGGAATACACGAACTATGACTGATTTTTTTTTTTTCAGTTTATTTGCATTAACATTTTTGTGTGACAAATAAAAGTCTAAAAAATAAAAGCATGAAATAAAATAATCCTTACCTCTAATAAAGGAATTTCAACACACAAAGAATAATAAAAACACGATTACAGAAAAAATAATACAGACAAAATTCTGACTAAAACAATGACAATAAAAAAAGAAAGAACTCTAAAGGTGAAAATATCAGAAAGCATATAGGAGATCTTTTTTAGGGGCATCTGAGACAGATTGTTTTCTCTCATGCCTCATATATCAAAAATGAAAGAACTAAAGCCTAAACCAAAACGAACAAAAAAACCAAACCCATTGCCATAGGAGTAAATTCTGACTCATAGCAACCCTATAGGACAGAGTAGAACTGCCCCATAGGGTTTCCAAGGAGTGGCTGGTCATCCTAACTGCCTACCTTTTGGTTAGCAGCCTGAGCTCTTAACCACTGCACCACCGGGGCTTCAACTGAAGCCTAGCACCCTAATTACTACAGTGTATAAATTCACAGTGTATCTCTGGCCTCAAAATATACCTAGGTTTATACCCGAGCACTGCCACTTCCTAGCTCTGTGACCTTGGTCCTTTAGCTTCACTGTGCTTCAGTTTCCTCATCTGCAAAACTATGATAATAGTAATTTCCCCTTTATAGAGTTGTTCAGAAGATTAAGTGAGACTATATGTAAAGCACCTGACATACAGTAAGTCTGAATAAATGTTAGCTCTTTTGTAGTAGCAATAAAGATTTTAGGGAATATTTGTGCGTTTGCATGATTTACTGTATCTACATGGTTAACTTCCTCATACTATCAGATTTCTTTGTCCCATGCTCAAAGATCTGGAGACAGGGCAGTGTCTCCTCTAAGGGACTATGAACAAAGTCCCTCCAGAGCAGGAAGTAAACAATGTAGAACATCAGTAGAATCAAACACCATGTACACAGCCAACAAAGCTCATGATGCCACTGGTGATTCTTATAAAGACAACAGTAACAACAATTATGACAGTGAAGCAATAATTATGACAGTTAAGTTTAATTAAGCCCAACTCAAAAGCATTCTTCAGAGATCTTGCTTACTTCTTCCACTTAGTGTTCTTAGGATTTAGAAGAGCAAGACAAACTTACAATCCCAAACTCTTCTTAAGAAGGTTGAGAGGGAAACCTCTAAAGTTGAACATATAATGTATGTGCTCAGTCCTGAGGAGCACAGAGCTCAGGATGGGCCCTGATTGTTCACAGGGCCACCAGGCAGTGCGAGGCACCTATTTATGGCTGCATTGTGTTGTCAGACCTGGGTGAGTTGGATAAGGAACAGCAACAAAAATGATTGTAGGGTTTCCACCAGGGTGGAGACCTTGGGCCTGAATCTCCCCTTCTCTCTCAGCAGGGTTGATGCTGAAGGAATGCTCCCCCACCCCAACCCAGAGCACCCCCACCCCAACCCAGAGCACCTGTATGGAGCACAGAAAAGAAGCCTTAGTTTTACATCCAGGAAGAAAGGTAACTAAGACTGACGGATCCCAGATAGCCACCAAAATTTTGGTGGATGGAGTTTACAGGGAGTGTATAGAATTTAATACAAATAAAAGGAAGAAAAGAGTATCTATGATATTAAACACTTCTCTAACTTACCTCCAAAGAATTCTGCCCGTGTTTGAACAGAGTAAAAGAAAAGGCTTAGCTGCACAAGAGAGCAGAGGGTGGTGGTTAAAAGCAGGAGCTCAGATTACCTGGTTCAACTTGAAGCTCCACTACCTACCGAGGCGTATTATCTTTGTCAAGTTTCTTAACTTTTCTGTGCTTCTATTTCCTAATTAATAACATTGGAATAATTATTGCAGCTATCTTGTAAGCTCGTTTAGAGAATTAAATTGAGTTAACAAATGTGAAGTAATGAGAACAATTCCTAACATATCTGAAACACTCAGTGAGTGCTCGAGAAGAACTACATGTGAATTTCTAACTTCACAGTCAAATATGAGTTTATTCCATCCTTTTACTACCAAATTATATCCCTCCATGAGAGTTCCTGAGAGCATATGCGATACTCTTCATTTTAATTATTGTTGCCTTAGGGAGAGGGGGACGTTTAAGCCTGACACATCGAATAGATTACGTATTTGACCTAGAAAGTTTTCTTACGTCACATCTATCTGTTTGAGATCCCAGAAAGTTTACTCTTAATTATTAAAATGAACATTTTAAACCCCTTAAAAAAAAATCCCAACTCTGGTCTTTTGATTTTAAAGCTCTGCCCCTTAGCCTCCTCCAGAATATCAAATTGGAATCTCCACTTACCTCCTATCCAACTCATGCCTTCAGTCAGGTCAACCTTCTTTCTAATTGTGCCTCCTATTCTTAACCCTGAGCTTTCACCCATGTTGTATCTAATTCTTGGAACAGATCTTCCACTTCCCATTGAAAGAAAATGCTCCAAGAATTTTCATGTTTCTGCACGTGGTCCAAGCAAAAATCACTGGCGACTTGGGTTAAAGGATGATTGATTGATGGCTAACAAGCCCTGGAAGTGAAAGACCTCTGGAGAGAGTTAGTGACATGTCCTTTGGAAATATTTGTCTACATTTCAAGGGTTGTAAACTCAGTTTTCCCTATTCTCCCAGAGAGGATTTCTTCACCTTCCAGAGCAAAGACCTACCTATTTATTTCTCTGTCTCTGTCTCTGTCTCTCTCTCATTCTCTCTGTGTGTGTGTGTCTCCATCTCTCCTGGAAGGAACAGAGAGGCAGATGTGCCAGCAACTCCTATATAAACTCAGGGCTCCTCCTCTGGGACACATGCCCTGCACACACAGGCACATCTGGCCCTCACTACATCAGCCCACAAGAATTGCAGTCTGGGGAACTGATAAAGTGCTTCATGAGTAAATGTTCTGTTCCTTGATTCAGAGGTCTCAAGTTTATATACATTATGAATTATAAAGGCTGATATCCTGACTGACATGTGTCAATCTATCTATCTATCTATCTATCTATCTATCTATCTATCTATCTATCTATCTATCTATCTATCTATCTATCTATCTATCTATCTATCTATCTATCTATCTATCTATCTATCTATCTAACTATCTATCATCTATCTTTCCAAATTGTGGCAGACTAACTTGTTAGGTTACTGCTAGGTAATATGTCAAATCCATCAGTTTCAGACTTAACACCCATCTCTTCTCCAAAACCCACCTTCTATGTGCAGCCTTCAAAGGATAAAACTATGAATTCCTAAGGACCAACTCCATTATTTCATTTGTTTCTATAATTTGCTATCTCCATTCTTTTTTTTAACAAAGCATAAATCCACAAAGAGTTTTTAAAAGTATTCAGAGAATTAAAATGATAAAATCCAAATATTTAGAGATTCACCCAACCACACTGGTGCCACGCCTGGCTTGGGACCCTGCTTGAGAATGGTGCTGAGCACAGAGTGCAGATCTCAGCTGTCCCTTTGGGCTTCCACAGCTCCTTTCAAAGACAACCCTTCCCTCCCACATTGTTTCCAATTTTGCCTTTGTACAAGGAGGGAGGAGAGATGCAGCTTGCCCTCAGATTCCTCCAATATTTATCCAATTTAAAAAATGTCTTTGTAAGAGAACATTGCTTTTGTTTTGATTTCTGCCTTAAAGGCAGGGCCATAGAATGGGCAGGAGGAAAGAGCAGAGAACAGAGACATTTTTTTCTCCACCCTGAGCTCATCAGCCCTGCCTCCTGCTGTAGTTTCCCCAGGTGTGTGTCAGCTGAAAGGTAGGCTGGTAATTGAGTTAGTAGAGACACTAAGCAACTCTTCGCTCAGTGAGTGTGGTAAGGTGGAGCCTCAGAAGATAAACAGAGAGGCAAGTGCTGGGAGCAGAGGCAACATGGGATGGGATGGGATGGCAGAGTGGGGCTCCGTTAGACCAAGGACTCAGGCCTGCTCCTCTGCAGAGCCCCGTGGAGGTGGGTAACTCCAAGTTGGCAGCTGCAAGGAGCCCCTGGAGACCTTGTTCTGGGCCTGGGACTTCCGGCCCAGACAAACAGCAGGAAGTGAGCCTGAAAGCATCAGAATTACTGTGCTTCAGATGACCACACAGATGTGGCTCAATGTGGACTAAAGCCAAGAAAAAAAGTCAAGGGCTGTCCCAAATCTTCTGGCTTGCATAAGATCCTGAGACCCCCACAGGACTGCAGGACAGAAGTGTTCAGCAGGGTTAGGGAGCTACAACACAGATGCAGGTTAAATGTCTGGCTACCCTGGCTAAGTGATGGCTCGGTGTTTGATGAATTTTGATAAAAAAATGATCTGGTTTTCATCGTGGAAACTGGTGATGTAAAATGCTTTCCTGCTTCATAAGAACACCTCCCAGGTCCTGGCCTATAAAGAGTTCAGTAGTTACTATGCTTATGAGAAGGGCTACAGGTACTTCAACAATTGGCAATCCCAAGTCTCCTTTCTCCTTCAGCCTGTGCCAAAGGAGAGCTCACTCCAGCCTTTTCCAAGCTCTCTGCAAGTAAAAGGCAAAATGGTGATCCTCTGGACTCAAGGGTAGCCAGTGGGTTGACTGCTGTCCTAGAAGGGGCGGGGGAGTTAGAGAGACATCAGTGGACAAAGCCAGCACCCTAGGGGAAAGGAAGCAGAGTTCTCCCAACTGTTCTTGGTTGGTGTGAGAATAGCCCTGCACTCTCCCAGGAGGGGCAGAAGGTGGGTTTCTTGTTGGGAGCCCTCTCAGGCCCCACCCGCCTGACACCCTGTGCCCTCTCAGTCACCAGCTCCCCCATGTCAGGCTGCCACCAAGCACTTCAGTGGCACAACACAGGGGCTCCTTTGCTGGTTTCAATTGCTTAGTGATCAATACCTCTTGCCTCACGCTCCAAAGGAAGATGACAGCCAAATATGGTCAGTGCTTTTATAAACTATGCAGAGCCTCTCTCTTGCTTTGATCTGTTCTCACAAGGCATAGCAAATGGGTGTGGCAATTGCTAAATAGGTCTGTGGAGCAGCAGTACTCCATGCCAGTGCCCACACAAACAGCCTTGTTCCCAGAGGCTCACCTAATACCCCGTGTGTGCCAGGACCCTCTGTCTGGACTTCTTCCTGCTCCTGGGTGTCCCAGAAGGGGAGGAGGCTGCCAGGGGCAGTGGAGGAGGGGGTTCCTGACCTGCAGCTTCAGATATTTTGAGGGTGGGAGTTTCTCCACCTTAGCCATGAAGTTCCATAAAAAAGAATCCTCTTAATAATATCTACAATCCATTGAAGGTCTACAAAATGACAGGCAATTTAGATAACTTTGTCACTTAGTACTCACAAAGGGAGATGAAGACACTGAGGCTCAAAGCAGCTGTGCAACTTGCTCAGGTCAGATCAACTGGCAAGTTGCAGAGGGAGGAGCAAACATGAAAGTGTTTATGCTGAAGCACCAGTGTGCTAAGGCCCTAGACTGGGCTGCCTTGGGTAAGCCAATACCAGGCAAGAACAAAGGAGTAGGGACAGAACAATGTGGCACCCAGCCAAAGAGCCTATGACTGCCCCAGCCACACCTACCAAAGGCATGGAGGGAAGGCCTGGAGGGGAGAGATAGACATGCAGGGAGGGTGGGTGGCCACACTCTCACATCCTCACTGTTTTATAGGGCTTTCATCTGTGGTCTCTAAGACCCAGGCTAACATAATACTCTGCTCGAAGCATGGCTCACCCTGGCATTTCTGGCCAGCATTACTCTTGGAAATCAACTCCTCCATTCTGGAGACATGCTGTCTCAGAGACTAGGCAGGTGATGGAAGTGTTTCTGAGGCTCAGAGGACAGAGCTGTCCCTTCCCCAGCCTGTGTCTCAAATCCTACATGAAAACCTGGCAGAGTGCACATTTCCCCACCACCTGAATTTGAGAATCAAACCTAAACTGCAGCATTCAACAGGCTTCGATGAAGTAGAGATGGCCCTAAACAAGGTTTTTAAGAATATTCTTTCAAATCATATGTTTATGGGGAAGTGATTATTTCTCAATAATAATAAAATAAAGAACACTCTAACAATTTGCAGGAGGTCGAAACCTCAATCAACCACTTTGAAGCCAGAACACAAAAACCCTGAGGTAGGCGAGCCCCATAACTTGATCTGTGGCTCTTTTGATCTCAGACTCCTTCAGACCTCCAGAGTGATTAGCTGCTCATTTTGAATGTATCTTCTGCGATATCTCTTAATTCTTGGCTTATTTAGGAGCCACGGTTGAGATGTAAAGAATATTGATGTCAGTTGCATCTCTACAGGAGCCCATGGGTCTACCCTGCTCTCGGTCTCGGCTTTTTCCTGCCAGAAGTTCCTACCACTCTCCCAGACACTGTGCAGTGGGTGCCCATGATCACCTCCCGACCAGCATCACAGCCCCATTCCCAGAGCAGCATTCCCCAGCTAGCCTCTGAACACACAGCACCTACTCTAGAAAAGTCCCCAACAGGCCTACACTCACACTATGGAGGGACAGTGAGAGACTTCTCACAATCATCAGGGAGCTGCTTCCAGAATTATCTTCCCCAGCAAGTGAGCGCTGAGCACTCCGGTGTGTGCCTTTGCTCCAGTTGTGCCTCCTGCCCATCATGCTTCCTCCAAAGTTTCCCTGAATAAAACTAGAAGATCATTAAAATGTGCATTCCCAGCATGGCTGTGCTCAGTGGAAGCAGCATTGGGGTGGGGCCAGGATCTCAGGGCAGCTTTCCCCTGGGCCTAGGACTGGTCAGGCACTCCCTCTACATGTACCTCTGGACACCTTCTACTCCCCTAAGCCCACTGTGGCTGGTGCCTCCTTGGAAATGCCAGAGAAGTTTGCTGCACTCTCCTGCATGGCCTCACTAGGTCATTGTTACACCTGCACTGTTTGAGGTTGTCTTACCCCCTCACTGAGCAATACATCCCTGTGGCAAAGTTATGCTTTCTTGTTACTGTGCCCTGTAGTGCCAGCACAGATTTCAGCCTGAGGCAGGGGCTCTCAACCTTTGCCTTGTGAGAGCACATGAGTCACACTTCCCAACACATCCTTAGTCCCTGCATCCTCTTAGGTGTCAGTAAGTCATTATTTCCAAATTTCATTTTCACAAAAGTGACCACTGGCTGTATTTCCTCTCAATAAGAATGCTATGCAGATCTGGTGTCAAAATGGCACAGTAGTCAGAGGTGGGCCCTCTTACAACAAAGACCAAAAAAAAACAAGTGAATCAATTACATGTATGACAAGCTAGGAGCTCTGAACATTAAAGGCAAAGTTAAGAAATCGGACTAAGCGGCAAGGGGAAGGAGAGACTATTCAGAAGCAGTGAGGAGTTGCCACACCTGACTTGGCAGGAACCAGTGCCCCTCAGCCCCAATCCCCTGGCTTGACCACAGCAGGGCTGGCAGTAGTGTTCAGGATGCGGTTTCCTTAGCCACAGAGAGCCAGCAGCACGGAATCTACTCCTGCCTCCAGAATCAGCAAAAAACAGTGCTCTTGGCATAAGACAAGTGATTGTGTCTAATTTATTGTGTACATTGAATAGTTCCGCTTTTGAAAGAACCCTTTCCCATTTATCAGATCCCTCCTCCCTCTGCCACAAACCCTGAACTGGCTTCAGTGATAGTCCATTTCCCTGGGCCTGAGATAGGCTCTGCTGCACATCCTGAGCCATTCTCCTGGCCTTGGAGAAGGAATAAATTAACAAACAGGGGAAAAATAACCTGCCAGCTCTCCTTAACTGGGAACTTAGGGAAGAAGCAGCTCCTGTCCAGGCACAAGCAATCCACAGACTTTGAATGCCTTTCACCCATGCATAGACACATATGGCCCCATTTCAGCAGCTAGGTCCTTGTTGTCACATTGCAAGGGGGTATACACCTGAAGTCTGAGTTTAATGTTTCAGCTGTGCAGTGGAGACGTAGGTTTTTGACATTTGACACTACTCTCCCTATTAGGCAGGGTCCTCAGCTACCAACATCAGGGGATTGAGAACTGGTGGCTCCATCCATGCCACCTAGCCACATGCGACAGGGGTCCAAGGATAAGTGGTGCCTCCCAGTCCTTACATTTAAAAGCGCTGGGTGCCTATGGTATGGTTGCAGAGCACACCCACACATATGCTATAGAGAACAAGGACACGCCTTCCTCACAGACACTTGGGAAAGGTTGTCGCCCCCCTGCCTTGCTCAGAGTGTGACCCCCTGCTGCAACCAGAAACCTGTGCATACACCAATCACCATTGCTCCTCTAAGACCGTAGGTGAGAGCCTGCACTACACACTTGGTGATCAACTACCTGGACATCTGAGCTGAATCCATACAAGAAAAGTGAATGGACTCCAAGGCTCATATACCTGGTAACAGCTCTAGTCATCTGGTAACAGGACATTAGAGCTTCAAAGTCTCCAATAATCAAGTTAGCTCACTCGAGCAGCCTGTTTGGGTATATCAAAACAAAACAAAACATGAAGCTAGGACACAGTAAGCAAACATAAAATAAATTAATACAACTTATAGATGGCTCGGAAACCCTGGTGGCATAGTGGTTCAGTGCTATGGCTGCTAACCAAAGGGTCAGCAGTTCAAATCTACCAGGTGCTCCTTGGAAACTCTATGGGGCAGTTCCACTCTGTCTTATAGGGTTGCTATGAGTCGGAATTGACTGGAAGGCACTGGGTTTGGTTTTTGGTTTTGGTATAGATGGCTCAAAGGTACCAGGACATATTATAACCAAGGTTTCCAAAACCAAAGGTAAAGAGAATTTCAAGAACAGCTAGGGATAAACAAAAAGTAACTTACAAAGGAGAGTCAATAAGAAAAAGCTCGGACTACTCGGCAGAAACCACATGAGCAAGAAGGCAACAGGATGACATATATAAAGCTTTGAAGGAAAAAAAATTTTCAGCCAAGAATCATATATTCAGCAAAATTGTCTCTCAAGTATGAAGGTGAAATTAGGACATTTCTAGATAAATGGAAGATTAAGGAATTTGCAAAAACCAAACCAAAACTACAAGAAATACTAAAGGGAGTCCTCTGGTTAAAAAAAAAAAAAAATTTTTTAGAACATCAAAAACATCAGATAAATACCTAAGACTAGAACACAGGACCCCGCAACCAGATAACAACCCAGATAGGGAAATCACAAAAATAAATGAAGATTTAAAAAAAAAAAAAAACTCAAAACAGGGAAACAGAGATGCCATTATGTAAAAGATGACAGTATTATATCAATAAAGTGAGACTAAAAAAGGTAGTCATAGATCTTTCATATGCAGAGGAAGTCAAGGCAATATACAGAGATAAAAGTTTGGTTTAAACTTGGAAAAATAATGGTAAATAATAAGATAACCACAAAAGAGACTAACAACCCCACACATCCAAATAAAATACAAGAAAAACATGAACTCAACAAAAACAAAATCAACAACAATGAAAAAGAGGATAAACCAATTTATAAAGAAAAACTACTCAGCACAAAAAATTAAGTGGAAAAAAGAAGCTGCCAACAACACACAAAAAAAGACATCAAAATGACAGCACTAAACTCATACCTGTCCATAATTACACCGAGTGTAAATGGACTAAATGCACCAACACAGAGGCAGAGAGTGGCAGAATGGATAAAAAAACATAATCCATCTATATGCTGCCTACAAGAGGCACATCTTAGACTTAAAGATACAAACAAATTAAACTCAAAAGATGAAACAAATATATATTAAGCAAATAACAATCAAAACAGAGCAGGAATGACAATATTAATTTCTGAAAAAATAGACTTTAAAGTTAAATCCACCACAAGAGATAAGGAAGGACACTATATAATGATTAAAGGGTCAATGCACCAGGAGGATATTACTCTACTAAATATTTACAAACCCAACAACAGGGCTCCAAGATACATAAAACAAACTCTAACAGCATTGAAAAGTGAGATAGACAGCTCCACAATAATAGTAGGAGACTTAAACACACCACTTTCAGTGAAGGACAGAACATCCAGAAAGAAGCTCAATAAAAACATGGAAGATCTAAATGCCACAATCAACCAACTCAACCTCACAGACATATACAAAACACTCCATCCAACAGCAGACAAGTGTATTTTTTTTTTTCCAATGCACATGGAACATTCTCTAGAATAGACCACATATTAGGTCATAAAGCAAGCCTTAACAGAATCCAAAACATCAAAATATTACAAAGCCATAAAAGTAAAAGTCAATAACAGAAAAAGCAGGGAAAAGAAATAAAAAACATGGAAATTAAACAACACCTTGCTCACAAAACACTGTGTTAAGGAAGAAATTAAGAATGGAATTAAGAATTTCATAAAGTCCAATGAGAAAGAAAACACTTTCTATCATAATCTTTGGGACACAGCTAAAGCAGTGCTCAGAGGTCAATTTATATCAATAAATGCATACATACAAAAAGGAGAAAGGGCCAAAATCAAAGAAATATCCCTACAACTTGAAAAAATAGAAGGAGAGCAACAAAAGAAACCTTCAGTCACAGAAGAAAGCAATTAATAAAAATTAGAGCAGAATTAAGTGAAATAGAGAATGGAAGAAACAATTGAAAGAGTTAACAACAGCACAAACTAGTTCTTTGAAAAGATTAACAAAATCTGTAAACCACTGGCCAAACTGACAAAAGAAAAACACAAGAGGAGGCAAATAACCCGAATAAGAAATGAGATGGGCGATATCACAACAGAACCAACTGAAATTAAAAGATTCATATCAGATTACTATGAAAAATTGTACTCTAACAAATTTGAAAGCCTAGAAAAAATGGACAAATTTATAGAAATACACTATCTACCTAAACTAACACAAACAGAGGTAGAACAACTAAATAAACCCATAAAAAAGGAAGAGACTGAAAAAGTAATTAAAAACCTCCCAACAAAAAAAAGCCCTGGCCCTGACAGCCTCACTGGAGAATTCTACCAAACTTTCACAGAAAAGTTAACACCACTGCTACTAAAAGTATTCCAGAGCATAGAAAAGGATGGAATACTCCCAAACTTCTACGAAGCCAACATATCCCTGATACCAAAACCAGGTAAAGACTCCATGAAAAAATGAAAACTACAAACGTATATACCTCATGAACTTAGACGCAAAAATTCTCAACAAAATTCTAGCCAATAGAATTCAACAACATATCAAAAAAATAATTCACCATGACAAAGTGGGACTCATACCATCTATGCAGGAATGGTTTGACATTAGAAAAATAATCAATGTAATCCATCACATAAATGAAACAAAAGACAAGAACCACATGATCTTATCAATTGGTGCAGAAAAGGCATTTGAGAAAGTCCAGCACACATTCACAGTAAAAAATCTCAGCAAAATAAGAATAGAAGGAAAATTCCTCAACATAGTAAACGGCATTTATACAAAGCCAACAGCCAACATCCTCCTAAATGGAGAGAGCCTGAAAGCATTCCCCTTGAGAACAGGAACTAGACAAGGATGCCCTTTATCACCACTCATTCAACATTGTGCTGGAGGTCCTAGCCAGAGCAATTAGGCTGTATAAAGAAAGAAAGGGCATCCAAATTGGCAAAGAAACAGTAAAAGTTTGCAGATGACATGATCTTATACACAGAGAACCCTAAAGAATATTCAAGAAAACTACTGAAACTAATAGAAGAGTTCAGCAGAGTATCAGGATACAAGATCAATATACATAAATCAGTTGGATTCCTCTACACCAACAAAGAGAACATCAAATAGGAAATTGCCAAATCAATACCATTTACAACAGAACCCATGAAGGTGAAATACTTAGGAATAAATCTAACCAGAGATATACAAGACCTATACAAAGAAAACTACAAAACACTACTGCTAGAAAACAAAACAGACCAATATAAGTGGAAAAACATACCTTGCTCATGGATACGAAGACTCAACATTGTAAAAGTATCTATTCTACCCAAAGCGATCTATAGATACAATGCAATCCTAATCCAAATACCAGCGACATTTTTTAATGAGATGGAGAAACAAATCACCAACTTCATATGGAAGAGAAGGAGTCCCCAGATAAATAAAGCATTACTGAAAAAGAACAAAGTCAGAGGCGTCACGCTACCTGGTTTTAGAACCTCTTATACCACCACAACCAGTATCTAAATACTGGTGGCATAGCTTCCAGCAGCACAGCAACACACAAGGTATGTCACTGGTATTCAGATACCAGCAAGGTCACTCATGGAGGACAGGTTTCAGATGAGTTTCCAGACTAAGACAGACTAGGAAGAAGGACCCGGCAGTCTACTTCTGAAAACAATTAGCCAGTGAAAACCTTATGAAGGCAACAACATTGTCTGATATAGTGCTGGAAGATGAGCCCCCAGGTTGGAAGACAGGGGAAGAGCTGCCTCCTCAAAGTAGAGTCAACCTTAATGATGTGGATGGAGTAAAGCTTTCAGGACCTTCATTTGCTGATGTGGCATGACTCAAAATGAGAAGAAACAGCTGCAAACATCCATTAGTAATCAGAACCTGGAATATATGAAGTATGAATCTAGGAAAACTGGAAATTGTCAAAAATGAAATGGAATGCATAATCATTGATATCCCAGAAATTAGTGGGCTGAAATGGACTGGTACTGGCCATTTTGAATAGGACAATCATATAGTCTACTATGCTGGGAATGGCAACTCGAAGAGGAATGGTGTTGCATTAATTGTCAAAAAGAACATTTCAAGATCTATCCTGAAGTACAATGCTGTCAGTGATAGCAAAATATCCATACACCTACAAGGAAGACCAGTTAATATGAATATTATTCAAATTTATGCACCAAAAACTAAGGCCAAAGATGAAGAAATAGAAGATTTTTATCAGCTGCTGCAGTCTGAAATTGATCAAACATGCAATCAGGATGCATTGACAATTACTGGTGATTGGAACGCAAAAGTTGGAAACAAAGAAGGATCGGTAGTTGGAAAATATGGCCTTGGTGATAGAAATAATGCTGGAGATTGAAAGATAGAATTTTGCAAGACCAACAACTTCTTCATTGCAAATAACTTCTTTCGCCAACATAAACAGCAGCTATACACATGGACCTCACCAAATGGAACACACAGGAATCAAATTAACTACATCTATGGAAAGAGACAATGGAAAAGCTCAATATCATCGGTCAGAACAAGGCCAGGGTCCAACTGTGGAACAGAGCATCAATTGCTCATATGTAAGTTCAAGCTGAAACTGAAGAAAATTGGAGCAAGTCCATGAGAGCCAAAATATGACCTTGAGTATATCCCACCTGAATTTAGAGACCATCTCAAAAATGGATTTGATGCACTGAACACTAGTGACCAAAGACCAGATGAGCTGTGGAATGACACCATACATGAAGAAAGCAAGAGGTCACTGAAAAGACCAAGATGGATGTCAGAGACTCTGAAACTTGCTCATGAATGTTGACCAGCTAAAGGAAAAGGGAGAAATGATGAAGTAAAAGAACTGAAGATTTTGAAGGGCGTCTCGAGAAGACAAAGTAAAGTATTGTAATGACACTTGCAAACAGCTGGAGATAGAAAACCAAAAGGGAAGAAGAACAAGCTCAGCGTTTCTCAAGCTAAAAGAACTGAAGAAAAAATTCAAGCCTCGAGTTGCAATAGTGAAGGATTCTATGGGGAAAATATTAAACGACACAGGGAGCATCAAAAGAAGATGGAAGGAATACACAGAGTCATTATACCAAAAAGAACTAATCAATGTTCAATCATTTCAAGAGGTAGCATATGATCAGGAACCGATGGTACTGAAGGAAGAAACCCAAGCTGTTCTGAAGGCATTGGAGAAAAACAAGGCTCCAGGAATTGATAGAATATCAATTCCAATGTTTCAACAAACAGATAAAACCCTGGAGGTGCTCACTCATCTATGCCAAGAAATATGGAAGACAGCTTCCTGGCCAACTGACTGGAAGAGATCCGTATTTATGCCTATTCTCAAGAAAGGTGATCCAACCGAATGTGGAAATTATAGAACAATATCATTAATATCACAGGCAAGCAAAATTTTGCTGAAAATCATTCAAAAATGGCTGCAGCAGTATATCAACAGGGAACTGCCAGAAATTCAGGTCGGTTTCAGAAAAGGACGTGGAGCCAGGGATATCATTACTAATGTCAGATGGATCCTGGCTGAAAGCAGAGAATACCAGAAGGATGTTTACCTGTGTTTTATTGACTATGCAAAGGCATTCGACTGTGTGTATCATAATAAATTATGGATAACATTGCGAAGAATGGGGATTCCAGAACACTTAATTGTGCTCATGAGGAAACTTTACATAGATCAAGAGGCAGTTGTTTGGACAGAACAAGGGGATACTGATTGGTTTAAAGTCAGGAAAGGTGTGCATCAGGGTTGTATACTTTCACCATACCTATTCAATCTGTGCAAACCCTGGTGGTGTAGGGGTTAAGAGCTACGGCTGCTAACCAAAAAGTTGGCAGTTTAAATCCACCAGGTGCTCCTTGGAAACTCTATGAGGCAGTTCTACTCTGTCCTATAAGGTCGCTATGAGTCAGAATTGACTTGACAGCAACGGGTTTTGTTTTGGTTTATTCAATCTGCATGCTGAGCAAATAATCTGAGGAGCTGGACTATATGAAGAAGAACAGGGCATCAGGATTGGAGGGAGACTGGTTAAAAACCTGCGTTATGCAGATGACACAATCTTACTTGCTGAAAGTGAAGAGAACTTGAAGCACTTACTAATGAAAATCAGAGAACAGAGCCTTCAGTATGGATCACACTTCAACATAAAGAAAACAAAAATCCTCACAAATAGCCCATTAAACAACATCATGATAAATGGAAAAAAGAATGAAGTTGTCAAGGATTTAATTTTACTTGGATCCACAATCAACAGCCATGGAAGCAGCAGTCAAGAAATCAAATGATGCATTGCATTGGGCAAATCTGCTGCAAAGGACCTCTTTAAAGTGTTGAAAAGCAAAGATGTCACCTTGAAGACTAAGGTGCGCCTGACCCAAGCCATGGTATTTTCAATCACATCACATGCATATGAAAGCTGGACAATGAGTAAGGAAGACCGAGGAAGAATTGACGACTTTGAATTGTGGCGTTGGCGAAGAATATTGAATATACCATGTACTGCCAAAAGAATGAACAAATCTGTCTTGGAAGGAGTACAACCAGAAAGCTTCTTAGAAGCAAGGATGGTGAGACAGCATCTTACATACTTTGGACATGTTGTCAGGAGGGATGAGTCCCTGGAGAAGAACATCATGCTTAGCAAAGTACAGGGTCAGTGGAAAAGAGGAAGACCCTCAACGAGGTGGATTGACATAATGGCTACAACAATGAGCTAGAGCTTAACGATGGTTGAAAGGATGGCGCAGAACTGGGCAGTGGTTTGTTCTGTTGTGCATAAGTTCGCTATGAGTTGGAACCAACTCAATGGCACCTAACAACATACCGCCACAGTCATCAAAACAGCCTGGTACGGGTATAACAGATACATAGACTAAGGAAACAGAATTGAAAATCCAAACATAAATCCATTCACATATGAGCAGCTGATATTTAACAAAGGCCCAAAATCAGTTAAATGGGGGAAAAGACAGTCTCTTTAACAAATGGCACTGGCATAACTGGATATCCATCTGCAAAGAAAATGAAACAAGACACATACGTCACAGCATGCACAAAAACTATCTCAGAATGGATCAAAGACCTAAATATAAAATCTAAGACAATAAAGATCATAGAAGAAAAAACAGGGATTACACTAGCAGCCCTAATATATGGCATAAGCAGTATACAAAACATTACTAACAATGCACAAATACCAGAAGAGAAACTAGATAACTGGGAGCTCCAAAAAATCAAACACCTATGCTTATCCAAACACTTAACCAAAAGAGTAAAAAGGTTACCTACAGACTGGGATAAAGTTTTTGGCTACCACAATTCTGATTAGCATCTGATCTCTAAAATCTACACGATACTACAGAAGCTCAACAACAAAAAGGTAAATAACCCAATTAAAAATGCGCAAAGGATATGAACAGACACTTTGCCAAAGACATTCAGGCAGCTAACAGATACAAGAGGAAATCCTCACAATCATTAGGCATTAGAGAAATGCAAATCAAAACTACAATAAGATACCATCTCGGAGGGGCCAAGATGGCTGACTAGGTAGATGCTACCTCGGATCCCTCTTGCAACAAAGACTGGGAAAAACAAGTGAATCCATCACATACATGACAATCTACGAACCCTGAACAACAAACACAGATTTAAAGAGTTGACCTGAGTGACAGAGACAGAGAAAGAACAACTACGGGGAAGCAGCGACTGTTTTCGGAGCCTGGAGCCAGCGTCCCAGTCAGGCGGCTTCATTAACATTGGAATTTCCTGAGCCAGAGGGAGAAATGCTCCGGCTCCGCGGCTTTGCTTTTCCTTTTTTTTTTTTTTTTTTTTTGGTCTTTTCCTAACCCATTCCTCCGGCCTGAGAGAAGCAACCACAAAAAACCCAGGGACCAAAAATCCTTACCTAATTGGACTAAAAACACAGAATCAGCTCCAGCTAAGCATATATGATCCAAATCTCGGGCTTTCATCCTTACAGGGAACAAGGTGGCTGTTATAATGCAAAGGCAGTTCTGACAGGGATCTGACTGCATTTTTTTTAAGCAGATTTACTAGAAAAACAAGTTTACCAGGTCTGATATCTCTGCTTATTCAACAGAGCCCTAACTGACCCACAACAGGGAACTGAGGGCTGAAGCTCCCCCCAGACCACCTAGCCTCTTGCCTTAGGGGTCTAAGGAGGGTGACACCTACCAATCAGAAGAGGTACTTGCATTGGGGGCCTAAAGTACAGCTGCAGAGCCCTCCCACCAAGGTGCTATAGGAATAGAGACACACCTACCTCACTGACACTTGGGGGAAGCCAGTCAGCATCCTGCCCCCGCTGGAGTGTGAACCCCAGCTGCTAATAGAATCTGGTGCACACAACTATCACCACTACCTCCCGAGGTGGATAGGTGTTAGGGTGCAGCACACACTTGATGACCCAAAATCAGATTCTACTCAAGAATAGTAAATAGACTCAGGCATATATATCTGGCAACAGCCCAAACCGCTGGTAATACGTCATAAGTAAGTCAAAGGCTACAACAAACAAGACAGCACAATTTAGTAGCCCATCCACGTATATTGAAAGAAAACAAAACAAGATAAGACTCAGAAAGCAATTATAGAATAAGTCACTACTTTTAAAAAAAAAATCTTAGTGATGGCTCAGAGACAGCAGTCGATATCAAACCACATAAAGAAGCAGACCATGACAGCTTCTGCAACCCCCCAAACAAAAGAATCAAAATCTTTCCCAAATGAAGATACAATCCTGGAATTATCAGATACAGAATATAAAAAAACTAATTTACAGAATGGTTCAAGACATCACAAATGAAATTAGCCTAACTGCAGAAAAAGGCAAAGAACACACTGATAAAACTGTTGAAGAACTCAAAAAGATTATTCAAGAACATAGTGGAAAAATTAATAAGTTGCAAGAATCCATAGAGAGACAGCATGCAGAAATCCAAAAGATTAACAATAAAATTACAGAATTAGACAACGCAATAGGAAGTCAGAGGAGCAGACTCGAACAATTAGAATGCAGAGTGGGAAATCTGGAGGACCAGGGAATTAACACCAACATAGCTGAAAAAAAAATCAGATAAAATAATTTAAAAAAATGAAGAAACCCTAAGAATCATGTGGGACTCTATCAAGAAGGATAACTTGTGTGTGACTGAAGTCCCAGAACAGGGAGGGAGGACAGAAAACACAGAGAAAATAGTTGAAGATCTGCTGACAGAAAACTCCCCTGACATCATGAAAGACGAAAGGATATCTATCCAAGATGCTCATCGAACCCCATTTAAGATTGATCCAAAAAGAAAAACACCAAGACATATTATCATCAAACTTGCCAAAACCAAAGATAAAGAGAAAATTTTAAAAGCAGCCAGGGAGAAAAGAAAGGTCTCCTTCAAGGGAGAATCAGTAAGAATAAGTTCAGACTACTCAGCAGAAACCACGCAGGCAAGAATGCAATGGGATGACATATACATAGCACTGAAGGAGAAAAACTGGCAGCCAAGGATCATATATCCAGCAAAACTCTCTCTGAAATATGAAGGCGAAATTAAGATATTTACAGATAAACACAAGCTTAGAGAATTTGCAAAAACCAAACCAAAGGTATAAGAAATACTAAAGGAAATTGTTTGGTCAGAAAACCAATAATATCAGATACCAGCACAACACAAGGTCACAGAACAGAACATCCTGATATCAACTCAAATAGGGAAATCACAAAAACAAATTAAGATTAATTAAAAAAAATGCTCAAAACCGGGAATCATTGAAGTCAATATGTAAAAGATCACAATAATCAAAAAGAGGGACTAAATACAGGTGGCATAGAACTCCATATGGAGAGGGATGCAAGGGGATATAGGACAATACAAGTTAGGTTTTTACTTAGAAAAATAGGGGTAAATATTAAAGTAATCACAAAGAGGTATAACAACTCCATAACTCAAAATAAAAGCCAAGAAAAACATAACGACTCAGCAAACATAAAGTCAAATACTATGAAAATGAGGATCTCACAATTTACAAAGAAAAACTTCTCAGCACAAAAAAGTAAGTGGAAAATGAAACTGTCAACAACACACATAAACAGGCATCAAAATGACAACACTAAACACTTACTTACCTATAATTACGCTGAATGTAAATGGACTAAATGCACCAATAAAGAGACAGAGAGTCTCGGACTGGATAAAGAAACACAATCCGTCTCTATGCTGCCTAAAAGAGACACACCTTAGACTTAGAGACACCAACAAACTAAAACTCAAAGGATGGAGAAAAATATATTAAGCAAACAATAAGCAAAAAAGAAGAGAAGCAGCAATATTAATTTCTGACAACATAGACTTTAAACTTAAATTGACCACGAAGGATAAAGAAGGACACCACATAATGATAAAAGGGACAATCGATCAGGAAGACATAACCATATTAAATATTTATGCACCCAATGACAGAGCTGCAAGATACATAAATCAAATTTTAACAGAAATGAAAACTGAGATAGACACCTCCACAATTGTAGCAGGAGACTTCAACACACCACTTTTGGAGAAGGACAGGACATCCAGTAAGAAGCTCAACAGAGACACGGAAGATCTAATTACAACAATCAACCAACTTGACCTCATTGACTTATACAGAACTCTCCACCCAACTGCTGCAAAGTACACGTTTTTTTTCTAGCGCACATGGAACATTCTCTAGAATAGACCACATATTAGGTCATCAAACCCACCTTTGCAGAATCCAAAACATCGAAATATTACAAAGCATCTTCTGAGACCACAAGGCAATAAAACTAGAGATCAATAACAGGAAAACTAGGGAAAAGAAATCAAATACTTGGAAAATGAACAATACCCTCCTGAAAAAAGACTGGGTTATAGAAGACATTAAGGAGGAATAAGGAAATTCATAGACTGCAACAAGAATGAAAATATATCCTATCAAAACCTCTGGGACACAGCAAAAGCAGTGCTTAGAGGCCAATTTATATCAATAAATGCACACATACAAAAAGAAGAAAGAGCCAAAATCAGAGAACTGTCCCTACAACTTGAACAAATAGAAAGTGAGCAACAAAAGAATCCATCAGGCACCAGAAGAAAACAAATAATAAAAATTAGAGCTGAATTAAATGAATTAGAGAACAGAAAAACAATTGAAAGAATTAACAAAGCCTAAAGCTGGTTCTTTGAAAAAATTAACAAAATTGATAAACCATTGGCTAGACTGACTAAAGAAATACAGGAAAGGAAACAAATAACCCGAATAAGAAACGAGAAGGGCCTCATCACAAGAGACCCAACTGAAATTAAAAGAATCATATCAGATTATTACGAGAAATTGTACTCTAACAAATCTGCAAACCTAGAAGAAATGGATAAATTCCTGGAAAAACACTACCTACCTAAACTAACACAATCAGAAGTAGAACAACTAAATAGACCCAGAACAAAAAAAGAAATTGAAATGGTAATCCAAAAACTCCCAACAAAAAAAAGCCCTGGCCCGGATGGCTGTACTGCAGAGTTCTACGAAACTTTCAGAGAAGAGATAACACCACTACTACTAAAGGTATTTCAAAGCATAGAAAATGATGGAATACTACCCAACTCATTCTATGAAGCCACCATATCCCTGATACCAAAACCAGGTAAAGATATCACAAAAAAAGAAAATTACACACCTATATCACTCATGAACATAGATGCAAAAATCCTCAACAAAATTCTCGCCAATCGAATTCAACAACATATCAAAAAAATAATTCGGTGGGCGGAGCCAAGATGGCGGACTAGGCAGACGCTACCTCGCATCCCTCTTACAACAAAGACACGGAAAAACAAGTGAATCGATCACATACATAACAATCTACGAACCCTGAACAACAAACACAGATTTAGAGACGGAGAACGAACTAATACAGGGAAGCAGCGATTGTTCTCAGAGCCTGGAGCCAGCGTACCAGTCAGGTACGGCACAAGCACAGAGAGCTGCTCCACCCCCCTGAACTAACCCCAGGAGGGGGACCAGCCAGTTCTGCGGGCGGCGTGGAACGCAGCCGGTAAAAGAAGTCCCCGGGAGGCAGTGAGTGGTCTTGGAACGGGGAGAGCAGCGTCCCAGCCGGGACACTCAGTCACGGCACAAGCACGGGGAGCTGCTCCACCCACCTGAACTAACCCGGGAGGCGGCCCAACTGGTTCTCGGAGGCGGCACGGCAACGCGGCTGGAGGGACGAGAAGTCCCTGGGAGGCAGTGACTGACTTTGGAGTCGAGAGTGCACCGTTCCAGTAGGGGAGCCTTGACACTGGGCGTGGGGCTGGAAGCGGAGGATCTGACCTTGACTCCAGCGAGCCAGACCCCCGGGGGCAATCTCCACACAGCCAGCACACGTAGGGGACGCGCCCCGCGGGAATCACAGATATAATAGTCATTCCAAGCAAGACAAGCAACTCTGGCTATATTCTGAGGTGCTACTCTCCTATCTCTCTGTCCCCTCCCACACCCTCCCCAGGCGGCTTCATTAACATCCGAATAGCCTGAGCCAGAGGGAGAACTCTGATAGGGATCTGACTGCATTTTTTTTTTAGCGGATTTTCTGGAAAAACAAGTTTCCCAGTGATGGCTCGGAGACAACAATCCATAACAAACCACTTAAAGAAGCAGACCATGACAGCTTCTCCAACCCCCCAAACAAAAGAATCAAAATCTTTCCCAAATGAAGACACAATCCTGGAATTATCAGATACAGAATATAAAAAACTAGTTTACAGAATGCTTCAAGACATCACAAATGAAATAAGGCAAACTGCAGAAAAAGCCAAGGAACACACTGCTAAAACTGTTGAAGAACTCAAAAAGATTATTCAAGAACATAGTGGAAAAATGAATAAGTTGCAAGAATCCATAGAGAGACAGCATGTAGAAATCCAAAAGATTAACAATAAAATTACAGAATGAGACAACGCAATAGAAAGTTAGAGGAGCAGACTCGAGCAATTAGAATGCAGACTGGGACATCTGGAGGACCAGGGAATCAACACCAACATAGCTGAAAAAAAATCAGATAAAAGAATTAAAAAAATGAAGAATCATGTGGGACTCTATCAAGAAGGATAACTTGCAGGTGATTGGAGTCCCAGAACAGGGAGGGGGGACAGAAAACACAGAGAAAATAGTTGAAGAACTCCTGACACAAAACTTCCCTGACATCATGAAAGACGAAAGGATATCTATCCAAGATGCTCATCGAACCCCATTTAAGATTGATCCAAAAAGAAAAACACCAAGACATATTATCATCAAACTTGCCAAAACCAAAGATAAAGAGAAAATTTTAAAAGCAGCCAGGGAGAAAAGAATGGTTTCCTTCAAGGCAGAATCAATAAGAATAAGTTCAGACTACTCAGCAGAAACCATGCAGGCAAGAAGGGAATGGACGACATATACAGAACACTGAAGGAGAAAAACTGGCAGCCAAGGATCATATATCCAGCAAAACTCTCTCTGAAATATGAAGGTGAAATTAAGATATTTACAGACAAACACAAGTTTAGAGAATTTGCAAAAACCAAACCAAAGCTACAAGAAATACTAAAACATATTGTTTGGTCAGAGAACCAATAATATCAGATATCAGCACAACACAAGGTCACAAAACAGAACGTCCTGATATCAACTCAAATAGGGAAATCACAAAAACAAACAAATTAAGATTAATTAAAAAAAATACACATAACGGAATCATGGAAGTCAATAGGTAAAAGATCACATAATAAAAAAGAGGGACTAAATACAGGAGGCATTGAACTGCCACGTGGAGAGTGATACAAGGCGATATAGAACAATACAAGTTAGGTTTTTACTTAGAAAATAGGGGTAAATAATAAGGTAACCACAAAAAGGTATAACAACTCTATAACTCAAGATAAAAGCCAAGAAAAATGTAACGACTCAACTAACATAAAGTCAAACACTATGAAAATGAGGATCTCACAATTTACTAAGAAAAACGCCTCAGCACAAAAAAGTAAGTGGAAAAATGAAATTGTCAACAACAAACATAAAAAGGCATCAAAATGACAGCACTAAAAACTTATCTATCTATAATTACGCTGAATGTAAATGGACTAAATGCACCAATAAAGAGACAGAGAGTCACAGACTGGATAAAGAAACACGATCCATCTATATGCTGCCTACAAGAGACACACCTTAGACTTAGAGACACAAACAAACTAAAACTCAAAGGATGGAAAAAAATATATCAAGCAAACAATAAGCAAAAAAGAAGAGAAGCAGCAATATTAATTTCTGACAAAACAGACTTTAAACTTAAATCCACCACAAAGGATAAAGAAGGACACTATATAATGATAAAAGGGACAATTGATGAGGAAGGCAAAACCATATTAAATATTTATGCACCCAATGACAGAGCTGCAAGATACATAAATCAAATTTTAACAGAATTGAAAAGTGAGATAGATACCTCCACAATTATAGTAGGAGACTTCAACACACCACTTTCGGAGAAGGAGAGGACATCCAGTAAGAATCTCAATAGAGACAAGGAAGATCTAATTACAACAATCAACCAACTTGACCTCATTGACTTATACAGAACTCTCCACCCAACTGCTGCAAAATATACTTTTTTTTCTAGTCCACATGGAACATTCTCTAGAATAGACCACATATTAGGTCATAAAACAAACCTTTGCAGAGTCCAAAACATCGAAATATTACAAAGCATCTTCTCAGACCACAAGGCAATAAAACTAGAGATCAATAACAGAAAAACTAGGGAAAAGAAATCAAATACTTGGAAAATGAACAATACCCTCCTGAAAAAAGACTGGGTTATAGAAGACATCAAGGAGGGAATAAGGAAATGCTTAGAAAGCAAAGACAATGAAAATACTTCCTATCAAAACCTCTGGGACACAGCAAAAGCAGTGCTCAGAGGCCAATTTATATCAATAAATGCACACATACAAAAGAAGAAAGAGCCAAAATCAGAGAACTGTCCCTACAACTTGAACAAATAGAAAGTGAGCAACAAAAGAATCCATCAGGCACCAGAAGAAAACAAATAATAAAAATTAGAGCTGAACTAAATGAATTAGAGAACCGAAAAACAATTGAAAGAATTAACAAAGCCTAAAGCTGGTTCTTTGAAAAAATTAACAAAATTGATAAACCATTGGCTAGACTGACTAAAGAAATACAGGAAAGGAAACAAATAACCCGAATAAGAAACGAGAAGGACCACATCACAACAGAACCAAATGAAATTAAAAGAATCATTTCAGATTATTATGAAAAATTGTACTCTAACAAATTTGAAAACCTAGAAGAAATGGATGAATTCCTGGAAAAACACTACCTACCTAAACTAACACATTCAGAAGTAGAACAACTAAATAGACCCATAACAAAAAAAGAGATTGAAACGGTAATCAAAAAACTCCCAAGAAAAGAAAGCCCTGGCCAGGACGGCTTCACTGCAGAGTTCTACCAAACTTTCAGAGAAGAGTTAACACCACTACTTCTGAAGGTATTCCAAAGCATAGAAAATGACGGAATACTACCCAACTCATTCTATGAAGCCACCATCTCCCTGATACCAAAACCAGGTAAAGACATTACAAAAAAAGAAAATTACAGACCTATATCCCTCATGAACATAGATGCAAAAATCCTCAACAAAATTCTAGCCAATAGAATCCAACAACACATCAAAAAAATAATTCACCCTGATCAAGTGGGATTTATACCAGGTATGCAAGGCTGGTTTAATATCAGAAAAACCATTAATGTAATCCATCACATAAATAAAACAAAAGACAAAAACCAGATGATCTTATCAATTGATGCAGAAAAGGCATTTGACAAAGTCCAACACCCATTTATGATAAAAACTCTTACCAAAATAGGAATTGAAGGAAAATTCCTCAACATAAGAAAGGGCATCTATGCAAAGCCAACAGCCAACATCACTCTAAATGGAGAGAACTTGAAAGCATTTCCCTTGAGAACGGGAACCAGACAAGGATGCCCTTTATCACCGCTCTTATTCAACGTGGTGCCGGAAGTCCTAGCCAGGGCAATTAGGCTACACAAAGAAATAAAAGGTATCTGGATTGGCAAGGAAGAAGTCAAGTTATCACTATTTGCAGATGACATGATCTTATACACAGAAAACCCTAAGGAATCCTCCAGAAAACTACTGAAACTAATAGAAGAGTTTGGCGGAGTCTCAGGTTATCAGCTAAACATACAAAAATCACTTGGATTCCTCTACATCAACAAAAAGAACATCGAAGAGGAAATAACCAAATCAATACCATTCACAGTAACCCCCAGGAAGATAAGATACTTAGGAATAAATCTTACCAAGGATGTAAAAGAGCTATACATAGAAAACTACAAAGCTCTACTACAAGAAATTCAAAAGGACATACTTAAGTGGAAAAGCATACCTTGCTCATGGATAGGAAGACTTAACATAGTAAAAATGTCTATTCTACCAAAAGCCATCTATACATTTAACGCACTTCCGATCCAAATTCCAATGTCATATTTTAAGGGGATAGAGAAACAAATCACCAATTTCATATGGAAGGGAAAGAAGCCCCGGATAAGCAAAGCACTACTGAAAAAGAAGAAGAAAGTGGGAGGCCTCACTTTACCTGATTTCAGAACCTATTATACAGCCACAGTAGTCAAAACAGCCTGGTACTGCTACAACAACAGGCACATAGACCAATGGAACAGAATTAAGAACCCAGACATAGATCCATCCACGTGTGAGCAGCTGATATTTGACAAAGGACCAGTGTCAATTAATTGGGGAAAAGAAAGCCTTTTTAACAAATGGTGCTGGCATAACTGGATATTCATTTGCAAAAAAATGAAACAGGACCCATACCTTACACCATGCACAAAAACTAACTCCAAGTGGATCAAAGACCTAAACATAAAGACTAAAACGATAAAGATCATGGAAGAAAAAATTGGGACAACCCTAGGAGCCCTAATACAAGGCATAAATAGAATACAAAACATTACCAAAAATGACGAAGAGAAACCAGATAACTGGGAGCTCCTAAAAATCAAACACCTATGCTCATCTAAAGACTTCACTAAAAGACTAAAAAGACCTCCCAAAGACTGGGAAAGAATTTTCAGCTATGACATCTCCGACCAGCGCCTGATCTCTAAAATCTATATGATTCTGTCAAAATTCAACCACAAAAAGACAAACAACCCAATCAAGACGTGGGAAAAGGATATGAACACACATTTCACTAAAGAAGATATTCAGGCAGCTAACTGATACATGAGAAAATGCTGTCGATCATTAGCCATTAGAGAAATGCAAATTAAATCTACGATGAGATTCCATCTCACTCCAACAAGGCTGGCATTAATCCAAAAAACACAAAATAATAAATGTTGGAGAGGCTGCGGAGAGATTGGAACTCTTATACACTGCTGGTGGGAATGTAAAATAGTACAACCACTTTGGAAATCTATCTGGCATTATCTTAAACAGTTAGAAATAGAACTACCATACAACCCAGAAATCCCACTCCTCGGAATATACCCTAGAGAAATAAGAGCCTTCACACAAACAGATATATGCACACCCATGTTTATTGCAGCTCTGTTTACAATAGCAAAAAGCTGGAAGCAACCATGGTGTCCATCAACGGATGAATGGGTAAATAAATTGTGGTATATTCACACAATGGAATACTACGCATCGATAAAGAACAGTGACGAATCTGTGACACATTTCATAACATGGAGGAACCTGGAAGGCATTATGCTGAGAGAAATTAGTCAGAGGCAAAAGGACAAATATTGTATAAGACCACCATTTTAAGATCTTGAGAAATAGTATAAACTGAGAAGAACACATACTTTTGTCGTTATGAGAGGGGGAGGGAAGGAGGGTGGGAGAGGGTTTTTTACTGATTAATTAGTAGATAAGAACTGCTTTAGATGAAGGGAAGGACAATACTCAATACATGGAAGGTCAGCTCAACTGGACTGGAC
The DNA here is from genome assembly GCF_024166365.1 of Elephas maximus indicus. Classification (NCBI taxonomy): domain Eukaryota; kingdom Metazoa; phylum Chordata; class Mammalia; order Proboscidea; family Elephantidae; genus Elephas; species Elephas maximus. The sequence goes on from NC_064819.1 coordinate 40,901,941, forward strand.
CAAAAGCAAAGAAGTTTCCGGGATAAACTGAATGCTTCAAAGGTCAGCGGAGCAAGGGCGGAGGTTTGGGGACCATGGTTTAAGGGGACTTCTAAGTCAATTGGCAAAATAATTCTATTATGAAAACATTCTGCATCCCACTTTGAAATGTGGCATCTGGGGTCTTAAATGCTAACAAGCGGCCATCTAAGATGCATCAATTGGTCTCAATCCACCTGGATCAAAGGAGAATGAAGAACACCAAGGTCACACGATAACTAAGAGCCCAAGAGACAGAAAGGGCCACATGAACCAGAGACCTACATCATCCTGAGACCAGAAGAACTAGTTGGTGCCCGGCCACAATCGATGACTGCTCTGACAGGGAGCACAACAGAGAACCCCTGAGGGAGCAGGAGATCAGTGGGATGCAGACCCCAAATTCTCATGAAAATACCATACTTAGTGGTCTGACTGAGACTAGAGGAATCCCAGCGGTCATGGTCCCCAAACCTTCTGTTGGCACAGGACAGGAACCATTCATCAGACATGAAAGGGACTGGTCAGTGGGTGGGAGAGAGATGCTGATGAAGAGTGAGCTAATTATATCAGGTGGACACTTGAGACTGTGTTGGCATCTCCTGTCTGGAGGGGGGATGGGAGGATAGAGAGAGTTGGAAGCTGGCATAATTGTCACGAAAGGAGAGACTGGAAGGGCTGACTCATTAGGGGGAGAGCAAGTGGGAGTACGGAGTAAGGTGTATATAAACTTTTATGTGACAGTCTGACTTGTTTTGTAAATGTTCACTTGAATGTCAATAAAAGTTAATAAAAAAAAAAAAGATACCATCTCACCCCAACCAGGCTGACATTAATCCAAAAAACACAAAATAATAAATGTTGGAGAGGTTGTGCAGAGACTAGAACAGTTATACACTGCTGGTGGTACTATAAAATGGTACAATCACTTTGCAAATCAATTTGGCACTTGCTTAAAAAGCTAGACATAGAACTACCATACGATATAGCAGTTCCACTCCTTGGAATACATCCTAGAGAAATAAGAGCTTTCACGTGAACAGATATATGCAGCACTGTTTACAACAGCAAAAAGATGGAAGCGATCAAGGTGCCCATCAATAGATGAATGGATAAATAAACTATGGTATATTCACACAATGGAATACTATGAAAAGATTAAGAAGAATGATGAATCTGTGAAACATCTCATAACATGGAGGAATCTGGAAAGCATTACGCTGAGTGAAATTAGTTGCAAAAGGACAAATATTGTATGAAACTACTATTAGAAGAACTCAAGAAGAAGTTTAAACATGGAAGAAAATATTCTTTGATGGTTGTAAGAGAGAGAGGTATGTACTAATTGGATAGTAGACAAGAAGTATTTTAGGTGAAGGGAAAGACAACATGCAATACAGGAGAGGTCAGCACAACTGGACTAAACCAAAGGCAAAAGTTTCCTGAATACAACTGAACACTTCGGAGACCAGAGTAGCAGGGATGGGGGTCTGAGGACCATGGTTTCAGGGGACGTCTAGGTCAATTGGCAAAACAAAATATATTAAGAAAACGCTGTGCATCCCACTTTGGTGAGTGGCATCTGGGGTGTTAGGCGCTAGCAAGCAGCCATCTAAAATGCATCAATTGGTTTCAATCCACCTGGAGCAAACGAGAATGAAGAACACTAAAGATATATGGTAAAGATGAGCCCAAGAGACAGAAAGGGCCACATAAACCAGAGACTACATCAGCCTGAGACCAGAAAAATTAAATGGTGCCCAGCTACTGCCAATGACTGCTCTGACAGGTAACACAACAAAGAATCCCTGATGGAGCAGGCAAATAGTGGAATGCAGATCTCAAATTCTCATAAAAAGACCAGACTTAATGGTCTGACTGAGAAGAGAGGGGCCCTAGAACTCATGGTCCCTGAACCCTTTGTTAGCCCAAGAGTGGAACCATTCCCCAAGCCAACTCTTCAGACAGGGATTGGACTGGACTATAAGATAGAAAGTGATACTAGTGAGGAGTGAGCTTCTTGGCTCAAGTAGACTGAGGAGTGAGCTTCTTGGCTCAAGTAGACACAATAGACTGTGTGGGCAACACCTGTCTGGAGGGGCAGTGAGAAGGCAGAGGGGAACAGGAGCTGGTTGAATGGCCACAGGGAATCCAGGGTGGAGAGAAGGAGTGTGCTGCCTCATTAAGGGGAGAGCAGCTAGGAGTACATATAACTAGGAGTGTATATAACTGACTTGATTTGTAACCTTTCACTTAAAGCACAATTTAAAAAAAATACTTTGCAGTACATAGCAATGTTGACTTTTAAAACTGGAAAACATTGTGATGTGCATCTCTGGGCAGAAGCAGAAAGTCTGACATGAGCCTGGGAAGATGTCAGTATTTTGGAGGAAAAAGTGTACTCACTCCTCACTCATACCTCACATATGGATTTTCTGTAAGCAGAAATGGGACCACGAAGGCCCCTGAGTGCCATTCTAAGAATTTGGGCCTCTATTCTGAAGGTCATAGGAGCACTGGAGGATTGATTCTATTTTAGCAAGACACCCTGAGGAATGACATCTAGAGGAAGATACTGACAGCAGGGCAGCCAGGCAGGGGCTGCCACAGGTGTCGAGGTGAGGGTTAATTTTAGGCAGAACTAAGATAGTGTTGTGATGGAGAGAAACAAACGGATTCTCAGGTAGAAATTGATTTGGGTACTGGGATTGAAGTGGCTTCCAAATTTCTACCCTGGTCAGCTGTCCAGATGGTGATGCTATTTACAGAGATGGAATCACTGGAGAAGGAACAAACTTGGTGGCATGATGAGTTCCGCATAGGTCATTGTTAATGCCTGTGGGACACCCAGCAGCAGATGCAGACCAGATGCTTTAGTCTGCAGCTAACAACTAAATTCAGAGCTGAGGTGTAGATTTGGGAGCCATGATCACTTAGGAGCGGATGTGACCACCCGGGGGCGGGGGGGGGAAGGTGAGAAAGAAGGAAGCAGGGGATGGACCCCAAAGAAACGTCAACCTTTTAGGGTCAGGCGGAGGAAGGAGATGAGGAAGCAGAAGGACCATGGACAGAGGCGACAGGAAGGGGAAGGGTCAACAGTGCCCATTGCTGTTCAGACCTTAAGTAAGATCATGATCAAAAGTCTCCCATGGTGAGAGTGGTACGGCTTGAAGCAGACCCCACTGGTCTGAGGAGCCAATGGAAGCCACTAGAAGGCACCAAGCAGCATTGACAAAGTGTGACGGAAAGTCCCAGCTAGCCAATCTACACTTAAGGTTTCTGTTTCTGAGCAAAGAGTTTAATGAAGATCTTTGAAAGATGGGAGAGAAGTGGGGGAAGTCTGCACCAACAGTATAGGAGTTAGAACATGGCAAGAGAGGAGAGAGCGGTGTAAAGTGCAAGTAATATCAAGTGACAAGTGCAAGAAGGGCTTCCCTGTAATTAGGGGGTGAGTCTGGGAAGGAGGCCAATGAGAGAAGTAGGCAAAGCATCAATTTAATCTTCACTACAGACCTGGGACACCCTGAAAATACAAGTTGGGGCAAGTCTGGGCTTTCTCTGAATTCAGCCCCTTTTCCTGGTTTTTAATCCTTCTCTCCCTCAGCGACCAGCCACACGGAATTGAGAGGGGTGGGAAGGCCCAGTCCTCATTTCCACTGCCTCACTTTTTGTCTAAAAGGAACCTGCACATGCTTCCTTGCCCACCCTTAGCCCTGAATACCTTGTTTTCTTTTTCTCCAAGAGCCCTCCCATTAAGGATCAGTCGGAGACAGCATGGAAGCCAGAGACAACATAAAATAATCTCATGCGGTTTAAGATGTGAGAAAGTCAATGGCCAGAATTTACATTAAACAGCTTATGGTCAATCTACCAAGAGTATGGGCTTGCTGTTGTGGTATTATTTAAATACCATATAACATTTAAGAACCAGGCCAATCCCAAGGCCAAGTTATTTCTGGCCTTAATTACTTAAGGAAGGTCGATTGTCTTTGCTACTGCTTTTGAAACTCTGATTCACATTCATAGTATGTTACAAAATAATTAGTAGCAAGTTTTGTATGAACCTAAGCGATATTTGGTTGTATTGGGAATGGTTTGGAAAAATTTATTTACTAGCATTTATTAAGAAATAAATAAACGTCAGAAACTGTGATAAGCCCTACACATTTATTGTCTCATTTAATCTCTTAACAACCCTATGAGGTAGGTTCATTTTACCCATTCATTTATGTCATGAGTCGAGTTAACATGAAAGCCCAGACATGCCTGAATTCCACATCCAAATGCTCAGCCACTAAGTTTCTCCAGTTGTGAAAATGGTGATAAAGAGGCAGAGGATAAGCAGTGCCATATGTTTTTTAGAGGACTGATGCCATCTGGGGACTGAGGACAGGGTGAAGCCCAGCGCAGCCTTTCCATACTGAAGACTCCACTAGTTGCTTGCCTTTTGCATTATAAATTTATATCTCTTCCCTCTCTTATCACAAGTCATTTAATAAGAGAATCTGGGTCAAGAATCGAGGTCATGGTTTTTCATCATACCATTGACCAAGCAGAGAATCCCTAAATAGCTTTATTTGAGACAGTAATGACAGTCGCAGTGGTAGTCACCAAATTGTTCACCATCCAAAGCTCAGCACTTAGCAATCAGAAACTCTAAAAGTATGTTTAATGAAAGAAAGGTGAGAACAAAAGTAAAGTTCACTGTCATTGTGCCCTGTTAAAATCCTCCCATGACTTCTTCTTGCCACTGGGATCAGTTTCTAATTCTTGAGCAGAGCAAATGAGCCCCACTTGCCTCAGGTCCCATCGAGCTGGGGAAGTCCTCCCAGCCCACTCTCTTGTGCCAGCTCCAGCAGCAGAGGCCTTTTCTCTGTTCTGCATCAGGACTTCACAAGGCTATTCACTCCCCCAGCACCCTTCCCTGCACCCAAGTGTCCCTAGTTAACTCTATCCCTTCAGATCTCAAGTTATAAATCTTCCCAGTACCCACACACCCCCATTTGATCAGGCCTCTGGTCATGACTGGCGTACCCCATTGTAATTTTTCAAGATCTGTTTTGTAACTAAATAATCATTTGGTTCTTCTCTGCCCCCTCTTCCTCCACTGGACTGTCAGGGCATAAAGCCAAGAAACCTGCATGTTGTTTTCTGCTATATCTTCAGCCCTAGCACAGTACCCAACCACAAAGACTTGTCCAAAGAAGGAAGAGGAGAGGAGGAGGAAGGAAGGAAGTAAAGGAAGAGAGAAATGAGACGGCAGGTTCTCTGTTTCTGTTCCATCCTTTCAAATAGCAAGCAGCAACTGACAAGCACTAGGTACAGGGCAGCCCTGAGCTGTTTTGCGTGTTGTACACTGCACAAGGGGCAACACTGAACACTTGAGTGGGAGCAGAAATCCAGGCCCTTTATCTAATTTGCACCCCAGTGCCACATTAGCTAGTGGTGGTCCTGGTTAGAATCATCTGTGTCCTGGACACCGCCATAAGAGCTCCAGCATACACTATCTAATCTTCACCACGACTTTGTGAGTTAGCTTCTATTAAAAAAAAATTTTTTTTTAATAGAAGGCCACTTTAAAGGAAATTGGGGCTCAGACAAAGTAGCTTACCTAAAGCATTCCTGGCCTTGTTCAAATTTCTGTGTTTTCCCTACATGCACTTAGAATTGCCAGATAAAATATAGAATGCCCAGTTAAATTTGAATTTCAGGTAAACAGTGAATATTTTTTTTTGTATAAGTGTGTCCTAAGCATTGCATGGGACATACTTACACAGGAAAAAGAAAAAAAAAACTTATTTGTCTGAAACTCAATGTAACTGGGATCTTCTATTTTATTTGCTAAATCTGCTACTACTTGCTAAATCATCCCACTACACTAAAGTATAAGGGCCTGAAAGTTACGAATATTCAGCTCATCGTACTGCTGCTAACAACCAGGCAGTTCTTCCTCAAGCACCTTCTTCCCCAGCTAAGTCTCCAAAGACATTTACCCTGACTATTTATTGGTCAGTTGGAGGGTCAGATGCAATGGTGAGTAATTTAATTTCTTCTTCCTCACCAGAAGGGCTGGGTGCCTCCTAGAACTGCCCTTCCAGGGATGCTTTCGCAGTCCTCTCAGAGACTACACAGTTAGCTTCACTGGCCCCACAGCCCTGGGGTTCTATGTGTGTGCTACCTCCCACTCGGCACCCCTGGGAGATGCCTGGGGACACTTTCTTCTCTAGAGAGCTGTGATATCCCATTACAGCAGCAAATCGTTGGTTCGTTTACTGGACTGTCTGTTTCTTCCCACTTGCCACTGAATCACGTTTTTTATATCAGCCCCAAGGTTTTTGCTAGACTTCCTCAATGTCATGACCTCTTCTGACACTTTCTATGCTACAGCCCCTGCCAGCATCTGCTTTATGACTGCTTCGTATTGTACATATGTGTTATATGAGGTGTATGCCTTTGCTCATAGTAATTAATGACAGAAAATTAAAATCAGAACAAATACACAAGCAAGATGGAACACTCTCCTGTGGCCTAAACCTTTTATGTGGCCCTAGGCACTCTCAATGCCTAGATTCTTCTTCCACTTTGCCAGACAGCAGCAGGCTTACAGCATCTAGAAAGTAGAAACTGGTTTGAGAAGGTTTTATCTGATTTCAGGCATTATTTTTAATGTGAGAATAAAATTTGGGTGGGGGAAAAAGAATAAGAAAAAGGTGAAACACCTTCAGCCATAAGTAAAACAAATTAACCTTTTGACCAACCCATTCATGGAGTGAGACAGTCCTTTAAATTTATCAAATGGCTTTTTTTTTTTTTTAAATGAAGTGGTTTTTACAAAGTAAATTTTACACAGAGCATACTTTACTTGTCCTCTGTGCTGTACTTGAGCTCCAAGGACTGTTTTCTGGAATGGCTGGTGTGCGGGGCTGGGCAGCCTTGCCAGAGGAGCATGAGGAGCTGCGAGGTCCTGTGCTCAGCTCTGTTGAGAAAGACCACTTGTCCTGGAGCTCTCCTCCCCTGTATATCTACATCCGTGGCTTTTTCCAATATCCTGATAGAACATTATGGGAGCCATAACTACTGACGGTTCGACAGCCAAGTGCAGTGGTTAAAAGCACTACTTGGATTCTGATTCTGGCTCAGCCACTGCTGCATGACCTTGGCCAAATGATTTAACTGTGCATCAGGCCCCCCGTCTGAAGAAATTGCCCATTCAATGAGAGGAGGCATGCAGGTCACTTGGCATAGTACCTGGCAAAGTAGGCACTTAATAAATATTCATCACTTTTTCCTGGAATAATCTCACTTAAGTTTTATATTCATCACTGTAAAAGTCAAACTTCACATAAAGACCATTAAAAACAAAACAAAAAAAAAGAAAACAGTGCCGTCGAGTCGAATCCAACTCATAGCAACCCTATAGGACAGAGTAGAACTGTCCCATAGAGATTCCAAGGAGCGCCTGGTGGATTCGAACTGCCGACCCTTTGATTAGCAGCTGTAACACTTAACCACTACGCCACCAGGGTTTCCATCACATACAGACATTTAAATTTAAAATTTTCTAGACTTATGTATTTTCCCATTCAGTTGATGGAACTTTTTCCCAGTATAAAATAATAGCCTAATTGGCCCTAAGCCACATAAAATAAAATCCCGTTAAAATTTGGTAAATACAGTGAAAGAGAACCCAGCTGAGAGTCAAAGCGCAAATGTCCTGGATCCCAACACTGTTGAAAACCAGCTGCAGGTCCCTAAGCACCTTGCTTTGTCTCATCAGCACTCACCTTGACCCTATGCAATCAGAAAGGAACTTTAAAGAGCCCTTACTGTTCCTGTCATCATTACAACCGAAATTCTTAAAGCATCAGGATAAGCAGGCTATAACTAAATTGGATTTGTTAGAAAGATCATCAAAAATGCACAGAATATATACGAAAGAGTTTACCTACATCAAGACTACATTGTTTTTAAAAATAAAAACCAAACCCTGTAATCAGAAACTTGAAGTCATGACTAAGTTGCTAAGAACAACGAGCAAACCACAGGAATGCCTCTGAGAAACTAGTCCATCTGGTATATTGTGTCATTTCCATGCCCACATCCAGGAATGACCACTGGTTCACCTGGTGAGGTCTGGCTCCTGGTGTAAACAGGAACCTGAGGTTCTTCCTGAAACTTATCCTGAAGAATGAAATGGTCTAGACTTCCAACAAATGCTGTGGGATGATAGAGCCTGCTCCCTGACTGGCATCTCTTCCCTACTTCATATTCAGTGATATCACATCAACAGCTTGCCAGTCACCAGTATTTACATCACAGAAATCAGCAAACACTAGAGCCAGGGCTTTTTACCTCCACATATCCTCCCTCCTGCCCCCAATACCTTGTTGTTAAACATTTACCAACACACCTTATGAGATGTTCAAGTTGGTCTAACTAAACCAGGCAATTTCAAAGCAAAAACTAGAAACTATCTTTAATTGATCTCCTTGTTTGTAGGATCCTTTTTAGTGACAAACCATTGAATGGAAGTAGAACCTATTCTAGTTTTATTTTAAATGTATGTGCAAGTGTGCGCACATGCACACAAACACACACCTGTATATATATATATTTCTTCAAGAACAAAGGTGAAGATCAGAATAAATAAATACACGATTCTTACTTCAGAGAATATTCAATTATCTTTCTTATTGTAGGCCTTGCCTGGCCTTATGCTTGTTGTTGTTGTTAGGTGCCGTCAAGTCAGTTCCGACTAATAGTGACCCTATGTACAGCAGAACGAAACACTGCCCAGTCCTGTGTCATCCTCACAATCGTTGTTATGCTTGAGCCCATTGTTGCAGCCACTGTGTCAATTCATCTCATTGAGGGTCATCCTCTTTTTTGCTGAGTCTCTGCTTTACTAAGCATGGTGTCCTCCTGACAATATGTCCCAAGTACATGAGATGAAGTCTCACCATCCTTGTTTCCAAGGAGCATTCCGGCTGTACTTCTTCCAAGATAGATTTGTTTGTTCTTCTGGCAGTCCATGTTATATTCAATATTCTTCACCAATACCATGATACAAATGATCAGTTCTTCTTTGGTCTTTCTTATTCACTGTCCAGCTTTTGCATGCATATGAGGCAATTGAAAATGCTATGGCTTGGGTCAGGCACACCTTAGTCCTCAAAACGACACCTTTACTTAAATCTTATGCTTAAATCTTATGCTTAAATCTCTAAATTTTGCTTCATTATCTATTGGTTGATTAGTTATTTTCTTTCTTTCTTTTTTCGTCTTCCACATTCATCCTACTCCTTGTTCTGGGAAGACTTTATAATGCACTCCTGTATGTTAAAGTGTTATAGCACTGATGTACAAGTTAACCTTTAAAAACAGACAGAATATATGAGAAATAAGATATCAGAGGCAGGCAAAGAGATATTAAGCAAAAGCAAACAAAACAAGAGCAGAAGTCATAATACTAATACCAAAAAAGATGGAATTTAAAAATATTTACAGGTTTTTTGGAATGTTAAGCAAAATAAAGAATATAAAAGAGTCATAGATGTGTATACACCAAAAAAGAACAATTAAAACAGGATTTGTTAAAACACTCCTTTTGGAATATGACCTCATAGAAAAAGTGAGTTAGGATATTCTCTGATTATAGTCCGATAAATTAGAAATAAGAGAAACAGCAACAAAAAACAGTTTAACTCTTCAAACTATGGTACATACACACAATGGAGTACTACCCAACAATAAAGAACAACGATGAATCTACAAGGCATCTTACAACATGGATGAATCTGGAGGGCATTATGCTGACTGAAATAAGCCAATTACAAAAGGACAAATATTGTATGAAAACACTCATATAAAAGCTCATGAAAAGGTTTACACACAAAAAGAAACAATCTTTGATGGTTACCAGGAAGGGGAGGGGTGGGGATGGAAAAACATTAAATGGACGACAGAGAAATGGTAACTTTGGTGAAGGGTGAGACAGTATACAATTCTGGAGAAGCCAGCATAACTCTTTCAAGGCAAGGCTGTGGAAGCTGCATAGATACATCCAAACTCCTGAGGGACCGAATTGCTGGGCTGAGGGCTGTGGGGACCATGGTCTAGGGAAACATCTAGCTCAATTGGCATAACATAATTTATAAAGAAAATGTTGTACACTGTACTATGGTGAGTAGTGTCTGAGGTCTTAAAATCTTGTGAGTGGCCTTCTAAGACACTCCACTGGCCTCACTCCTTCAGGACCAAGGGAGAATGAAGAAAACTAAAGACACAAGGGAAAGATTAGTCCAAAGAACTAATGGACCACAACTACCACAGCCTCCACCAGACTGAGTCCATTACAACTAGATGGTGCCTAGCTTCTACCATTGACTGCTGTGACAAGGATCACAATAGAGGGTCCTGGACAGAGCTGTAGAAAAATGTAGAAAAAATTCTAACTCACAGAAAAAGACCAGACTTACTGGCCTGACAGTAACTGGAGAAACCCACAGAGTATGGCCCCCCGGATGCCCTTTTATCTCAGTAATTAAGTCACTTCTGAGGTTCACCCTTCAGCCAAAGTTTAGACAGGCCCATACAACAAAACGAGACTACAGGGGCACGCCAGCCCAGGGACAAGGACTGGAAGACAGAAAGGAACAGGAAAACTGCTAATAGGGAACCCAAGGTCAAGAAGGAAAAAGTGTCAACATGTCCTGGGGTTGGTAACCAATATATATACAAACAATATATATACAAATTGTTTAATGAGAAGCTAGTTTGTTCTTTAAACCTTCATCTAAAGTATAATTTTTTTTTAATTACCTCTTTATAAACTAAAATATATCTTTCTAAATAACCCTGTTATGGATAGAATTGTGGCCCCCCAAAATATGAGTTGTAAATCCTAACCTCTACACCTGTGGTTTTTCTTCCCCTCACATGTCTATAAAGTTTGTCTTACTGTGGGGACTTGCATGTTGTTGTGATGCTGGAAGCTATGCTACCGGTATTCAAATACCAGCAGGGTCACCCATGGCAGAGAATTTTGAGTGGAGCTTCCAGTCTAAGACAGACTAGTAAGAAGAACCCAGCAGTCTAGTTCTGAAAAAAGTTAGCAAGTGAACAGTGGAAAATTGTCTGATACAGTGCCAGAAAATGAGCCCCTAGGGTTGGAAGGTACTTAAAAGATAGCTGGGGAAGAGCTGCCTCCTCAAAGCAAACTTTAATGACATGGGTGGAGTCAAGCTTTTGGGACCTTCATTTGTTTATGTGGCATGACTCAAAATGAGAAGAAACAGTTGCAAACATCCATTAATAATCAGAACATGGAATGTATAAATTATGTAACTAGGAAAAGTGGAAATCATCAAAAATGAAACAGAATGCATAAACATCAATATCCTAGGCATTAGTGAGGTAAAATGGACTGGTATTGGCCTTTTTGAATGGGATAATCATATGGTCTACTATCCTGAGAATGACAACTTGAAGAGGAATGGCATTGCATTCCCAATCAAAAAGAACATTTCCAGATCTATCCTGAAGTACATCGTTGTCAGTGAGAGGGTAATATCCATACACCTACAAGGAAGACCAGTTAATATGACTATTATTCAAATTTATCCACCAACCACTAAGGCCAAAGATGAGGAAATTGAAGATTTTTACCAATTTATCCAGTCTGAAATTGATCAAACAGGCAATCAGGATGCACTAATAATTACTGGTGATTGGAATGTGAAAGTTGGAAACAGAGAAGGATCAGTAGTTGGAAAATATGGCCTTGGTGATACATATGATGCCAGAGGTTGCATGATACAATTTTGCAAAACCAATGATTTCTTCATTGCAAATACTTTTCTTTTTTTTTTTTTTTTTTACAACTAAATGGTGACTATACACATGGACCTTGCCAGGTGGAATACACAGGAACCAAATCACTACATTTGTGGAAGGAGACAATGGAAAAACTCAATATCATCAGTCAGAACAAAGCTAGGGGCTGACTGTGGAACAGACCATCAATAACTCACATGCAAGGTCAAGATGAAGCTGAAGAAAACTAAAACAAGTCCAGAAAAGCCAAAGTACAACCTTGGGTATATTCCACCTGAATTTAGAGAAGAATAGATTTGATACGTTGAATACTAATGACCGAAGACCAGACTTATGGTGAGATGACATCAAGGACATCAGACAGGAAGAAAGCAAGAGGTCATTAAAAAGACAGGAAAGAAAGAAAAGACCAAAATGGATGTCGGAAGAGACTCTGAAGCTTTTTCTTGAACCTAGAGTAGCTAAAGTGGGTGGGAGAAATGATGAAGTAAAAGAGCTGAACGGAAGACTTCAAAGGACAGATTAAGAAGACAAAGTAAAGTATTATAACAACACGTGAAAACACCTGGAGATAGAAAACCAAAGTGGGGAGCTCACTCAGCATTTCTCAAGCTGGAAGAACTAAAGACAAAACTCAAGCCTCAAGTTGCAGTATTGAAGGATTCTATGAGAAAAATATTAAATGACACAGGAGACTTCAAAAGAAGATGGAAGGAATACACAAAGTCACTATACCAAAAAGAACTGGTGGACGTTCAAACATTTCAGGAGATAGCATATGATCAGGAACTGATGGTACTGAAGGAAGAGGTCCAAGCTGCACTGAAGGCACTGGTGAAATATAAGCCTCCAGGAATTGATGGAATACCAACTGAGATGTTTCAACAAGTGGATGCAGTGTTGCAAATGCTCAATCATCTATGTCAAGAAATTTGGAAGACAGCTACCTGGCCAACCAACTGGAAGAGATCCATATTTATGCCTACTCCAAAAAAAGACAATCCGACCAAATGCAAAAATTATTGAACAATATCATTAATATCACATGCAAGTAAAATTTTGCTAAGATCATTCAAAAGCTGCTGCAGCAGTACATTGACAGGGAACTGCCAGAAATTCAGGTCAGATTCAGAACCTCTTCTGAATGGGACCGGGAATATCACTGCTGATGTCAGATTGGTCCTGGCTGAAAGCAGAGAATACCAGAAAGATGTTTACCTGTGTTTTATTGACTATGCAAAGGCATTCGACTGTGTAGATCATAACAAATTATGGATAACATTGCAAAGAATGGGAATTCCAGAACATTTAATAGTGTTCGTGAGGAACCTCTACGTACACCAAGAGACAGTTATTCAAACATAACAAGGGAATACTGCATGGTTTAAAGTCAGGAAAGGTGTGTGTCAGGGTTGTATCCTTGCACAATACTCATTCAATCTGAAAGCTGAGCAAATACTATGAGAAGCTGGACTGTAAAGAAGAACGGAGCATCAGGTTTGGAGGAAGACTTACTAACAACATGTGTTATGCAGATGATAAAACTTTGCCTGCTGAAAGCGAAGAGGACTTGAAGCACTTACTGACGAAGATCAAAGGCCACAGTCTTCAACATGGATTACACCTGAATGTAAAAAGAAAACAAAAATGCTCACAATTGGACCAATAAGCAACATCACAATAAATTTAGAAAAGATTGATGTTGTCAAGAATTTCATTTTACTTGGATCCACAATCAACACCCACGGAAGCAGCAGGCAAGAAATCAAACAACACATTGCATTGGGCAAACCTGCTACAAAAGACCTCTTTAGAGTGTTAAAAAGCAAAGATGTCATTTTGAGAACTAAGGTGTTCCTGCCCCAAGCCATGGTGTTTTCATTCTTCTCATGTGCATTCAAAAGCTGGACAATGAATAAGGAAGAACAAAGGATAATTGACAGCTCTGAATTATGGTGTTGGTGAAGAATATTGAATATACCATGGACTGCCAAAAGAATGAACAAATCTGTCTTGGAAGAAGTACAACCAGAATGCTCCTTAGAAGCAAGGATGGTGAGACTATGTCTCGCATAGTTTAGACATGTTATCAGGTGGGATCAGTCCCTGGAATAGAACATCATGCTTGGTGTGTTGGTTATCTAAAAGAGGAAGATTCTCAACAAGATGGATTGACACAGTGGCTGCAACAATAGACTCAAGCATAACAATGATCATGGGAATGGTGCAGGACTGGGCAGTGTTTTGTTTTGTCATGCATAGGGTTGCTATGAGTCAGAACCAACTCAATGCCACCTAACGACAATTCCAGTGGTTTTAATCCCATTTGGGAATGAGTTTTCTTTGTTATGTTAATGAGGCAATATTAATGTGTCTTAAGTCAATCTCTTTTGAGATATAAAAAGAGCAGATTGAGCAAGCAACCAAGCAAGAAACATGAGATAGGAGAAGATAGGTGCCATACCACATGATTGCCAAGAAGGAGAAGCTGAAAAGAGACAAGAACCATCCTCTAGAGCCAACAGAGAAAGAAAGCCTTGCCCTAGAGTCAGTGCCCTGAATTTGGACTTCTGGCATCCTAAACTGTGAAAAAATTAATTTCTCTTTGTTAAAGCTACCCACTAGTGGTATTTTTGTAATAGACAAAACAGCACTAGATAACTAAGACAAATCCATTTAATAAAATTAAAAATCAAAATTAAACTTAAATAAATCTAGAAATCAATAATTGATACTCTATACTAAACAGAGATATAGCTAAGGCAGTATTGACTGCTCATCTTAAGACATTAGAAAAAATGACTAAGAAAACAAATCCAGAAAAAAAACAGAGAGAATCTGTAAAGATATAAGTTGAAATAAGTAAAATAAGAAAAAAAATAGTAGAAAAGATAAATCCTAAAGCTGATTATTTGGAAAGACCCTTAAAATAGATAATCACATAATGGGCCTGATTAAAAATAAATAAATAAAAGAACAAACTATACAAAGTCAGGAAAGAAAAAAAATACAGGCATAGAAGGGATTATAAGAGCAATAACGAAATAGTATGTGTAACTCCCACCAATCCTCTGTCAGTTTGTCTACTATGGCGGCTTGCTTGTTGCTGTGATGCAGGAAGTTATGCCACCAATATTTCAAATACCAGCAGGATCACCCAGGGTGGACAGGTTTCAGCACACCTTCCAGACTAAAACAGACTACGAAGAAGGCACTGGGAAGGGCTGCCTCCTCAAAGTGGAGTTTACCTTAGTGATATGGATGGAGTAAAACTTTTGGGACTCTCATTTGCTGATGTGGCATGACTCAAAATGAGAAAAAACAGCTGCAAACATCCATTAATAATCAGAATGAGCAATGTATGAATTATGAATCTAGGAGAATTAGAAGTCATCAAAAATGAAATGGAACACATAAAGATCGATATCCTGAGCTGAAATGGAGTGGTATTGGCCATTTTGAATATGGCAATCCTATGGTCTACTATGCTAAGAATAATAAATTGAAGAGGAATGGCATTGCGTTCATCGTCCAAAAGAACATTTCAAGATCTATCCTGAAATACAACGCTATCAGTGACAATACAATATCCATACAAAAACAAGGAAGATTAGTTAATATGACTATTGTTCAAATTTACTCACCAAATACTGATGCCAAAGATAAGAAAATTGAAGATTTGTATCAACTTCTGCACTCTGAAATTGATCAAACATGCAGTCAAGATGCATTTATAATTACTAGCGGTTGGAATATGAAAGTTGGAAACAGAGAAGAAGTATCTGTGGTTGGACAATAGGGCCTGGTTGATAGACACACACTGGAGATTGCATGACAGAATTTTGCAAGACTAAATTATTCATTGTTAATACCTTTTTTCAACACCATAAATGGCGACTATACTGGTGGACCTCACCAGATGGAAAACACAAGAATCAAATCAACTACATCTGTGGAAGAATATGGTGGAAAAGTTCAATATCAGTCAGAAAAAGGCCAGGGGCTGACTGTGGAACAGACCATCAATTGCTCACATGCAAGCTGAAGAAAATTAAAACAAGTTCACGAGAACCAAAATGCAAATTTGAGTACATTCCACGTGAATTTGGAGACCATCTCAAGGATACATTCCACACATTGAAGACTAACGGCTGAAGACCAGACATGTTGTGGGATGAAATCAAGGACATCATACAGGAAGAAGGTCATTGAGAAGACAGGAAAGAAAAGACCAAAATGGATGTCAGAAGAGACCTTGAAGCTTGCTCTTGAATCAGGAGTAGCTAAAGTGAATGGAAGAAATGATGAAGCAAAAGAGCTGAACAGAAGATTTCAAAGGACAGTTCGAGAAGACAAAGTAAATTATTATAATGACATGTGCAAAGACCTGAAGTTAGAAAACCAAAAGGGAAGAACACCCTTGGCTGAAATAATTGAAGAAAAAATTCAAGCCTTGAATTGCAATTTTGAAGGATTCTGTGGACAAAATATTAAATGACAAAAGAAGATGGAAGGAATACAGGGAGTCACTGTACCAAAAAGAATTGGTTGACATTCAACCATTTCAGGAGGTAGCATATGATCAGGAACCAAAGGTACTGAAGGAAGGAGTCCAAGCTGCAATGAAGGTGCTGGTGAAAAACAAGGCTCCAGGAATTGACAGAATACCAACTGAGATGTTTCAACAAATGGATGGAGTACTGGAGGTGCTCACTCATCTAGGCCAAGAAATTTTGAAGATAACCACTTGGCAAACTGACTGGAAGAGATCCATATCTGTGCCCATTCCAAAGAAAGGTGATCCAACAGAACATGATAATTATTGAACAGTATCATTAATATCACACTGTGATATAAATAATTCAATGATAATTCAAAAGTGGTTGCAGCAGTAACACTGACAGGGAACTGCCAGAAATTCAAGCCAGATTCAGAAGAGAATGTAGAATAGGGGATACAATTGCTGATGTGAGATGGATCTTGGCTGAAAGAAGAGAATACCAGAAGGATGTTTACCTGTGTGTTATTAACAATGTAAAGGCATTCAACTATTGGATCATAACAAATTATGGATAACATTGCAGAGAATGGGAATTCCAGAACACTTAATTGTGCTCATGAGAAACCTGTACGTCGACCAAGAGGCAGTGGTTCAAACAGAACAAAGGAATACTGCACGGTTTCAAGTCAGGAAATGTGTGCATCAGGGTTGTATCATTTCACCATAATTATTCAATCTATATGCTAAGCAAATAATCTGAGAAGCTGGACTATATTAGGAAGAATGTGGCATCAGGATTGGCGGAAGGCTCATTAACAGACTGTAATATGCAGATGACACAATTTTCCTTGCTGAAAGGAAAGAGAGCTTGAAGCTCTTACTGATGAAGATCAAAGACTACAGCCTTCCCTATGGATTACACCTCAGCATAAAAAATCCTCACAACTGGACCAATAAGCATGATAAATGGAGAACACATTGAAGTTGTCAAGGATTTCATTTTACTTGGATCCACAATCAACAGCCATCAAGAAATCAAACAATATTATGCATTGGGAAGATCTGCTACAAAAGACCTCTTTAAAGTGTTTAAAAGGAAAGATGTCACTTTGAGTACTAAGGTGTGCCTAACCCAAGCCACAATACCTTCAATCACTTCATATGCACCTCATAGGCTGGACGATGAATAAGGAAGACTAAAGAAGAATTGATACCTTTGAATTATGGTGTTGGTGAAGAATATTGAATATACCATGGACTACCAGAAGAAAGAAGGCATCTGTCTTGGAAGAAGTACAGCTAGAGTACTCCTTAGAAGCGATGATGACGGGAATTTGTCTCAAATAGTTTGGACATGTTATCAGGAGGGACCAGTCCCTGGAAAAGGACATCATGCTTGGTAAAGTAGAGGGTCAGGAAAAGAGAGGAAGATCCTCAACAAGAAAGAGTAACACAGTGGCTGCAACAATGGGGTCAAACAACAATTTTAGGATGGTGCAGGACTGGGTAGTGTTTCAGTCTATTGTACATAGGGTCGCTGTGAGTTAGAACTGACTAGACAGCACCTAACAACAACAATAACAACCTGTGTAACAATATATGTAACTTTGCTTTACCTAGAAATAGTGGTTTTCTAGCAAATACAAATTGTGAAAATTTTTCTCTGAGGAAAGAAAATTTGAATACACCTATACCATGAATATACTCAAAGAATGATTAAAGGCCTACCACCAAAAAAGGTCCCATAGTCAGTTGGCTCACAGCTGAGGCCTATATAATATTTTTAAAAATTAATTTTAATGTTACAGTTATTTTGGCACATAAAAAGATGGAAATTCCCCTAATTAATTCTCTAAAACTAGTATATTCTCAATAACAAAACTTGATAAAATTTGTACCACACATCCCTACAAATATAATTTATAAATAAAACTGATTAAAATCCTAAATAAAAAATAGACAAATGGATCTATAGTGTCTCAAAATATTCCTTTGAGACTATGATCAAGTCAGTTTTCACCCAAGAATGAAAGGGTATTTAATACAAAAACACATAACATAATTGATTACATCCACAGGAAGAAAAATCAGACAAGCATATCATTTGATACTGAAAGGACTAGTTTTAAAACGTGAACAACTTTTCCATCCAAAATCTCAGTTAAATCCGTTGCCTTCAAGTTGATTCCAACTCATAACGACCTTATAGAACAGAGTAGAAATGCCCTGCAGGGTTTCCAGGGAGCAGCTGGTGGATCCAAACTTCTGACCCTTTGGCTGTCAGCCAAGCTCTTAACCAGTGTGTCACCAGGACTTCTCAGTTAAATACGAATAAAAATTAAATACTTAATATAACAGAGGATCCTTACCAAAATCCAACCACAAATGTCATTGTAAATGGAGAAATGGTAAAGACATTTGCACTAAAATCAGAAGCAAGCAGGTATGCCACAGTCACCAATATTATTCCACATGGCTCTTAGCAGTTCTGGCAAATAAAATAATAAAACAGTCCATATACATATTGAAAAAGTAAAGATAAATTTACTGTCTTTGTTGGTAATATGATTCTATTCATATAACATTCAAGACACTTTGAGGAAAAAAAAATGCCATTAAAATCAATCAAGGAATTTGGTAAGATAATTATATAAAAGATAACCATACAAACATCAGTAACTTTTTTCTATAGTTGCATTAAACCACTGAAAATGGAAATTGGGTAAATGTTTTATTCATAATCTATAAAATACTTAGGGAAAAAAATCTAATAAGAAATGTTCAGGCTATGTGAAGAAAGCTATCAAATCTTATTGAAGGAAATAAAATATGAGCTGAATAAATGGAAAAATATCCAATGCCCTTGAATAAGATTTAATATTATAAAATATGAATTCTCCAAAATGTAATATGTATACATAATACATCATTTTCAATTTCAATCCTATTGGATTGGGGGGGATATGGGTTGAATAAAGTTCATATGGAAAAATAATTGCCCACAAATAACAAAGAAATTATTTTAAAATACGGGTGCAGAAGGTGGTGAATTTGCTTTACCAGCTAAGGCATACTACAAAGTCACTACACCCACTCCTCAGTTATCGACATAGTTAGGTTCCCAAGACTAGGTCGTTATGTGAAAATCAGTGTTATGTGAAAATGGAGGATGGCCACATCAGATCACAAAGGGAAGGATAACTACATCATTACATAACTGTCAATTTACATTATTGCATAACTGCCAAACCATTGAGAATCATGGCCCAGCCAAGTTGACACATGACCTTAACCATAACAGCCAACATTATTCTCACCTTCCACCTAGGCATTTGTTATGCCATATGTAAATAATTAATGCACAAAACAGTTGGACTGTAAATTTTTTACTATTGTTGTAAATGTGAAATGTCAGATAATGAGATAACTGATAAGTAAGGGGTATGTGTATAATGCTGTATCAAAATAAAATTATATTAGCATAGAATAGACAAGTGGGTTAATGAAGCAAAAACACGCAAAAACACAGAATCCAGAAACAGACCTCAAATTATAGAAGGATTTAATAAATGACACAGATGGTACTTCAATCCCGTAAGTAGTGGTGGGTTTATTAAATAAGCGAGGTTGGCTCAAATGGCTGTTGTTTTGGAAGAAAAGAAAATTGGACACCACCTCCCACTACATATAAAACTAACACTAAATGCAGTGAAAAGTCATGTAAAAAATAACTAAATAATAAAAATTTGGAGAAAGTTTTAGGAGACCATTCATATGAATTAGAGGATAGGTAGATCTTTCAAAAAAGAGAGAGGACTCAGAAGATATATAAAAATATATATTTAATTGACTTCAGAAAATTTTTTTAACTATTAAGTCAAAAATAAGTATAAATGAAAGAAAAAGACAAATGTACAGGGGGAAAATATCTGTAATGCATTTTATAGATAAAAGAAGTTTTCCATAACAGACAAAGAGCTTTCACAAATTAAGATAAAGACATACAACCCAAAAGTAAAGTGGGCAAAGGAAATGAGGCAATTCCCAGAACACATCCAAATAATAGCAGCACATGTATGAAAAGATGCTCAGATGCTCTGGCAGTCAGGAAAATGAAAGATAAAGTAATGACAAGGTTCCACTTTTCATCTCTTAGTAAGCACAAATATTTTAAACCTGATGACACCCTACTTGCAGGGAAGCTGGAAAAGAACACCCTCCCACTTTTCTGTTGGCAATGTAAATGGTTGCAGCCTTTTTGCAAAACAGTCTGACTATATTCATTAAAATAAATGTGAAGAAATGTGGCGCTTTCACCCAGCAATCTCACTTCCAGGGATCTAGCCTTCAAAATTAAAAGCATCCTCAACATTTTAGCCATCAGAGAGATACAAATCAATGCCACAAATGAGATACCACTTCACTCCCACAAAACGGTTAGTATTAAAAAAAAAAAAAAAAAAATGTTGGCGAGGATGTGGAGAAAGTGCCATTGTAGGTAGGAATGCAGAATGGTACAACTGTTGTGGAAAACAGTGTGGCAGTTCCTCAAAAAACTAAAAATAAACTACCATATGATCCAGCGATCCTACTCCCAGGCAGCGACATGAACAGATAGATATATGTACACCAATGTTCATTGCAACACTGTTCACAATAGCCAAAGGGGGTAAACAACCTAAATGTCCATCAACGGATGAATGGGTAAGCAAAATGGGGTACATACACGCAATGGAATGCTACTCAGCCAGAAGGAGAAAGGAAATCTTGATACTTGTTATAGCATGGATGAATCTTGAAGACAACATGCTGGGTGAAATAAGTCAATCACAAAAGGAAAAATATTGTATGATCTTACTTATATAAAATTACAAAAAATAGGCAAAAATACAGAGATCAAAGTTTACTAGTGGTTACCAGAGGCAGGAGAGAGGGGGAGAAAGGGAGCCATTGTTTGGGAAGCAGTGAGTTTTTGTTTACGGTGATGTGTAAAACTGCAACAATTAAGAGTAATTATTACACAACCCATTAATGTAATTGATGTCACTAAACTGTACACCTGAAAAATGTTGAATTAGCAAACTTTGTGCTATATGTATTCCCACCTCATCCCCCCGCAAAAAAAGAAAAAAAGAAGGCAGCTGTTGAGGCTGTATATGCATAACAAAACACCTCATGGGATTTGTTTTCTTGGTTTGGAGGTTTAGGGTCATGGTTTTGAGGGACACCTCAATCAATTCACCTAATATTGTTTCTTAATACTTCTGTTCTACGTCTTAAAAGTTAGCAGGCAGCCATTGAAGGTACAACAATTGGTCTCCATTCACCTGAAGCAACAGAGGAAGAAGGAGAGTCAGGAAAAAGGTGGAAATCAAATGCCTGTCTGGTTGCCTCCTTTGTAATGAGACCAGAAGAACTAGATGGTGCCCTTCCAGTTCTAGCTGTAGAAGAGGTGAAACCAATGTATGGTGCAGGGGTGGATTATCCAATAGGCATCTGTTGTAAACAATTTCACATTTTTTCAACATATCAAAAATTCTGCTTCTAAGTATGGCTACCACCTATCTTTCTCCCAACCCTATAACACCTTTCTACAGAATCAAAGCCTCCTTTCAAATTTACGATCCCTGACAGGGACAGATTACCCAGTAATCATAAGGTAAGTATGGCTTACTTATACTTACTTACTAATCTGTAGTGAAAAATTTCACTTGGGTTTCACCACATCTTTGAAATTGTTCCCTGGAGCTTAGTAAGTAAACACGAGTAAACTCATGCTTACCTTGCTTCCTGGGTAATTCATTCCTGTATAGTGGAAAAAAACAGAACAGAGGTTACCCGTGGGGATGGGTGGAAGGGTCATGAGGGAGCTTTTGGGGGAGATATGTGGCTGTTGTTGTCAGGTGCCATCAAGTCAGTTCCAACTCAGAGCTAACTTGTGTACAACAGAACAAAACACCGCCCAGTCCTGCGCCATTCTCACAAGCATTGTTATGCTTAAGCGCATTGTTGCAGACGCTGTGTCAATCCATTTTGTTGAGGGTCTTCCTCTTTTTTGCTAACCTTCTACTTTACCAGCATGATGTCCTTCTCCAGGGACTGATCCCTCCTGATTACATGTCCAAAGTATGTGAGATGTAGTCTTGCCATCCTTGCTTCTAAGGAGCATTCTGGTTGTACTTCTTCCAAGACAGATTTGTTCATTCTTTGGCAGTCTGTGATATATTTAATATTCTTTGCCAACACCACAAGTCAAAGGCATCAATTCTTCTTTGGTCTGCCTTATTTACCATCCAGCTTTTGCATGCATGTGTGGCGGTTGAAAACACCGTGGCTTGGGTCAGGTGCACCTTAGTCTTAAAGGGGACGTCTTTGCTTTTCAACACTTTAAAGAGGTCTTTTGCAGCAGATTTGCAATGCATCTTTTGATTTCTTGACTGCTGCTTCCATGGGTGTTGATTGTGGACTCTACTTTGAGGAGGCAGCTCTTCCCCAATCGTACTTGAGTGCCTTCCAACCTGAGGGACGCATCTTCCAGCACTATATCAGACAATGTTTTGACGCTATTCATAAGATTTTCACTGGTTAATTCCTTTCAGAAGTAGACCACCAGGCCCTTCTTCCTAGTCTGTGTTAGTCTGGAAGCTCAACTGAAACCTGTCCTCCATGGATAGATCCCAATATCTCAAAAGGGATTTGGGATACATAAGCATATACATTTGTCAAAACTCAGCAAATGATAACTCAAGATTAGTGCTTTAGATTATATAAAAATTCTAACTTAAAAGAAAAATATATATCAAACACTAGTTAATAACGTACTTACAAAGTATTCAAGGGAAAGTATACTGATATTTGCAAGTTATTTTGAAATGCATAAAAAATAAGCTATTTTACAACAATAAAATCATAAGATAGATAAGATATATCGATGCATGGTTAGAGGGATGAATAGATGGAAAATCAAGTATAGTAAAAGGTTAATGGAAAATCTAGGTTGTGGGTATAAGAGTGCTTACTGCAAATTTCTTTCAACTTCTCTGTATGTTTGAAATTTTTCATAATACAATGTTGAGGAGAAAAGAATGGGTTAAATCTATAATAAATGATAGAACGGATTTCTACAGACAAGTAAGGCGTAACAAAAGTGTATATAAGATTATATTTTACAAAATAAACAATGACGAAAACATGTGTGGGTATATGCCCAAATAATCCTATATAGTTATATGAACATGAAGAAAATTATATAAAGACACGCACTCCCTGGAATATGGAGACTGAGAATGGGAGGTAAGAGATGAGGGCAAAATAATAAGATGTAAAATACTTGTTTGTATATGGAGGTACAAGCAGGCTCACCAGCCTGCTGCTATTAGCTCAGGTAGTAGAATTCCAGATTTCTTTCTTACAATTTTCTATACTGGTTAAAAATAATTTCCACGTTAATCATTTTTTTATTTATATAAAATGGCTATTTTTTTCTGAATAAGTATAAAACCAAACAAAAATGAATTTTATGTTGTTTTTCTTAAAAACCCAATCAGTGGCCATCAAGTTGATTGACTCAGCAAACGTTCCTGTGGCACAGTAGAATAGCACTCCTTGACTGTGATCTTTCAGAAGTAGTCAGCCAAGCCTTTCTTCCTGCACCACTGAATGGATTCCAACTGCGAAATTTTCAGTTAGTAGTCCAGCCCACACCACTTACACCACCCAGAAACCTTTCTTAAAGAGCCCTTCCAAATCATCTTGCCTCAGGCCTCCAGAAAGCCAGGGTTCAGAGAAGTTTACTTGTTTCTTACCAGCTCTGCGCCACAGCAGCAGTAATTTAAATCAGGAAGCAGAAATGCCCACCAGACAGGTTCTTCATCTTCTCAAGTCAGCTGATCTGAGACAACCAGAAAGACGGTAGCAAGCCTGCTTTGCCAGCTCCCTGAGGATGTGAGGTCCCACCAAGGGTGCTCAGAGTGTGCAGTAGTGTTTCCAGGGGCATCCTGCAGACATGGCCCTGGTCCTCCTGGACGCGGGCCTGTGAAGGATGCCCAACTGACAGACACGGCCAAAACCGCCCAGTGGCCCTGACAGAAGACACATGGAGAAGATGCTAGATAAAGGGCTTGGGGCGGGCGGAGGCGGCGGGGGGGTGGTGTGGTGGTGGTGGAAGCAGGTGGGGTTTAGCGGCTGGGTTGGCGCTGGAACCGACCAGTGGCTCGGGGCTCTGTTAGCGCCAGCCCACGGAGCAGGGCAGGCCGCTCTGAACCTGGTGACAGAGGATCCATCAGGTAATAAATACCCTGACTCCCCTCTCCTCCGGCATTCCATAGAGGGCCTGGGCTTCCCACAGGCAAAAGAAGAGTGCGGTCAGGGGGCAAAAGAGGCTTGGAGCACTTGTAGCCCCTGAGGCAGCCGCAGGGGCACGGGCCTGTGGAGCAGGCCGGAGAAGGGCCCTGGAGGAGTCAAGGCGAGAGTCCCAGGGCAGGACTTCGAGAATCTAGACCAGATGCCGATTTCTTTTCCTCCACATGAAGCTAGAATGTAACGAGCCAAGCACCTCTTCTGCCTTCAACTTCCAAACCCAAAGGATGGTTCAAAGTCGAAGTGATGCACAGAGATGCGGCGTTGGCCCTGCGTCGGAAGCACACTCCATTTTCGTACCTCTCTGAAGAGGGGAGCGGTCCCTGCCTCTTTGCTAATTCCTGGGGTGGGGTGGGGAGGGAATAGGGAGGAGCCCTGGTGGCACAGTAGTTAAGAGCTCAGGTGCTAACCCAAAGGTCAGCGGTTCGAAACCACCAGCCGCTCCTTGGAAACTCTATGGGGCAGTTCTGTTCTGTCCTATAAGGTCGCTATGAGTCAGAATCTACTCGACAGCACCGGGTTTGGTTTTTGGTTTAGGGGAGGTAGGGAGGGGCCTAGGGCGCACAATTTAAGAAGGCTTACATTCTCAGGGCTCTGCAAGTGAGCAAATGGGGGCGCCCTCCCACTGTGCCCCACTTGCCTCGCTCTAGCCTTGGCCTGTCCAAGAGCAATGTGCAGACACGCTGACGACCTAGAGCAAACGCTGTGTGACTGTTGACATGAGCCGCTTTGCTTCGGCACCAGTCTGCAGACGGCACCAGGGCCGGCCCGAGCTCCCATTTCTCTTAGATGAACAAGCTCAGAACTTTAGAACAAGTATCTAAAACGCCTCATGTCTTCCGCTGGCAAATATAAGTGGAACAGTCAACGGCCTAAAGTAAGGAAGCTGTTCTAGAGCTGGGCTGGGCAGCAGGAGTTAAAAGCAGGCCTATGGAAGGCAGATGGCTAGATCTCTGGCTGTGTGACCTTGGGCAAGTCACCCAGCTGATCTGAGCCTAAGCTTCCCCCATGAAATGGGGACAATAATAGAGGGGCCACAGGGGTGGTGGAGAGGTTTAGATGTGATCTTACAAGTAGTGTCTGGCACCTTGTTAGGAATTCACAAACGTGAGCTATTTTATCGTTACATGAATATTTTTAAAAACATGTATATAATTTTTCTAAAATGTTACCTGGATGTCTAGATATTATGCTTCCACCCCAAACCATTGGAATGAAGGTGCTACTTTACAGCAAGTCTGGCCCATCAGATGGGTATTTTCAGAACGATTCACAGAAAAAAAACGGCATGAATAAAACAAACAACATAGTCATGCATGTTTTTTCTGTAGAAAATATCATTTCTTAGTAAGAAAATGACATTTATAGCCATTTAAATTTTTTTCCAATTTAAAGGAAGAATCAGAAAAAAAAAAAAGCTTTCTAAGCATGAATTGCATAGCCTTGTCCCTAATTAACTCCCCTGCTTTTGATGTTTGAAGGCCCAGCCTCACTGTCCCAATCCAGTCTGAGTGGCATCTAAGGGCACATCTTACTCCAATCTGTACCTCCAAAGCCTATGGGATTCCTGACACAGTATGTGTGGGTAAATTTTAAATTAAAACCAGCTGGTAAGGTATGTGATTTTCTGATCACTAACTGCTCTCCGGAAAGCCTGGTAGTGTAGTGGTTAAGTGCTACGGCTGGTAATAAAACGGTCGGTAGTTCAAATCCACCAGGCGCTCCTTGGAAACTCTATGGGGCAGTTCTGCTCTGTCCTATAGGGTCTCTATGAGTCGGAATTGATTGGATGACACTGGGGTTGGTTTTTTTTTTTTTTTTGGTTTAACTGCTCTCCATTGCTTCTCCCAAGCCATGTGGAACTCTGAGCCTCTGGGGCCACTCTCTCTCCTGTGTCAGTACCTCACACCTGACTGATTTCACCTCTCTCATCAATAGGAGCCTTTTTCAAGGGGCTGGAACTTTTTTCCTTATGGGCATATACAAATTCTTATAACACCGAATATTCCCTGATAAAATGTTTTCAACAAAAGCAATGTCCTAGCTTGGAACTGGCTGCCTAACCAAGCAGGACAGAGCAAGCCCTGCCCATTGCAGGGGCTGTGCTGGGAGGCGAAGGGCAAGGAGCGCCCCTGAGAGCAGCGGCACTGGTCCCGCCAGCATGCCATGGGGCTGGGCTTCAGGGCTAGGGCTGTAACACCAACAAAGGGGGCCGGTGAGAGGAAAGCTCAGGCTGAAGTTTCTAAAGACAGACTCAGGCACAGGGACCAAGGCCCAACCTTGTGATTGGAACCTGGGTACAATGGGGGCACAGAGCAAGCCTGCCTATCAGAACTGGCCCATATGGTCATGTCTGCCCTGCTCAAGTGTGGCTTGACTTCCAGCCCCAGTGAGTTGACTTAGAACTGCTTATATCCCTCCTGCCAGGGTCAGGCATAGCCTGACCCCCCACAGCTCTGTGCTGAGCAAGGACACAGAAGCTGGGAGACCAGAGTGACAGTAGTTACTCTGACATGCCTCTGCTTTGCTCTTATCTTAAAAACCTAGGAGGACAACAGCCATGAAGTGCATGCTGTGAATTAATCCCACTCAAAAAGAACTATCTTTCAAAATAAAATAAATGCTTCCAAAGTACCTAAGTTTCTGCTTTTTAATTGATGTTAAAATGCTGTTTTACATTGCAGCTATTTGAGAGTTAGAATGAAACACACTCACAACATCTGAAGCAATTAATTTATTTGGGTAACAGTATTCATATTTGTGCAACACTGTGTTAAGACATTAATATCTTAATTTTCTTTGGGCCAAGTTCTCTACTTCTTGCCACTTAATACCTTATTACATTAAATCCTCTAAACAGACAGATAAGGGCCTGTCCAAACGACTTCTCCAAACTGGTCTTAAAAAAAAAAAAAAAAAAAAGCGGTAGCAAATGAATGCTGAATATTATAGCATTACCTACGGAACACTTATTCGTTTGGAAGGCCATTAATAACATATTTCAGAGCAAAGTGATTTCTATTTTTGCTTCTTTTTTGGAGCAGTGTTGGAGACAGGATAGAGCAATAGCCATAGTTCTCGGCGGGGAGACGGAGGGTGGTTTTGCCCCTAGGGGACATTTGGCAATGTCTGGAGATGCTTTTTGTTGCCACAACTAGGGGGGTGGGGAGGGGGAGTGCTACTGGCACCTAGTGGGTAAAGACCAGGGATGCTGCTAAAGAGCCTACGATGCACAGGATGCCTGCCCACAACAAAGAATTAACTGGTCTAAAATGCCTACAGTGCCAAGAAGTTGAATTCATTTTGTAATCTGCTTGAAACAATCACAATCTTTTGGATCTATTTCTGATTAAAAAAAAAAAAAATGCTACAAAGTTAACTGGACAGCTCCAAAGAAAGCTATCTCAGTGTACACGGTATTGATATCTGTAAGAGTTGTTCCTGCTTTCCCATTCAGATTAGATTTTACAGCTGCCAGAAGAAACTTACAAAAGATGTTTGGCAAGAACTTGTCAATCAATGCTTATATTTTAAAAGCAAAAGTATTGTATTAGCTTAGTAAATTTGTTTAATGCCAAGGGGGAAAATGGTAACAGTAATCTGAAATGGTTCCAGGGACTGATAATCTGTGTAAAAGAAAAGTGATGCAATTCAGTGTTACAACGACTGTCAGTGGTAAGAAAGGCAGAGTAACTTGTTTGCTGCTTTGGCAAGGTTTGGCAGTGAGTTCAATTGCATAAACACCCTTTGTAAAACTTGTTGGAGGAGTAAGGAAACCAAAATTAAACCAATGTAGTTGCAAAAGTACTTTCTACAGTCTTACCAAAACCCAGAAATCTGGGTCAAGGGCAATAATCATCCAAATATATTCTGCCTAATTAAGTGAAAATTTTGTATCTATCCATTTATTTATATCCACCTTGTTTCAAAAAGGATTTAATGTTAAATTCATTTTCTTTTTTTATATATATTGTACTTTAGATGAAGGTTTACAGAACAAACTAGCTTCTCTTTAAACAGTTAGTACACATGTTATTTCATGACATTGGTTAACAACCCCACAACATGTCAGCACTCTCCCTCCTGTACGTTGGCTTCCCTATTATGAGCTTACCTGTTCTGTCCTGCCTTCTAGTCCTTGCCCCTGGGCTGGTGTGCCCCTTTAGTCTCATTTTGTTTTATGGACCTATCTAATCATTGGCTAAAGGGTAAACCTCAGGAGTCCCTTCATTACTGAGCTAAAACGGTGTCCAGGAGCCATACTCTTGGGGTTTTGTCAGTCTCTGTAAGGCCAGTAAGTGTGGTCTTTTTTTGTGAGTAAGAATTTTGTTCTACATTTTTCTCCAGCTCTGTCCAGGACCCTCTATTGTGATCCCTGTCAGAGCAGTCAGTGGTGGTAGCTGGGCACCACCTAATTGTACTGGACTCAGTCTGGTGGAGGCCGTGGTAGTTGTGGTTCATTAGTCCTTTGAACTAATCTTTTCCTTGTGTCTTTAGTTTTCTTCATTCTCCCTTCCTCCCCAAGAGGTGAGACCCATGGAATATCTTAAATGGCTGCTTACAGGCTTTTAAGACCCCAGATTTTACTCACCAAAGTAGAATATAGAACATTTTCTTTATAAACTGTGTTATGTCAATTGAGCCAGATGTTCCTGAGACCATGGTCCTCTTAGCCCAGTAATTCAGTTCCTCAGGGAGTTTGGATGTGTCTATGGAGTTCCCACGACCTTGCCTTGTACAAGTTGTGCTGTCTTCCCCAGTATTGTGTACTGTCTTATCCTTCACCAAAGTTAACACTTATCTATTGTCTATTTACTGTTTTTCCAAACCCGTCCCTTTTCTCCCTTGTAACCATCAGAGATTGTTACTTTTTGTGTGTAAACCTTTTCATGAGTTTTTATAGTAGTGGTCTCATTGTTACTTTTTGTGTGTAAACCTTTTCATGAGTTTTTATAGTAGTGGTCTCATACGATATTTGTCCTTTCGTGATTGATTTATTTCAGTCAGCATAATGCCCTCCAGATTCATCCATGTTGTGAGATGCTTCACAGATTCATCCTTGTTCTTTCTTGTTGTATAGTACTCCATTGTGTGTATGTACTGCAGCTTATTGATCCATTCATCTGTTGATAGGCATCTAGGTTGTTTCTGTCTTTTTGCTATTGTGAACGATGCTGCAATGAATGTTGGTGTGCATATGTCTATTTGTGTGATGGCTCTTATTTCTCTAGGATATATTCCTAGGAGTGGGATTGTCGGATCATATGGTATTTCTATTTCTAGCTTTCTAAGGAAACATCATATCATTTTCCAGAATGGTTGTACTATTTTGCATTCCCACCAGCAGTGCATGAGAGTTCCAATCTCCCTGCAGCCTCTTCAACACTTGTTATTCTGTTTTTTTTTTTTTTAATGGCTGTATTTATTAATACGTATATCACAAATGTTCACAATGTCAAAGGATTCTTGTTGGTATGCTAGACAGAGGCATTATTTTTAAGTTCTTTTTAAAATATTTTGTTTTGTTTCCCCCTCATACTCATATTTAACTTGATCTGATAAGGTCCTCGATGTCTGTAATGTCAACGCAAGAAGAAAAAAAATACAGAAAGAAGAAATAAAATAACACAATAGCAGTTAATTGGGGAAAAACAAAAGTAATGTTACTGCTTTCACAGGACACAACAACACAGCTCTGTAACAGGATTATACAGATTTCAACTGAGAGGCAAAGGGGCACTAAACTGTCTATACCTACCCAGGCCTGTAACAATAATGAACAAGGAGGCCACCTAAAGCTCAACCACAATTTCCTTCATGCATGACACATACTATTTTCTCCTCATGGACAATAACCAATGTGTTTCTTTCCATGACCCGGGCAGCCTGAAGAAGGTAGGAAAGAGCCTTAAAATAAAGGGAAAACCAAACCACATGAAATTAAGTCAAAAGAACACATATCTATTGTCTGCTTATCCACATAAAGGTGTGTGGCATTTATTGATCATGGTGAGGGGCAAATACGAGCTTCCCACGCTATATGCAGAGCCCAATGGGGCCAGTGATGGTGAGATAACCAGTCATCTACAATGAGCTGCAATTCGACCAAGTACAGATGGAGAAGCTGGCATGCACAGGGCCTTGGGGGTGGGGAGGTGGGGTCCACTAAGCACTAGATCCAGGGGAACCTGGCTACACTCAGGCACAACAGAGCTTCGTAAAATGAAGCACTACATGTGATGCAGGCTGAAAGGTGGAGCAGAGATTGTGTGGGAGTTTTGGTTGCACACCGGGGGTGGGGATTGGGGCAGAGGGGTACAGGCGCAGGGGTGTTATGTACTGTGCTCTGACGTTCTTTGGAAGTCTTTCAAAGATGGCCGCAGTTCTGTCATTCTTGAAAGACTTCTCCTTACACCACCTCATACTGATTGGCCATGATGAACCGGGACAGGCAGCAGGCCAGCAACATACCATTCAACTGGGAGAATGCAATTCCGAAAGCCACTCCAGGGATGATTCCCATGTTAGTCTCCGTGAAACAGGTCACCAGATCAAAATAACCCTTCTGGTTAAATTTGATGACGGCCACAGTCAGATTGTGTAGATCCTGGGGATTACAGTCTTTTCGTTCAGGTAGCAACTGGGCAGGGGGGATGCCATGCTCTGGGAAGTACGGGTTGATGCTCCAGTTGGTATAGTTCTAAACACCTCAGCAGCTCAGACTGCGCTGCACATGATCCACTGCCGGCTCTGCTCATCATTCCCATTGTAATTCCTCATGGTACCCATGTAAGTCCTCAGGAAGGTGTCCTTGATCTCATGACAAAACACAAACTCTGAACTGTCAGCTACAAGCTCGGCCAGGAACACCAGGGACAAAAACATGGCATACAGTTTCAGCATCCATGGGCTGCCACGGCAAGCTGCAAAACATCTAAACAGGCCAGAAATGATGATAGCGGTTCCAGTTCCACCACGCACATAGGAAGTATTGGTGGAGTTCTCCACGATAAGGGAGATACAGGTGCCCAGAGTGAGTTTGCCCCAGACTCCAACAGCCAGCAGGATCACCCCAGTGATCCAGAAGTCGAAGGGGTAGATGATGAGGAGGGTTTTCAGACAGTTTATCACAGGTTTCGTCTCTATTCTCCTTGATGCCATACTACAGAGTGTAGTCAGCAGCAGTAGCTGCGGGTGGCAAGCCTATTTCGTTTTTTTGATTTGTGCCAGTAATGCCCCGGTGAGATGGTATCTCATTGTGGGTTTTGATTTGCATTTCTCTAATGACTAGTGATTGTGAGCATTTTCTCATGTGCCTGTTAGCTATTTTAGTGTCTTTTTTGGTGAAGTATCTCTTCATTTCCTTGGTCCATTTAATTGAATTGTCTTTTTCTTGTAGAAGTGTTGGATTTTCCAGTAGATTTTAGAGATTAGACCTTTGTCAGGTTTGTAATACCCAAATTTTTTTCCCCCAGTCTATAGGTTCTCTTTTTACCCCTTTGGTGAAGTCTTTTGATGAGTGTTTAATTTTTAGAAGATCCCAGTTATCGAGCTTATCTTCTGGAGTTTGTGTGTTGGTTATGGTTTGTATCCTGTTAGTGCTGTGTATTACAGCCTCTATCATTGATCCTATTTTTTCTTCTATGATCTTAATGGTTTTTGGTTTTATATTTAGGTCTTTGATCCATTTTGAATTAGTTTTTGTGTATGGTGTGAGTTACGAGTCCTCTTTCATTTTTTTGCAGATGGACATACAGTTTTGCCAGCATCATTTGTTGCAAAGACTGTCTTTTGCCCATTTATGGGAATTTGGGCCCTTGTTGAAGGTCAGGTGACCATAGGTAAATAGATTTACATCTGGGTTCTCAATTCTGTTCCATTGGTCAGTGTATCTGTTGTTGCATAGTAGGTTCTGAGGTGTGTGGAGGTACTGCTAATTCTCCTACTTCATTCTTCTTCAGTAGTGCTTTTACTTATCTGAGGCCCCTTCCTTTTGCACATAAAATTAACGGCTAGCTTTTCTACCTCTTTAAAGAATGTGGTTGGTATTTGAGTCAAGGTTGCATTGTATTTGTAAATTGCTTTGTGTAGAATTGTCATTTTCACAATGGTTGAGTCTACCTATCCATAAGCGTGGTATGTTTTTCCATTTATGTAGATCTCTTGGTTTCCTGCAGTAGTGTTTTGTAGTTCTCCAGGTATAAGTCCTTTACATCCCCGGTTAGATTTATTCCTCAGTATTTTATTTTTTTAGAGGCTGTTACAAATGGTATTGTTTTCCTTCTTGTTGTTCTTTTTATTGGTGTATAAAAATCCGACTAATTTTTGTGTGTTTATCTTGTATCCTGCTGATCTGTTGAATCTTTCTATTACTTCCAGTAGTTTTCTCATGGAGTCTTTTGGATGTTCTATGTATGGTAGGTATCATATCATCCTCAAATAGGGACAGTTTTACTTCTTCATTACCAGTTTGGATGCATTTTATTTCTTTTTCTTGCCTTATTGCTCTAGGTAGGACTTTCAGCACAATGTTAAATAGGAGTGCTGATAAATGGCATCCTTATCTTGTTCCTGTTCTCAAGGGAAATGTTTTCAGCCTCTTTCCATTGAGAATGATGTTGGCTGTTGGTTTTCTATAGATGCCCTTTATATGTTGAGGAATTTCCCTTCTGTACCTATTTTATGGAGAGTTTTATTAGGAATGGGTGTTGGACTTTGTTGAATGCCTTTTCTGCATCAATTGAGATGATCATGTGATTCTTCTATTTTCTTTGATTTACGTGGTGGGTTACATTGTTTGATTTTCTAATGTTGAACCATCCTTGCATATGTGGTATGAATCCCAGTTGGTCATGCTGTATTTTTTTTTTTTATATGATGCTTAATTCTATTTCCTAAAATTTTGTTGAGAATTTTTGCATCTGTATTCCTGAGAGATACTGGTCTGCAATTTTTTTTTTTGGTGTCTTTACCTGGTTTTGGTATCAGGGTTACAGTGGCTTCATAGAATGAATTCTGAAGTATCCCTTCCATTTTTATGTTCTGAGATAGTTTGAGTACTACTGGTGTAAGCTCTTCTCTGAATGTTTGATGGAATTCTCCAGTGAAGTCATCTGGGTCAGGCCTTTTTTTTGTTGGGAGTTTTTTTTTTTTTTTTAATTATGTTTTCAATCTCTTCTCTTGTTATGGGTCTGTTCAGATTCTCAACTTCAGATTTTGTTAGTTTTGGTAGACAGTGTGTTTCTAGAAATTTGTCCATCTTCTCTAGGTTTTCAAATGTGTTGGAATATAGCTTTTCATAGGACTCTGTTATGATCCTTTTTATTTCAGTTGAGTCTGTTGTAATGTCCCCCATTTCATTTCTTATTTAGGTTATTTGTATCCTCTCCTGTTTTTCTTTTGTCAGTATAGTCAGTGGTTTGTTGATTTTGTTGATCCTTTCAAACAACCAACTCTTGGTTTTGTTGATTCTTTCTGTTATTTTTCTATTTTTATTTATTTCTGCTCTGATCTTCATTATTTCCTTTCTTCTGGTGGCTGTGGGCTTCTTTTGCTGTTCTCTTTCAATTTGTTTCGGTTCTGTAGCTAATGCTTTGATTTTGTCCCTTTCTTCTTTGTTGATGTGTATATCTATTGCTATAACTTGACCTCTAAGCACTGCCTTTGCTGTGTCCCAGAGGTTTTGGTATGATGTGTTTTCATTTTCGTTTGATTCTAGGAACTTTTTGATTCCATCTCTGATTTCTTCTATTACCCAGTGATTTTTTAGCAGGGTGTTATTCAGTTTCCATGTAATTGATTTTTTTTCCTTGCTCTTCCTGTTGTTAATGTCCACTTTGATGGTGTGGTGATCAGAAAAGTTACTTTGTATTATCCTAATGTTTTGGATTTTGTTGAGTGTTGCTTTGTGATCTAAGATGTGTTCTATTCTGGAGAATGTTCCATGTGTGTTGGAAAAGAATGTGTACTTTGCAACTGTTGGGTGGAGTGTTTTATATATGTCTATGAGTTCAAGTGGGCTGATTGTGGCTTTTAAGTCTTCTGTATCTTTTTTGAGTTTCTTTCTAGTTACTCTGTCCTTTACCTAAAGCAGTGTGTTGAAGTCTCATATTATTATTGTGGAACTGTCAATTTCTCTTTTCAGTGCCGTTAGAGTTTGTTTTATGTATTTTGGAGCCCTGTCATTAGATGCATAGATATTTATTATGGTTATGTGTTCATGATAGATCGTCCCTTTAATCTTTATATAATTCCCTTTTTTGTCTCTTATGATGGATTTTGTTTTAAAGTCTATTTTATCTGAGATTAGTATTGCCACTGAGATTAGTATTGCCAGCTCTTTTTTGGTAGCTGTTTGCTTGATATATTTTTCCCTATTCTTTGATTTTTAATAAATTTATGTCTTTGTTTCTAAGATGTGCCTCTTTTTAGACAGTATATTAACGAATCCTGTTTTTTAAATCCATTCTCTTACTCTCTGCCTCTCTATGGGTGCATTTAGGCCATTTACGTTCAGTGTAATCATTGATAGGTGTGAGTTTATTGCTGTCATTTTGTAGTGCTTTTGTGTGTGTGTGGTGCTGACACTTTCTTTGTTTCTCTTACTCTCTTGTGCTGAATTCCTTTTGTTTGTGGATTTCTTTTGTTTTTGCAGATTTTGTGTTTACTGATGCTTTATGTTTTTCTCCTTTATTCTGATGAATAGGTTTGTTAACTTTCTTTGTGGTTACCTTGAAATTTATCTTCCTAGGTTTGTGTTCCTCTCCATCAGAAAGTTCTATACGTACACCATTTATTCCTTCCTTTATTGTTCTGACATTATTGTCATTTACAGATTAACCTCTCTGGTTCCCTGCTGTAAATCTTTCAGTTTTTAATAGTCCTAAAGAGTTAATTTCCTAGCTTGGTATCTGACTGATGCAATCTTGTGTCCTAGATTCAGGCTGTCATCTTATGTTATTTGTTCTCAAACCAAAGGACTCCCTTTAATAATTCTCATAAGTTTGGTTTGGTTTTTACATATTCCTTTAATTTCTCTTTATCTGAAAATGTCCTAATTTCACCACCAAATTTGAGAGAGAATTTTACATGATATATTTTTCTGGTTGGCAGTTTTTTTCTTTCAAGGTTTTATATATGTCATCCCATTGCCTTCTTGCCTGCATGGTTTCTGCTGAGTAATCATGGGTTAGTCTTATTGTTCCCTTTCGTGTGTGACTTTTCATTTTTCTCAAACTGCTTTCAGTATTCTTTCTTTGTCTTTGGTTTTAGCAATGGTGATTATGATGTGCCTTGGTGATTTTCTTTTGGTGGCTATGCTATATTGTGTTCATTGAGCTCCTTGGATGGTCAGCTTTTCATCTTTCATGATATGAGGGAAATTTTCTGTCAGCAATTCTTCAATTATCCTTTCTGTGTTTTCCATTTTCTCCCCCATTCTGGAACTCTGATCACTGGCAAATTTTGGCTTTTGATTGTATCCCACATCATTCTCATGGTTTCTTCATTTTTTTTTCTTTTCTGCTTTTTCCTCAAAGTAGTATCCTAGTGTTTGTCTTCTATTTCACTAATCCTGCCTTTCATTGTTTCAAAACTGCTCTTCAGACTTCCTGTGACACTGTCCATTTCTGAAATCTTGTTGTTCATCTTTTGGATTTCTAACTGTTGTTTTTGTATGATTTCTAGTTGTGAATTTATTTTGACATTTTCTTCCTGTGTTATTTTCCTGAATTCCTTCATTGTTTTATTTGTATTTTTCATGATTTTGTCTGCCTTTTCCATGATTTTTTCCCCTCATTTTTGTCTGCGCTTTGCTTCAACTCTTGGGTAGCTCTGAATATTAGAGATTTGAATTCCCTATCAGGTAGTTCCAGTGTGCTTTTCTTCTACTGGGAAGTTATCTGGTGTTTTATTCTGGACACCTACTGGAACCATTCTGTGCTTTTTTTTTTTTTTTATGTGTTTTGATATTGTCTGCTGTCTTTGGGACATTCAGTGGTTCTTTTTTCCATTTATTGACTGTAGATTTATTTGTTTCATCCTGCTTTTTTGTTTTATTTGGTTATGTCTGAGCAGATGTGCTGTGCATTCTTTGTTGTTTGATCATCTGTGGGCATGATAATTTTCACCTCCTTGTCCAGTGGGCAGGGCCAGTCACTCAGCTATGGTGCAGCAGGGTAGTTCCAGCTGAAAGGGAAGGGCTGGGATGGGTTGTTTGTGGCACATACTAGGGCAGACAGGGCAGACTAGGGGTCAGTGCAAGGGCAGCTTCTGGTAGGCTGTGCCTGTGCTGCTTGGTGGTACAGTGTTCAGCACATGGTGCAGGTAGGCAGGAGGGAGGGGTGAGGTTATGATATGTGGAGCTAAGTTGGGTATGGGAAAGAAGAGAGAGAGAGGAGAGAGAAACAGGAAGTGAAAAAAAGAAGTGCTAAGGAAGCCTGCCATTGGAGGGGAGAGATTAGAAACCAAGAAATGAAGAAAAAAAAGAGAGATAAAAAAATGCCCCCAGGGATCCCACTGGCAGCCAGGGAAATGGCTCCAAGGCCTGGCGACACAGCTCTCCTAGGTGGAGCAGAGATGATGCACAGTGCCAGGTTTTCAGGAGACAGGAAAAGAAGGAAAGTGGAGAGAGATGAGAAACTGAGAAATGAAGAAAAACAAAAAGGAAAAAAAAGAGAAAAGAATAAATAAATAAATAGTTTTTCAAATGCTCCCAGGGGTCCCACCAGCAACTGAAGAAGTGGCTCCAAGGCCTTGGGGCACAGCCTTTCTAGATGGAGCAGAGAAGACACACAGCACCAGGTGTTCAGGAGACAGGAAAAGAAGGAAAGTAAAGAGAGGTGAGAAACTGAGAAATGATGACAAACAAAAAGTAGGAAAGAAAAAGAAAAAAAAGAAATGCCACCAGGGATCCCACTGGCGTGGATGCGCAGACTGGGGAAGTGGCTCCCAAGCCACACAGTACAGCCTGGCTAGGAGTGGAGATGGGAAGATAGCACACAGCTCCAGGTATTCAGGAGACAGGAAAAGAATACAAGTAGGGACAGACAAGAAACCTAGAAATGAAGAAGAAAAAGAAAGAAAAAAAAGGTCCCAGGGATGCCACCAACTTGGCAGCGCAGACCAGAGAAGCAACTCCCCAGCCATGAGATGCTTCACAGCCTGTCAAGAAACAAGATGGCACATGGAGCCAGATATTCGAGAGAAAGGAGGGGGAGGAGGTGAGAGGCAGGGAAGAAACCAAAGAAGCTGAAAAAAGCAACATCAGCCACAAAGAAATGGCCCAGAAGGAGCCAGCCAGTGTGGGCAGGGCAAATTCAAGTGGCACAGAGCTGGTGCCTCCCGGCCAAGTGACCATGGCCCTCTGGGAAGCAGTGGAAGCCAAGCAGGGAAAAGAAGGGTGGGAGGTGGGAAAGCATGTATCGCTGGTTACTGGGTGCTCTGTCTTCTGCTGGGAGCTCTGTGAAGCTGGTTTCCCATACTCCCTGTCCACTGATCTCTGACAGGAGTCCAAGATGGCAAATCCATGCTGCATTAGCTGATAAGGGACCTCTGCTTGTATCTCTTCTCACTCTCCGTTCTCTGTCAGTTTCTTATTCCATTTGGTGCTTGGTTGAGTTCTTTCTCTCTTCATTTGACGCTTAGGGTTCCAGGACTGATGTTTGTCTTTGTTTTACTTAGTTTTTTAGGTCTTTGTTGCAGAGGAATGGTGTGGTGCTTCTGTCTATAGCACCGTGTTGTCTCCACCTCCTCCTAAATTTATTTTGTTTATAAATATATATCCTGTCTTGAAGTCCACCATGTAATACATGACTAAAGCATAAGTACACAAGGCTGAGCTTTGGGAAAGAAACCTCTATAGAAGATAGACCCACGATTCAGAGCAAAGTGGGGCCTTAAAGATTGTCTAGTTCACCTGTCTTACCTATTTCTACAAGACTGGTAACCTGAGGCCAAGGTAGATGAGGTCAATTGTCTAAAATATCTCTTTAACTCCAGTTTAAAAAGGAGCTAAGTCCTGAGTCACAGTTATTTGACCTATGTAATTTTTTTCCCCATCTCTGAGGGTTGTCTTTATGGGTTGCAGAGATTTTTTAAATAGTAATAATAAGTCTCTTTTTAATAAATAAATAAATTTTGTTGCTTTTGCTTGCCTCGAATCTTTTGGGGGGGGAGTAATAATTTCTAAAACTCTTGATTTCTCTTGCTGGTTATGAATAAGAATAAGCTCCATTTCCCCTCATCCAAACCCTGTTAGTAGAGGTGGAGAGAAATGCTTTCTGGTTGCCCAGTTGGGGGTCAGGCTAGAGATGAGAGATGGCAGGCAGTGAAGTTCCTTCCCCACAAGCACAGTGAGCTCCTTTATGGGAACATAGGAAAGCGGGGCTGGATTTGGTGAAAGTCCGAGCACACTGATCATCACCCAGAACTTTAAGGAGGAATCAGGCTAGAAGTGGACAGACCACAGGCTCAGCCAGGAGCTTTCCCAGCCTCCCTTGGTCTCTGCATTGAGCCCAGATGCCAAGCAGCTCAGGGAAAGAACATCAGGGGAATCTCAAGAGTGCATCATCATTTTGCCCCACCTTCCTTTTAAAAAGCCTGGTAGTTTTCCATCTTCTGTACTGAAGCAATGCTGCTAGCATTAGTAACACAACAAATGAACTGGACACCAACAGGACACAGAAACGTCAGACCTGTGGACATTGCTGTATCCAGTGACATTACCACTGACTAATCCCCTAAACCACAAGACTCTTCATTTCTTTTCACCCAAGTTTCTCCTTTTGGGGGCCTAAATATTAAGTGATAGTAATTTCTAACATATAGAACAAATTTCCCTTTTCTTTTAAGCCAAGTATGAAATAAGAAATTTCCCTTATATTCAAATGGTCATAACAGTTTAGAAAAAATGTGAAACAAAATTTGTTAAAGTGATGACTAGCGATTGCTCTAATTTTGGCCTTTATCCAGCGATTATGCTGATGCTGGGTGTTTGGCAAGAATCTGCCACACAAAAAACAGCCCTAAAAAAAGAAAGAAGGAAAACCTACAAAATATGCAAATCACATTGGAAATAAGTCTTTAACCTCCTTGCATTTATTAGCACAGAAATAAGTTATGTCTTTTCAACCTGACTCTTCTGGTCAGTTGACTTGTGGTCAATTGTCAATAAGGGGGCGGGGGCAGGAAAGAGGGAAGAACATGCTAAACTATCAGCTGCATTTAATAAAACTATTTCCCATGTTAGAGAAAATCCATTAACTTGAACTAGGCCCATTCTGTCAGTGCTTTATTGGTAGATCTCTGTAGAAAAGGTGTTTTAATGAACAGAAAGAGTTATAATCACTTTATAGATTACTGTGAAGCAAATGGCTACTTCCAAACCAATACCTCCCAAACTGTGTCCCAAAGGAAGATATATTCACAGCGGTTTGGAGGGGAGAAAGCTTCCATATTCAGATAGCAATGGCCCACTTTGTAGGCTCCTTTTAGAAATGTATAAGACATATTCACACACCAAGAGCCTGCCTGACCACAGAACACCTTTCTCTGATATTCCTACCAAGATGCCAATGGATCTCCTGTTCCCTGGACCACCAGTTATGAAACATTATTCTAACGTCTCTAGAACAGTCCATCCAGTTAAGTAGTTTAAAGAGTCTACTTGTGACTTGTTTTCACGAACAGTTTGCTCAGTAAATTCTTTCCTCATAGGTAATCCAAAAGCAAACTTCTGCTCAAGTCTCGTGTTAACCATCTAAAGGTAAGAGTTAGCAAGGTCTGAGCCAACAAGGGCTTAATGACATAAAATGCCACTACAGAATGGTAAAGAAACCTCATGCTCACTCCTGCATCAGCACACTTCTTTCTGAACATACCAATAGCCATTCTTACTACTACCCATCAAGAATCAGCAGAACATCCCCATCTGGCCATTGGCAAGACTGTGAAGCCTCTGATGTTGGACTGTGGTGGGTCCAATTTTTACTTTTCTGCTCCTTTGTTCTCCATACCTCAGCTCCTTCTTTTCCTCCCACTTGATACATCCAGCTGGCCCATGCTCATTCTCCCTTATCACATAGGCTTTGAGAAGAATCTGTCAAAGAAATTTCACCAAGACTTGACAGCCCGATAGAGCCGTTCATATTACTTCTCTTAAAAGGTATTTGCATTTTAGCTAGGAGCAAATAAATGAATGTCTAGTTACAGAATATCTTGGAGCCAGGAGGGATGATACTGGGGACCAGTGAGATAACATAAAAAGCAAAGATCGACCAACTCAGCAGAGACAGCACCCAGAAAGCATGGGGTCTCTAGAATCTCAGGCCAGTTTACCTGCCACCCTCCTTTAGAGAAAAAGAGAAATTCATGAATGTCGCCTGCTCTACATACCTTTAAAACTGACCACAAAGACTCTGTGATGTGACACTCTCAGGGCTGTTGAAACTGGAACCTGTGGCTCCTCTTCTTCCGTTGTATGTCTGAGTGGAGGGACAGAAATCCTAGACCCTGTAATCATTCAACAAATCATTCAACTGAGCACCTTTCTGTCTATATCACTCTCCACGTACTGTGGACATACTCTGAATAAAAGAGATGAAGGACCTTCCTTGTGGCCCTGATATTCCAGTGCAGAAAGCAGAATAAACAGGCAAGTATACAATAATAATCAGCACTATGCAGAAAATAAAGCAAGATAAAGGAATCATGGATAAATCCTGGGCCAGGGGCAAGTGGTGCTAATTCCCCAGATGGGGAAAAAATGGGAAAGTAGAAAGTTGAGGTACAAGGGGCAGGAATCATGAGTTTTAATTTCAGCATTTTTAAATTTGAGATGCCACGTACAGCATCTAAGTAGAGAGGTCCAGTAGACAGTTTGATATACTAGGACTCAGGGGAAAAATATCAATTTGGGAATCAACAGAGGGCATCTGATTTAACAGATGGCGGTTAAAGTCTCAAGCGAGATTGCTGAGAGAGAAGAGGAAGAGTGAGAGAGGAAGAGAGCCAAGACCTGTGTCCTGGAGCACTTTGACATCCAATGATTGGAAAGAGGACAGGATACCAACAAAAAAGACTGAGGAAAAGCAACCTATGTGCAAAACAAAACAAAAACAAGATTGTATGTTCTAGAACCCAAAGAAGAAAGAAGGAGTGAGTGTTCTATTATGTCAACTGCTATGGAGTGACAGAATAAGATTAAGACTGGGAACTGGCCATTTGGCTTGGCAGTGTGGAATTCACTGGTAATAGGAGAAAAAGTGGAAACAGGCTTGAAAACTTTTTTGAAAGAATTTTGTTGTAAGGGGAAGAGAGAAATAAGGCAGTAGCTGGGGTGACCGTGGGGTCCAGAGAGGATTTTTGTTAAGTGGGAGAGCCTAGAATGCTCGTATGCTGTTTAGGGTGGTCCAAAGGGAAAGGAGACATTAATGCTGCAAGAGAGAGGGCACAACTGTGGTGTTCACTCCCTGAGTGGTGCACATAGGTGGGCCCAGGACACAGTGAGAGAACAGAAAAGGCCAACATATCAAGGAGGGAAGCACAGCACAGGAATATAGACCAGGGAAGCAGAAAATTCTGTGCTGATTACTTCTCTTTTCTCAGTGAAAATAACAGCTGAGAGGAGATGAGAAGTGTGTTGTAATTTAGAAGAGAGGAAAGGTATGAAGCTACTGTCTCAGAAGCAAGAAATCAAGCACCCACTTGAGGTCTCTGGACATAAATGGAAGCAGAATTGTTCTCCTGCTTGGATGCAGGTGTAGAATAGGGTGAGCATGGACTTGAGAAGGGTTGGAGGTTTTGCCAGGGGAGAATAAGAGAAGCAGAGAGACCACAGTGTGGGGATGCGTGCAAATAAGTGAGTACAGTGATGCTCTGGGGTTCTGAGCCAGGCAATGGAAGGCTTGGCCCATGGGTGTCTGGGGTCACAATGGCAAAGAAGGATTCTTGGAGGGGGTGTAATAGTGGAAGAAGGCTTCAAGGACAGGAGGTGGTGGTCAGAGAGTGAAAAAATGAAGTTATTAGTGATGACAAGTCTAAGGAATAACCATGCAAAGAGATGATTGAAATGAGGTGGATGAAAAGGTTTGTAAAATTCAATTTTTTTCCTGGAAAGTCCTGAGTGCTAAGGAATCACCGACATGGATTTGAAGTTGCCAAGAGCGAAGGCAGAAGAAGCGTGAAGAAGGAAAGCAGCAAAATCTTTAGCGCACAAGGAGAAGCAGTAGTCCTGTAGAAAACTGCCCCAAGAAATGTGGAGAATGGTCTCATCTGAGGGGCTGGATTCTTCAGGGCAAGGAGGAGAATGGTAAGGAAGTTCCTAGAGGAGCAAGGGAAGCACTAACTCCAGCTCCAGGCCCAATGTTCACTGGGCTCGGGAAGAAACACAGCTACTCCTTGAGTATTGTAGGGTAAGCAATGTCCTGCCAGCCTGATAGGTTTCAGGTAGAGTCAGATACTACTAAAATGATGGTGTCAGTGGTATCAGAGCAAAGTAGGGAAGATATTTCACATTCATATATCTCAGCCTCAGCACTAAGGATATTTGGGAGTGGATCATTCATATATCTCAGCCTCAGCACTAAGGATATTTGGGAGTGGATCATTCTTTGCTGTAGTGGATTGTTTTGTGCATTGTAAGATGTTGATCTCTACCCACTAATGCCAGTGGTACTGATCCCCCCAACTGTGACCAAAAGTGTCTCCAGACATTATCAAATTCCCTTGAGGGGCAAAATTGTCCCCAGTTGAGAACCCCTGACATAACACTGACAATGTTGGTACCACCCCTCTTTGGTCCTACATAAATTGACTAACCTGAGCCACAGAAGAGATAATGCTACATCCCATGAAGGAAGGTCCTTTCAAGAACATTAGTCAAGTGGATGGTGACTCCAGTGCTATCCCTGTTTCAGAAACAACCTAAAGAAGGTTATCTAAAGAAACCACTCTTGTCCCACATTTTCCACTAGCCCTAAACTTTGGGGTAGAATTGATTTACCATAGATCTCACTAGTATATTCAGTACTTGCAATGAAAACTTCAAGGCTGCAAAATTTAAGCCCCAGAAACAAATAAACAGGTCTCTACAAGGTCGTACAAAAACCCGGATTTCCCAGAAAGGACTGGCCTTACCATAAAGACTGCACTGCAGATTCTGCATGGAGCATGTGCCTTGTTACCATGTTCTGTAGACATGTGTGAGAGTCAATGACAATAGGATGCACAAACAAATCTTTGCAAGAGTATGCACCTGGGCCATGAGAGGGTTATACCACCTATAATATCATCATTGGTCAATCCTGCCATCCGTCTGTCAGCACACTCAAGTCCAATACAGAATCACTGATTTCCAGACAAAAATGTAACCACCCTTTAATCTCTGTGTTTAAAGAAGAAGAAGCCACACATATACAAATATAATCACGCTTCATTTCCTTGAAGTAACCAGAAAGGCAACATCTAAAACAAGTAGCCTCCTTTAGGAAACCTTTTCATCAGTTAACCATTGATGGGCTGGGTGATCACTTCATACACTGGTTTCCCGAAATCAAAGCCAGGGACTGAACACTAACAAGAATTTG
The DNA here is from genome assembly GCF_024166365.1 of Elephas maximus indicus. Classification (NCBI taxonomy): domain Eukaryota; kingdom Metazoa; phylum Chordata; class Mammalia; order Proboscidea; family Elephantidae; genus Elephas; species Elephas maximus. The sequence goes on from NC_064819.1 coordinate 40,946,236, forward strand.
TCTAAGAGACTCCTGGGGGCCTGCTTAAAAAGAACTGATTCCCCTAGGGTGCTGTAGATCAGAGACAGAAACATGGATGTGTGACTTTGATTTCTGGAGAAACTACTTCTACCCTTCTTGGTACACAAGGGTAGTTCTTTCCTGGGGATTTCATTTTAGCTCACATATCTGACACTGTGGATCAAAGCCCACAAAGACCACTATGAGGTAGGATTAGATGTTCAGCAAATGTGTTCCCTCTCTATCTTTCACCTTTATCTGATGATTAGTTTGATGGTCATTAGCACGCAACTTTTTCAAAGATTGGGGAAGAGGTAAAGAAAATGTGAGACCAGAGAGGTCTACTGCCCTGTTAATGAATCACTCTTCAAAGAGATGTGTGGCAGGTGAAATTATAAGCCAAGGCAATGTCTAAGATGATCTGTGACCTTTCTTTAGCTAAGCTCTCCAGCCTTCCATTATTAGAACTGGCTGGTGTTGTTCTGCATATTTCCAGTCTAGAATCCCCCAACTTTCTCAAGGAGGATAGAGTCCTCCCTAGATGCAATAATTGCAAGGCATTGAGCAGGATTTTTTGCATCCTCACCACTGATACTTCAGGTGGCATAATTTCCAGGTAAGCCCATGACCAGTGCTTATCCACACATCCTGCACTCCCCAACAGGCCCTGCAGGACAGGGGAGGAGTGCTTCTGGGACCCAATGCCCTTTCTTCCTTCCTTTCCCTTTGTGAAAACTGAGAGGGCGAAAAGGAGAAAATGTTTTATATGCAAAACAATTCTGAACAGAGAGTGGAACTTTTTCTTCTGAAATAGTTTGACCTGATGGAAACAAATTTGATCAGAGAGCAATTTGTTTGTGCAGATTTCACTGTAAAAGCATTGAAAAATGAGCTGGGGGAACTGAAGGACATCAGTCACCACAATAAAGCAAGGGCATCTCTTCTTCCATTCGTTTCTTCAGCTAAATCATTTATCAACAGATGGTTACTTAGCACCTGCTGTAAAACTAGCTCTGTGCTGTGGAGTTCGGATTGGATATGAAATAAATGGAAGACAGCCAATCTTTCAAGATTAGCAGAGTGCCTAAGCATATAACAACAAATAAGACTCAGTCCTGCAGATAAGAGACTCAGTCTCACAGGAAAGGCAACTATGTAGACCAGGACTTATTAACCACAGCACTATTGGCATTTTGGGCCATGAAATTCTTTGTTTTAGGGACTGTGCTCTGTATTGTAAGATGTTTAGACCTCTACCCACTACATACCATTAGTATGCCTCCAAGTTCTGACAACCAAGTGTCTCTGGACATTGCCAAATGTTTTGTAGAGGAAAAAATTGCGGCTACCCTCTCCTTGAGAACTACTGACAGAGACAAGTATTTACAAGTTAGCAGTCGAGCACTTAACTACTGTGCCACCAGGGCTTCATAATAAATTCCTCCCATCCAGCCATCAGTTTTTCATACCGTGGAGGCTTGTGTGTTGTTCTGATGCTGGAAGTTATGCCACTGATGTTATTTCAAATGCCAGTAGGGTTACCTACAGTGAACAGGTTCCAGCAAAGCTTCCAAACTAAGACAGACTATGATGAAAGGCCTGGAGATGTACTTCTAAAAATTAACCAATGCAAATACTAATTTCATTGGGCTTTCTGGAACACAACAGAACATTATTCAACTCTTTTGCTTTGAACACATCATTAGGAGGGCATCATGACTGGTGAAGTACAGGGCCAGCAAGAGAGACCCTTGGTGACATGGACTGGCACAATAGCCACAATGATGGACTCAGACATTCTGGAAATTGTGAGGATGATACAGCATCAGGCAATGTTTCATTCTGTTGTAGATTATGCCTCCATGAGTTGGAGTTGACTCAATGGCAGCTAGCAACAATAATAAATTTAGTCATAGAGTTATATTCAAACTGCAGTTGTCCTACAAAAGAGTGTCTAAACATCTTTGTCTAGGAAGAACTCAGAACAGGGCCTTGAACAAACTGTTGGAGTTGAATGGGTAGACAAGAAAGACCACAGGTAGGTGTGCCACTCAGGCAGAAAAATGATGTGTGTAAAAACAAGAAGGTGAAAAACTGAAAGAAATCTCAAGCAAGACCAGCACATAAAGTGTGTGACCTGCTAATGTGAGAGGGAGTTGGAGAGGATTGCAGCGGCCAGGTTATGAAGGCCTGGAGACTTCACAGAAAATATCTTGGCCTGCTTTCAGCTATAAAAGATGGGTACAGGTAGAATGTCTTAAGCAGGGATATAGAATGAACGTGTTTTCTCTTTACTTTTTTTTATTCCCCTGACAGAAATACATTGTCATTGCTCTAAGGAAAATTGAAATCCAAAATGAAAAAAAGACACATAGGAAACATTACTAAACATGTCACATTCCATACAGCTACAATAATAAATGGATGGATGGATGGACGGACAGACGGACGAGGGGCGGAGGGGCGGGCTGATGGGCGGGCGGAGGGACGGATGGACAGAGGGACGGATAGATAGGTAGATAGATAAAAGGAAACAGAAAGTCCACTATTGACTTGTAAAAAAAGTTTTTAACAATTCTTTAAAAAATTTTTTTGTTATTGTACTTCAGATGAAGGTTTACAGAACAAACTAGCTTCTCATTAAACAATTCGTACACACATTGTTTTGTGACATTGGTTACCACTTCCACAACATGTCAACACTCTCCCCTTCTCTACCTTGGATTCCCTATTACCAGCTTTTCTGTCCCCTCCTGCCTCTAGTCCTTGCCCAGTATGCCCCTTTAGTCTTGTTTTGTTTAATGGACCTATCTAATCTTTGGCTAAATGGTGAACCTCAGGAGTGACTTCATTACTGAGCTAAAAGGGTGTTCGGGGGCCATACTCTTGGGGTTTTTCCAGTCTCTGTAAGGTGAGTAAGTCTGGTCTTTTTTTGTGAGTTAGAATTTTGTTCTACATTTTTCTCCAGCTCTGTCCAGGACCCTCTATTGTGATCCCAGTCAGGGCAGTCAGTTGGTTGTAGCTGGGCATCATCTAGTTTTACTGAACTCAGTCTGGTGGAGGTTGTGGTAGTTGAGGTCCATTAGTCCTTTGGACTAATCTTTCCCTTGTGTCTTTGGTTTTCTTCATTCTGCCTTGCTCCTGAAGGGGTGAGACCAATGGAATATCCTAGATGGCCACCCACAGGCTTTTAAGACACCAGATGCTGCTCACGAAAGCAGGATGTAGAACACTTTCATTATAAACTATGTTATGCCAGCTGAGCTAGATGTCCCCTGAGACCATGGTCCCCTCAGCCCTCTTAACAATTCTTTTTAAGAATAATTTTAATTTTATTGTTTGTATCATTTTTATTTTTAACAAAGAAGCCTGATTCCTTCATCTGAAATCCACCAGGCTGTGAGGTTCTCAAAGGCCAGGACCGATGTCTGGTTCACCTCCAGGCCCCAACACCCAGCAGAGAACCTGGGGCCCCTCAGTAAGTGTTATTGAATGGATGATGTTCTAGACCAGGATTTGCAACTATTTCTTGTAAAGGGCCAGATAGTAAATATTTTTGACTTTGCGGGGCTGGTGGTCTCTGTACTAACTACTCAGCTATGTTGTTGTAGTGCAGATGTATCCACAGATTATATGTAAATAAGTGAGTGCGACTGATTGATAGGTAAAAATAAGGTTTTAATAAAGCTTTATTTTATAAAACCAGGCTGCAGGCCAGATTTAGCTCCAGGGCCATGGTGCTGACTTCTGTTATAGACAAAGGAGTTCTCACACTACATTATGTTAAAGAGTGTTAGTTACTTAAGGATATTTTTCCCAAATAAAAATCCCCACAAATACAGGGAAGACAGCCTCTGGGTTCTGAGTTGCAGCAATTTATATGCTCTGATAGACACACGAATTCACTCACTCTAATAAGCGCAAAATGGTAGAATGTTGGAAGCAGAGGAGACCTAAATTAATTGCTCTCTTCTGTTGCTAAAGAAACTAAGCCTAGAGTGCCTTGCCCAAAGTCCTGAGGGTATTTGATCTGATATCACATATCTGGTGAAGAAAACTTACACCCAGTGACGTCTATGTGCAGAATTCTCTAAGCATACATTGCCTCACTCCTGTGGAAAGTGAGCCAGCTCCTCACCACGGGAGGTGATTAGACTTCAGGATTAGAAATGACATGCTCACTGAGTGGAGTGAAGGTGAGAGATTTGGCAATTACATAGCATGTGTGCATCACCCCGGGGTCAGTCTAGCTGCAAAGCCAGCAGTGTGCTGCAAGTGACCAAGTCCAGGGAAGCACTTGACACCAAAGCCAGGGCTGCTTCAGGTTCCTAAGAGATATCAAGGAGAAAAGACAGCCTCACACCTGACAGCTGTGAACACAAAGCAGCAATGGTCATTTGAACTTTTATTCACTGATGAGGAGGGCCTGGACACCACCTGTCTTGAAAGTGGCACATCTTCCAATTAACATTGATTATAAGACCTAGCTGATAGATCTTTAAAGGATCTACTTCCTGTGATTTGGGAGAGAGGTTTCCCAAAGTCATGTAATTTGGTTCTCAGCACGTGGAGAATGCTGTAATTCAATACTCCTAAAATGTCCAAACTCAATGGGGCAGTTCTACTCTATCCTATAGGGTCGCTATGAGTCGGAATCGACTCGAGGGCACTGGGTTTTGGGGTAAAATGTCCCATCTCTGAGGGGCTTAAAGCTTCCACTGCACCTGATTTTCCATCCAGTGCCCCCAGGAAACAAGAACAAGGTGAGTGCTTCTTCTGTTTTACCAACGGGAAGGCAGGGCAGGCCAGAGCTGGCCTACTCCATGGCACTTGCCAGGTCTCACTGCATAAATTAGGGGTGTTTTGTGGTCGGGAACATGTATGTTCTTTTTTATTTTATTTAATTTTGTTGTACTCTTTAGGATATTTCCTATTAAAAGGTTTTGAAGTATTTAGATAAGAAAGTACGTAGAAATGGGATTTCAGGTAGAAACCCAATAGGAACACAGGAAGCAGGTGTCAACATTTCCCTTGAAACAGTTCTGAAGTCAGAAAGCCAGAGAATTAGCAAGTGCTCCCAGGTATGATCCCAGGGCATTTCACAACAGAACAACTATGTCACATTGTATCTCCCTGTCTCCTATCAACAGCTCTTGATTTGTTGATGCCAACCACCCTTCTCCTTAATGCTGGGTAAATCTGGGACAACAAACCCACACACCCGTCTTACATAAACTGCTTTACTTAAACCAACATGCCCAGACTTACACTCAAGGGAGAGAGCCTCCTCAGAAGTTTAGAACAATCCAGTGCAATTATCTACGTTTTGGCTCAAAAGATTTCTCATGGTCAGATCACATTCTCAAAATGGGTTGAAAGGAACTCCACAAAATGTCCCAAACTGCAGCTGTTTATGGCATTAGAATTTGGTGGACTTCTTAGGTACATTAAGACAGATAGACCTATTATTTTGAAGGTGTTCAAGTTATTCATTAAGGAGCCCTAACGGTGCAACGATTAAGTGCTCATCTCCAACTGAAAGGTAAGTGGTTCAAACCCACAAGCTGCTCTGCAGAAGAAAAGACCTGGTGATCTCATTCCGTAAAGATTACAGCCTGGAAAACCCTATGGGGCAATTCTACTCTGTCCTATAGGGTCACTATGTGTCAGAATTGACTCGACTGCACAGAACAACAAATTATTCATAAGAGATTCACAACTATATTTTATATTAGGGTCTACCTGAAAACGTGAACACTTGGGGGCATTTTTTTTTTCTCTTATAAATTTTTGGAATAAATAAAAATGGACTGTGTCTCCACTGATACAGAATATAGGATGTTACGGTGCTCAATGTCTTGTCTATGCATCACTCTCTTTCCCACCCCACCCCCCCCAAAAAAACCTTAGTTGTTTTATTTACACCAGTGGTTCTCAACACGGGGCATTTTGCTCTCCCCCCACCCCACCCCAGGACATCTGACAATGCTCAGCCATTTTTGTTATCGTCACTGGGGGAGGGGTGCTACTGGCCTCTAGTAGGCAGAGGCTAGGGATGCCATTCAACATCCTACAACAGCCCCCCACTGTAAAGAGCAATGGGGCCAAAAAATGTCAATAGTGCCAAGGCTGAGAAATCCTGGCTTATAAGCAGGATTATGATCAACCACATTTTGAACTGCTCAAAAATCTAAGGCCATTTTGGGCTGTATTGACAGTGTCTGCATCATGAATATGGCATTGTTCTGGACACCCTTGGGGAGATGGGATCTGGCAGGCTCAGGTGTGGTGGGGTAGAGGCTGGGAAGATTCTCTGGGCCTGACCTTGTTTTCAGAGTCCCCTGAGTCCACAGACGGTGGTTCTCTGAGATCGCTGGCTTCTTTCAGCACCTGAAATGCAAATTTATCCACATTCATGTTGCAAAAGAACTCAAAGCAACTTGGGGCTTTCTTACTCTCTCTTCACTAGTCTGGGCCACTGTAACCTCTTAAACAATTGGTTCTACCTTTCTTGGTGTGAAGATAATTTTTCCTGGTAAAGAACACAGAAGCTGAAAAACAGAAAGGCTGGTTTCTCACTGTCAGCTGTTAGCATTATGCCATCCACCTGAGCAGGGCCCAGCTTTTCCTCACTCTTTTTACTGCAAACCAGCATCTTCTGGAAATCTCTTGTATTCTGCTTTGCCTCTTGCATAAGCTTCCCTCCCTTAGGGACTTGTCTTCCAGACATTCCTCTTCCAGGTTCATGCCTCCTTGTATCTTCATAGCTGAGATGTGGGGTCCTCTTCCACATTCACATGTCCTTTTTATACCAATCAAAAGCAAACCAAACCCACTGACTTCAAGTCAATTCTGACTCAGAGTGACCCTGTAGGGTTTCCAAGGCTGTAATCTCTATGAAAGCAGGCTGCCATATCTTTCTCCCACAGAGCCGCATTTGGTAAGCAGTTGATCACTTTAACCCCTGTGCCACCAGGGCTTCTTCTTTTTGTACCAAAGCCCAACAAACAAAAAGTTCCCAATAGAGCCCCAAACCAAAATTAAAAAAAATCAAATCCATTGCAGTTGATTCTGACTCATAGTGACTATTGTAGTTATCTAGTACCGAACTACCATACGTGGATGACTTTAACAAAGAGAAGCTTATTTTCTCACAGTAAAGTAGGCTAAAAGTCCAAATTCAGGGTGTCAGCTCCGGGGAAAGGCTTTCTCTTTCTGTCAGCTCTGGAGGAAGATTCCTTGTCATCAATCTTCCCCTGGTCAAAGAGCTTCTCGGGTGCAGGGACCCCAGGTCCAAAGGATGCGCTCTGCTCCCTGTACTGCTTTCTTGGTGGTATGAGGTCCCCCTGTCTCTCTGATCGCTTCTTTTTTATCTCAAGAGATTGCCTCAAGACACAATCCAATCTTGTAGAGTGAGTCCTGCCTCACTAACATAACTGCTGCTGCCCATCCTCCCTCATAACATCATAGAGGCAGGCTTTACAACATATAGGAAAATCACACAATACTGGGAATCATGGCCCAGCCAAATTGATACACACATTTTTGGAGGGACATAATTCAATCCATGACAGTGACCCTATAGGAAAGTGTAGGACTGCCCCATTTCCAAGTCTGTAATCTTTACTGGAGCAGATTGCCAGGTCTTTTTCCTGAGGAGCCACTGATGGGTTTGAACCACCCACCTTTTGTTTAACAGCTGAGCATTTCACTACTGCACCACCAGGAATCCTTCAATACGGCTCCAGGGTTCCTCAGTGTCTCTTAGAGGAGAGTATACCTCCTTGTCCACCCTACCCCCCACCCCATCATCCACAACCAGGAAGTCCTGGCTGTCAAAATCTTCCCCTGGCAAGACCATACCCACCTGGCAAAGGCCACCTCAAAGCCTATCTTAACGGCCATCCCACTCGCGCCATTGTAGTCTTCACTTTGAGGCACCCTGGAGCCCCAGGTGCCAGAATACAGGAAGGAGGTACAAAAACAACAAAGGAACCGAGGAGGCAATTGGCACCCAAATGGTACCTGAAAGTCCCCAAGGCCAGAATTAATGACCAACAGGGTGGTTGGATGGGTGGGATGCAACTGCATTGTTTGTGGGATGTGACCAGGCTGCAACAGGGTGGTGCCTGGTCCAGATTCCACTCAGTGTGGGGAGGAGCCTCAGGAACCTACCAGGGAATAGCTCTGTGACCCAGGAGGAACCAGCAAAAGTCATCCTGTGTGCAGAACTGCAGCCAGACAAAGCCAGAGTTTCAGTCCACTGGCTTAAAGATTAATAAGGAAGAAAAAGCAGAGCTAATTACAACAATAGTTATTAAAATTGTCAGGTGGCAGGAGGGGGGACATCCCCACCACCAAAAACCTGAGAGGAATTACCTCAATCACCCTATGGCCTTGTCAGTAAAACTGGCTCCAGATGACTCAATATTTCTGGCTTCTTGAGAAGCCATGACCTCTGGGTCCCTGCACATCCTTGAATGTGTCTTAGTCACAGCACATCGACCTTAACTGGAAATGCAGCAGCCTCCTCCCAAGACAAAATAGCATTGAGATGAGCACTGACACATTTAGTAAACCTTCCAGGAGTCATGCTAACTGTACCCAGCCCTCTGCTGTCTCCCTGCTCCCTCCCCACTTCCCTCTCCTCAAAGCTTCTCATCCAATATTTCTAGATTCTTCTTCCTGTTCTTCAGTCATTTCAAGGGAGAATCCTGATTTGAATTCCGGCACCACCAATCACCAGCTCTGTGACTTTGGCCTAGCTGTTTACCTTCCCTAAGCCTCAGTCTCCTTGACTGTCAAATGGGAATTTTAGTACAGCCCATTCTGAAGTTTAAATGAGAAAATCCACGGAAAGTCCCTAGCAAAGCATTTGGCACACACCAAGTACTCAATCAATGTCAGTGATTATTACCCTTATTGTCATTTCCTAAAGCCATGAAGTCTTCTGGACAACCACTTTCCACACCAAAGACTTATCAAATTACTTTTCCAAAGTCAGGAGAATATTTCTCTACCTGTAGCTGGGGAATCAGGGGCTCTCCCAGGGCCTGATAGTCAGACACAAGTGAGACTCAGAGACACTAAAACAATTCTAAATCTCTCTCTCTCCTTCTCTTTCTCTCTCTCCCTCAATCTTTCTCTCTCTCTCTCTAGTTCTTCAGCTGTCTATCCTCTTCTCTCTGGCAAAACTCTTAGTTCCCATGCACCCACAACATTGCTTCTCCCTAGGTTTGCGATGCTGTGGCACTCTGGACACTGTCTGACTCAAAAACTATGCCTCTTAACTCAAATTCTTAAGGCAAGGGAGTGGAATAGCCCACTGAGACATGAGGTCTAAGTTTGGTCCGTTTAGCTGTGGCCATGGGAGTACAGCAAATTGGTACTACAGGGCCACTGAGCCGGGTGTATTCTTCAGAGTAAGAGGAACGCTTGCAAAGAAAACATGTGGGATGGACTGGTTGCCTAAGTGTGTCCACTGCAAGAGGAAATACTGGCCACAGCTCACACACAGATTGGCACAGAGAGCTGGTGGCAGGGAGCAGCCCAGGGCTCAGGGCCTCTGGGCCTCAAGGAGAATGTTGAGCTCCTCCAACCTGTGATCTGAGTCACACACACTCTCCTGCCTCACACAGGATTGGACCAAGCCCTGGGGCCCACACCTAGACATGAAGGGCCTCAGTACCTGGCAGGAAGCAGGTGAGAGAACAAGGGTAGGTACCACAGCCACCTCAAGAAACCCTTCCCTTGAGCCCTTCAAGCTTGGGGGGTGTTTCTTTGTCATAATCCCTATCGTATTGCCCAAACAATGTTTTAAGAAGTACTAGTATTCATGAGGTCCCTGGATGGTACAAATGGTTAAGGCACTTGGCAGGTAACTGAAAATTTGGAGGGTCAAGTTCACTCAGAGGCACCTCAGAAGAAGGGCATGGTGACCAACCTCTAAAAAATCAGTCATTGAAAGCTCTATGGAGCACAGTTGTACTCTGTAACACAGGGGGTCACCCTGAGTCAGAGTCAATGGCAACTGGTTAGTACCTGGAGGGAGCAGGAATGGCTCAGTGGTAGAATTCTTCTTGCCTTCCTCGGGGGAGGTCCAAGTCCTAGTCTCTACCAACGCACCTCAGGCACAACCACCACCCATCTGTCAGTGGAGGCTTGCATGTTGCTAGGATGCTGAACAGATTTCAGAGGAGCTTCCAGACTAAGAGGGACTAGGAAGAAAGGCCTTCCAAAAATCAGCCAATGAAAATACTATAGATCACAACAGTCCAATCCAAAACTGATCATGGGATGGAGCAGGATCAGGCAGCAATTAGTTCTGTTGTACATGGGTCACCACGAGTCAAGGGCTGACTCCACAGCAGCTAACAACAACAGAGTCCGTGAGATATTATAAGTGTCCTGAATTACCCACCCACCCACTCCCTTTAGAAGATCCCTTTGGCAGATATGTTTCAAAAAAAGGCATGGTCTATTTCTCCAACTCCCCCACCCCCACCCCAGAGTCTACGCATTAGCACACCAAGGGCTCTAGAAATTCTGCAGAAACAAACCCAGCATTCCAAAACTTATTTCACAAGTAAACAGCTGTTAACATCATATAGAATATCCCTTGTAATACAGTGTGAAAAACACTACCCCAGGTACATGAATGTTTATAGCAATTACCAAAAATTGAAAAACAACAAAGATGTACTTCAGTAGGTGAATGGTTAAAAAAAAAAAAACTGTGTTTCTTCCATACAATGGAATATTTATTATTCAGTGATAAAAAGAAATGAGGCATCAAGCTACAAAAAGGCATGCTAAGTGAAAGAGCCAGTCTGAAAAGGCTACATATATGATTCCAAATATATGACATCCTGGGAAAGACAAATCTATAGAGACAGTGAAAAGTTCTGTGGTTGCCAGGGTTTTGGAGGGAAAGGGAGACGGATGAATAGGTGGTGACGCTTTTCTGTATGATACCCTAATGGTGGACGCATGACATATATTTGTCAAAACCCATAGGACCGTACGACACAAAGAGTGAACCTGAATGTAAACTATGGGATCTAGTTAATAATGATGTACCAATATTGATTCATCAGTTGTAACAAAGGTCCCATGAAAATGCCAGATGTGAATAATAGGAGAAACTGCCTGCAAGGGGGAGGGAGTTTATAGGGATTCTACTTCCCATGAAATTTTCTGTAAACCTACAAACTGCTCAAAAAAAAAAAAAAAAGTCTATGGTTTTTTTAAAAGCTACCCCATAGCTTCTCAAACCACTTAATCCATTTTTTGTATATAACTTTATTTTGTTGTTAAGAATACACACAGTGAAACATACACCAATTCTACAGTTTCTACATGTACCATTTAGTGATATTGATTACATTCTCTGAGTTATGTAACCTTTCTCGCCCTCCTTGTCTTGAGTTGTTCCTCCTCTATTTACATAAATTCACTGCTCCTAACTTTCCCATCTAATCTTTAGAGTTGATGTTGTCAATCCAACCTCAAATTGATAGTTTTTAAAAGAGCATGATGCTCAAGGCAGACTTTTTTTTACTGGTTAAGTTAAACTATTGTTTGGTTTTAAGAAGACTTCAGGGAATATTTTGGTTTAAGTTTTGAAGATAATCTCAGGGCAATAGCTTCAGGGGTTCATCCGAACTTCATGGCTCCTGGAAGCCTGGAATCCATGAGAATTTGGAATTCTGTATTTTCCATCTTTAGATCAGAGTTCTATGGAATCTTTGATCAAAATGTTCAGTGATGTTAGCTGGGCACTACCCAGTTCTGGTCTCACAGCAAAGGAGGCAGTTGTTTATGGAAGCAATTAGCCACACACTCCATGTCTTCCTTCTACTCCTGAATCTCTTTTTTTCCTCTATTGCTCCGGGTAAAAAAATCCAGGTAAATACAGACTAATTGCTGTGCCATGGATGGCCATTGCAAGCTTTTAAGACACCAGGCACTACGCATTGAACTAAGAGGTGGAACAGAAGCACTTAACATGTTATTAGGCTGATTAGCTGGGATGTCCCATGAAACCATGACCCTAAACCTCCAAACCAAGAAACCAAATCCCATGAGGTGTTGGTTGTACATAAGCAGTCTCACCAGCTACTCTTTCTGTATTTCTTTTTTGTTGTTCCTGTAAATATATCACACAACTTTTGCCAATCCAGCTTTTCACAGGTGTACAACTTATTGACAGCAATTACAATAACTGGCTGTGCAACCCTACCCTTAATCAACATTATATTTCCATCACTATTAACCAACCCCTGCCCTGGAAATCACTAATAAACTTTGTTCTCTATACTTTTGCCTTTTCTTGTCTTTTTATGTAAGTGAAGTCATACAGTATTTGTCCTTTTGTGATTGACTTATTTCACTCAGCATAACATCGTCCAGCTACATCCATAATGCAGCATGTATCAACACTTCATCTCTCCTACTGGCTGACTAGTATTCCATTGCATGTATTTACCACGTTGTGTTTATCCACACATCTGTTGATGGACATTTAAGTTGTTTCCACATATTGGCTATTGGGAATACTGCTGCGATGAACATTTATTATTGCATAATCTCTGTTTGAGTCTCTGCTTTCAAGTCTTTTGGGTGTATACCTAGGAGTGGAATTGCTGGGTCGTGTGGTATTCTATTTTTAGTTTTTTGAGGAACCACCACACTGTTTTCCACAATGGCTGTAACATTTTACATTCCCACCAGCAATGAGCAAGTTTATTCCAATTTTCCCACATCCTTACCACCATTTGTTTTTTGGGTTTTTTTTAATCTTTTCCATCTTAACCCACTGCCACTGAGTCAAGCCATCTTAATGCAAGTAAAATGGTACCTCATTGTGGCTTTAATTTGCATCTCTCTGATAGCTAATAGCATTAAACATCTTTTCATGTGTTTTGTTGCCATTTGAGAGTCCTCTTTGGTGAAATTTCTATTCAAGTCCTTTGTCCATTTTATGACAGGGTTATTTGTCTTTCCATTATTAAGATGTTGAGGTTTCATATATATTTTTGTTATTAGATTCTTGTCAAATATATGGTTTCCAAAGATATTCTCCCAGCCAGTAGCTTGTCTTTTCACCTTTTTGGGAATGTTTTGGTGAATAAAGGTTTTAACTTTTATGAAGTCCAATTTTGTCTTTTGCTTTTTCTGCTTTTGTTATTAAATTAGATGATCCCTTGTTAAAAGCTAAGCCTGACAGCATTGCCTCCACTTTTTCTTCTAAGAATTTTATGACTTTAGTTTCCACACTTAGGTTCTTAGTCCATTTTGAATTTTTTTTGTGTATGGTGGGAAGCATGGAATCCCGTTTCATTTTTCTGCATGTGGAAATTCATTTTCCCGGCACCATTTATTGAAAAGACTGTTCTTTCCCCATCAGACGGACTTAGCACCCTTGTCAAAAATCAGTTGAGAGGCAGAGACAAGATGACGGAATAGACAGATGCTTCTGCTGAGCCCTCTTTACAACAAAGACCTGAAAAAACAAGTGAAAGGAGTATATTTATGCCAAGCTAGGAGCCCTGAGCATCAAAGGCAAGCTTAGAAAATGAACAGAGGGGAAGGGGGAGGAAGAGATTGTTCAGAAACAGAGAGGACTTACCAGACCTGAATCATGGGGAGCCCTCAGGCACCATTCCCGGAGCCGCACCAGTGGGCTGCTACTGGTGTTTGGCTGCAGTTTCCTCAGGGAGAAGCAGCCAGCCACACAGTCTACTCACATCTCCAGAACCTGAGAAGAATGGCGCTCTGAGATAAAGCTAAGTACTTGCGTGTATCTTATCATGCCCTACCACCCCCAAGCCAGCTTCAGTGGCTGAATTCCCTGGGCCTCAGATAGCCACTGTTGAGCACCTAGAGCCATCCTCCCAGCCTTGTAGAAAGAAAATATTTGCATTTGGGGGAAAAGACAATTTGCCAGCTCCACTAACCAGGGGAACTCAGGACAGAAGCAGCTCCGGTCCAGACACAAATGGTCCGTGGACTTTGAGCACCTTTCCCTTCTGCATGGTCCTGTGTGGGCCTATTTCAGGAGAATAGGCCCTTATTGGCCAGCTCCAACTGTTTCAGCTGTTCAGTGGAGAGGTGGGTGTTTGATGTTTGACATTGCTTTGCCTATTAAACAGGGTCCTCACCTACCAACATCAGGGGCCCAAAGACTGTCAGCTCCACTCAGGTCACCCACCCACCCGTGACAGGGGTCCAAGGATAACTGGTACCTCCCAGTCCTTAAAACCAAAAACATTGGGTCCCCATGGTCCATCTGCAGAACCCACCACCTGCACGCTCTATGAAACAGAGACACACTTTCCTCAAAGGCAATCAGGGGTCAGTTCTCAGCCCCCTACCTTGTTCAGTGCATTACCCTCTGCTGCAATGAGATACTGGTACATACACCAATCAGCCCTACCCCACTAAGACTGTAGGACAGAGCCTGTACCACACACTTGATGATCAGCTACCTGGACACCTGAACTGAATTTATACAAGAAAAGTAATGGATTCATAGACTGATATACCTGGTAACAGCTCTAGCCAGCTGAGGACAGAATGTCAGATCTCCAAAGGCAAAAATAATCAAGCTAGTTCACTCAAGCAAACCTATTTGGGCATATCAAAACAAAACAAAGCATGAAACTACGACACAGTAAGCAAGCATAAATTAATACAATAACTTATAGATGGCTCAGAGACAACAGTCAATATAAAGTCACATAAAGAAACAGACCATAATCACCTCAACAAGCTCTCAAAACAAAGAATGCAGGGATCTTCTAGATGAAAATGCATTCCTGGAATTACCAGAGGCAGAATACAAAAGATTAATATACAAAACCCTTCAAGACAGCAGGAAGGAAATGAGGCATTACACAGAACAAGCCAAGGAACACACAGACAAAGCAATTGAAGAAATTAGAAAGTTATTCAGGGACATAATTAAAAGTTTAATAAGCTGGAAAAATCCATAGACAGACAGCAACCAGAAATCCAGAAGATGAACAATAAAATTACAGACATAGACAACTTGATAGAAAGTCAGAGGAGCAGAATTGAGCAAGGAGTAGCCAGAATTTCTGAACTTGAAGATAAATCACTTGGCAGTAATATATCTGAAGGAAAATAAGATAAAAGAATTTTAAAAAATGAAGAAAACTTAAGAATCATGTAGGACTCTCTCAAGAGAAATAATCTACGAGTGATTGGAATACTAGAACGGGGGGGATAACAGAAAATACAGAGAGAATTGTTGAAGATCTGTTGGCACAAAACTTCCCTGATATTGTGAAAGATGAGAAGATATCTATCCAAGATGCTCATCGAACTCCACATAAGGTAGAACTTAAAAGAAAGGCACCAAGACTTATTATAATCAAGCTTGCCAAAACCAAAGATAAGGAGACATAAGAGCAGCGAGGGATAAAAGAAAGGGACAGCCAATAAGAATAAGCTCAGACTACTCAGCAGAAACCATACAGGCAAGAAGGCAATGGGATGACATATTTAAAAAATTGAAGGAAAAAAATTGCCTGCCAAGAATCACATATCCATCAAAATTGTCTCTTAAATATGAAGGTGAAATTAAGACATTTCCAGATAAACACAAGTTGAGGGAATTCGTAAAAACCAAACCAAAACTACAAGAAATACTAAAGTGAGTTCTTTGGTTAGAAAATCAGTAATATCAGGTATCAACCCAAGACTAGAACACTGGGCAGAGCAACCAGAAATGAACCCAGACAGGGAAATCCAAAAAAAAAAAAAAAAAAAAACCAAAGCAAGATTAAAAAAAAAAAAGAAGCCCAACACAGTGTAACGGCTATGTTATTATATAAAACAAGACAACATTAAAATAAAAAAGAGGGACTAAGAAATGTAATCATACACCTTCCACATCGAGAGGAAGATACGGCATTACAAAGAAACAAAAGTTAGTTATAAATTTAGAAAAATAGGGGTAAATAATAAGGTAAGCACAAAGGAGACAAACTACCCTACTCATCAAAATAAAATACAAGGGAAAAATACAGACTCAGCAGAAACAAAATCAACAACAAATATGAGGAAAGGACAATATATAAAGAAAATCTACATGCATATAAAATCAAGTGGGAAAAAGAAGCTGTCAACACACAAAAAAAGACATCAAAATGATAGCACTGAATTCATACCTATCCATAATTACCCTGAATGCAAATGAACTAAATGCACCAATAAAGAGACAGAGAGTGGCAGAATGGATTAAAAAACAAGATCCGTCTATATGCTGCCTACAAGAGACACACCTTAGTCTTAGAGACACAAACAAACTGAAACTCAAAGGATGGAAAAAAATATATCAAGCAAACAACAATCAAAAAAGAGCAGGAGTGGCAATATTAATTTCTGACAAAATAGACTTTAAAGTTAAATCCATCAGAAAGGATAAGGAAGGACATTATATGATGATTAAAGGGACACTACACCAAGAAGATATAACCATATTAAATATTTATGCACCCAATGACATGGCTGCAAGATACATATAACAAACTCTATCAGCACTGAAAAGTGAGATAGACAGCTCCACAATAATAATAGGAGATTTCAACACACCACTTTCAGTGAAGGATAGGACATCCAGAAAGACGCTCAGTAAAGACACGGAAGATCTAAATGCCACAATCAACCAACTTGACCTCGTAGATATATACAGAACACTCCACCCAACAGCAACCAACTACACTTTCTTTTCTAGTGCACATGGAACATTCTCTAGAATAGACCACATATTAGGCTATAAAGCAAGCCTTAGCAGAATCCAAAACATTGAAATATTACAAAGCAGCTTCTCCAACCATAAGGCCATAAAAGTGGAAATCAATAACAGGGAAAAGAAATCAAACACTTGGAAATTGAACAATACTTTGCTCAAAAAAGACTGGATTATAGAAGACATTAAGGATGGAATAAAGAAATTCATAGAATCCAATGAGAATGAAAACACTTCCTATCAGAACCTTTGGGACACAGCAAAAGCGGTGCTCAGAGGCCAATTTATATAAATCAATGCACACATCCAAAAAGAAGAAAGGGCCAAAATCAAAGAACTATCCCTACAACTTGAACAAGTAGAAAGAGAGGAACAAAAGAAACCCACAGGCACCAGAAGAAAACAAATAATAAAAATTAGAGCTGAACTAAATGAAATAGAAAACAGAAAAACAATTGAAAGAATTAACAAGACCAAAAGCTGGTTTTTTGAAAAACTCAACAAAACTGATATACCAGTGGCCAAACTGACAAAAGAAAAACAGGAGAGGAAGCAAATAACCCGAATAAGAAATGAGATGGGCATATTACAACAGACCCAACTGAAACTAAAAGAATCATATCAGATTTCTATGAAAAATTATACTCAAACAAATTTGAAAACCTAGAAGAAATGGATAAATTCCTAGAAACACACTACCTACCTAAACCAACAAAAACAGAAGTAGAACAACTAAAAAGACACATAACAAAAGAAGAGATTGAAAAGGTAATCAAAAAACTCCCAACCAAAAAAAGCCCTGGTCCGGACAGCTTCAATGCAGAGTTCTACCAAACTTTCAGAGAAGAGTTAACACCACTACTAAAGGTATTTCAGAGCATAGAAAAGGATGGAATACTACCAAACTCATTCTATGAAGCCACCATATCCCTGATACCAAAACCAGGTAAAGACACCACAAGAAAAGAAAATTATAGACATATATCCCTCATGAATGTAGATGCAAAAATCCTCAACAAAATTCTAGCCAATAGAATTCAACAACATATCAAAAAAAATAATTCATCATGACCAAGTGGGATTCATACCAGGATGGTTCAACATTAGAAAAAAAATTAATGCAATCCATCACATAAATAAAACAAAAGACAAGAATCATGATTTTATCAATTGATGCAGAAAAGGCATTTGACAAAGTTCAACACTTATTCATGATAAAAACTCTCAGCAAAATAGGAATAGAAGGAAAATTTCTCAACATAATAAAGGGCATTTGTATACAAAGCCAACAGTCAACATCACCCTAAATGGAGAGAGCCTGAAAACATTCCCACTGAGATCGGGAACCAGACAAGGATGCCCTTTATCACCACTCTTATTCAACATTTTGCTGGAAGTCCTAGCCAGAGCAATTAGGCTAGATAAAGAAATAAAGGGTATCCAGATTGGCAAGGAAGAAGTAAAACTCTCTCTATTTACAGATGACATGATCTTATACACAGAAAACCCTAAGGAATCCTCCAGAAAACTACTGAAACTAATAGAAGAGTTCAGCAGAGTATGGGGATACAAGATACACATACAAAAATCAGCTGGATTCCTCTACACCAACAAAAAGAACATCGAAGAGGAAATCACCCAATCAATGCCATTTAAGTAGCCCCCAAGAAGATAAAACTCTTAGGAATAAATCTTACCGGAGATGTAAATGACTTATACAAAGAAAACTACAGTACACTTCTGCAAGAAAGCAAAAGAGACTTACATAAGTGGAAGAACATGCCGTGCTCGTGGATAGGAAGACTTAACATTATAAAAATATCTATTCTACCAAAAGCGATCTATACATTTAATGCAATTCTGATCCAAATCCCAAGGACATTCTTTAATGAGATGGAGAAACAAATCACCAATTTCTTATGGAAGGGAGAGAGGCCCCAGATAAATAAGGCATTACTGAAAAAGAAGAACATAGTGGGAGGCCTTCTTCTACCTGATTTTAGAACCTATTATACCACCACAGTAGTCAAAACAGCCTGGTACTGGTACTGGTACTGGTACAACAACAGATACATGGACCAATGGAACAGAATTGAGAATCCAGACATAAATCCATCCACATATGAGCAGTTGATATTTGACAAAGGCCCCAAAACAGTTAAATGGGTAAAAGACAGTCTTTTTAAGAAATGGTGCTGGCATAACTGGATATCCATCTGCAAAAACAAATGACCCATACCTCACACCATGCACAAAAACTAACTCCAAATGGATCAAAGACCTAAATATACAATCTAAAACAATAAAGATCATGGAAGAAAACATTAGGAGCCCTAATACATGGCATAAACAGTATAGAAAACATTGTAAAGAACATAGAAGAAAAACTAGGTAACTGGGAGCTCCTAAAAATCTAACACTTATGTTCATCCAAAGACTTCACCAAAAGAGTAAAAAGACTACCTACAGAGTGGGAAAGTTTTTAGCTATGACATTAGTGATCAGCACCTGATCTCTAAAATCTACATGATACTGCAGAAACTCAACTGCAAAAAGACAAATAACCCAATTAAAAAATGGGCAAAAGATATGAATAGACACTTCACTAAAGAAGACATTCAGGTAGCTAAGAGATATATGAGGAAACGTTCACGATCGTTATCCATAAGAGAAATGCAGATCAAAACTACAATGAGATTTCATCTCACTCCAAAAAGGCTGGCATTTATCCAAAAAACACAAAATCATAAATGTTGGAGAAGCTGTGGAGAGACTGGAATGCTTACACACTGCTGGTGGGAATGTCATATGGTACTACTATTTTGGAAATCAATTTGGCGCTTCCTTAACAAGTTAGAACTACCATACAATCCAGCAATCCCACTCTTTGGAATATATCCTAGAGAAATTAGAGCCTTTACACAAACAGGTATATGCACATCCATGTTTATTGCAGCACTGTTTACAATAGTAAAAAGATGGAAGTAACCAAGGTGCCCATCAACAGATAAATGGATAAATAAATTATGGCATATTCACACAAAGGAATACTATGCATCGATAAAGAACAGTGAGGAATCTGTGAAACATTTCATAACATGGAGGAACCTGGAAGGCATTATGCTGAGTGAAATTAGTCAGTTGCAAAAGGACAAATATTGTGTAAGACCACTATTATAAAAAAAAAAAAAAAAAAAAAGAACTTGAGAAATAGTATAAACTGAGAAGAAAACATTCTTTTGTGGTTACGAGAGGGGGAGGGAGGGAGGGTGGGAGAGGGGTATTCACTAACTAGATAGTAGATAAGAACTACTTTAGGTGAAGGGAAAGACAGCACACAATACAGGGGAGGTCAGTACAATTGGACTAAACCAAAAGCAGTTTCCCGAATACACTGAATGCTTCGAAGGCCAGAGTAGCAGGGGCAGGGGCCTGGGGACCATGGTTTCAGGGGACATCTAAGTCAATTGGCATAATAAAATCTATTAAGAAAACATTCTGCATCCCACTTTGAAGTGTGGCGTCTGGGGTCTTAAACGCTAACAAGCAGCCATCTAAGATGCATCAGTTGGTCTCAACCCACCTGGCTCAAAGGAGAGTGAAGAACACCAAGGACACAAGGTGATTACGAGCCCAAGAGACAGAAAGGGCCACATGAACCAGTGGCTACATCATCCTGAGACCAGAAGAACTAGATGGTGCCCAGCTACAAGCGATGACTACCCTGACAGAGAACACAAGAGAGAAGCCCTGAGGGAGCAGGAGAGCAGTGGGATGCAGACCCCAAATTCTCATAAAACCAGACTTAATGGTCTGACTGAGACTGGAAGGACCCAGGTGGTCATGGTCCCCAGACCTTCTGTTGCATCAGGACAGGAACCATTCCTGAAGCCAACTCTTCAGACATGGATTGGACTGGACAATGGGTTGGAGAGGGATGCTGGTGAGGAATGAGTGTCTTAGATCAGGTGGACACTTGAGACTAGGTTGGCACCTCCTGCTGGAGGGGAGATGAGAGGGTAGAGGGGGTTAGAAGCTGGTGAAATGGACACGAAAAAAGAGAATGGAGGGAGGGAGCGGGCTGTCTCATTAGGGGAAGAGCAATTGGGAGTATGTAGCAAGGTGTGTATATAAATTTTTGTGTGAGAAACTGACTTGATTTGTAAACTTTCACTTAAAGCACAATAAAGTTTAAAAAAAAATCAGTTGACATGTGGGTTTATTTCTGGACTCTCAGTTCTATTCATTGGTCTATATGTCTATTGTTGCATAAGTATCAGGCTGTTTTGATTACTCTACCTGTGTAGTATGTTTTAAAATCAGGAAGTGAGTCCTCATACTTTGTTTTTCTCTTTCAAAAATTGCCTTATCTATTTGAGGCTGTTTCATGTAGTGCTTATGTAGTTATGCAGTGCTACTACAATAGAAATGCCACAAGTGGATGGCTTTAACAAACAGAAATTCATATCTCTCACGGTCTAGGAGGCTAGAAGACTGAATTCAGGGCACCAGCTCCAGGGGAAGGCTTTCTCTCTCTGTTGCCTCTGGGGAAGTTCTTGGCGTAAATATTTCTCTGGGTCTAGGAGTTTCTCAGTACAGGGACCCCGGGTCCAAAGTACATCCTCCATTCCTAGCTCTTCTTTTTTGGTAGTAGGAGGTCCCTCTCCTCTCCTTGCTTGATTCTGTCTTTTATATCTCAAAAGAGATCGACTCAAGGTGCAACCTAATCCTGTAGATTGAGTCCTGTCTCATTAACATAACTGCCTCTAATTCTGCCTCATTAATGTCATAGAGGTTAGAATTTACAACACATTGGATAATCACATCAGATCAGAAAATCATGGACAACCACACAATACTGGGAATCATGGCATAGCCAAGTTGACGTACATTTTTGGGGGGCACAATTCAGTCCATAACAGGGAACTCTTGTCATTCCATATAAAGTTGAGGATTGGTTTTTCCCTTTCTGTAAAGAAGGCTGTTGGAATTTTGATCCGAATTGATTAATCTATAGATCACTTTGGGTCGTTCTGATATCTTAACAGTATTAAGTCTTCCAGTTGATGAACATGGAACATCTTTCCATTTATTTAAATTTTTTAAAATCCCTTTTAGCAGTATTTTATCATTTTCATTGTATAAGGCCTTCACATCCCTAGTTAGGTTTATTCCTAGGTATTTTCTTCTCTTAGATGCTATTGTAAATGGAATTATTTCCCTAATTTCCCTTTCAGATTTCTCATCACTGGTGTATAGAAACCCAACAAATTTTTGTTGGTTGGCCTTGTAACCTGAAACTTTGCTAAATTTCTCTATTAGCTCTAAAAGTTTTATTATGAACTCTGGGATTTTCTATATATATAGGATCATATTATCCACAAATAGAGAACATTTTACTTCTTCCTTTCCAATCTGGACAACTTTTACTTCCCTTTCTTGTCTGATTGCTCTGGCTAGAGCTTCTAATACAATACTGAATAGAAGTGGCAAGAGCAGGCACACTTGTGTTGTTCCTGATTTCAGGGTGAAAGCTCTCGGTCTTTCTCTATTACGTATAATATTGGCTGTTGGATTTTTGTTATGGATTGAATTGTGTCCCCAAAAAATATGTGTATCAGTTTGGCTAGGCCATGATTCGCAGTATTGTGTGATGTCCACCATTTTGTTATCTGATGAGATTTTTCCAAGTATTGTAAATCTTACCTCTATGATGTTAATGAGGATGGATTAGAGGCAGTTATGTTAATAAGTAAGAACTCAATCTACAAGATTAGGTTGTATCTTGAGTCAATCTCTTTTGATACATAAAAGAGAGAAGAGAGCAGAGACAGGGAGACCTTATAACACCAAGAAAGGAGCTCCAGGAGTGCAGCACGTCCTTTGGACCCTGGATCCCTGCACTGAGAAGCTCCTCAAGCAAGGGAAGATTGATGTCAAGGACTTTCCTCCAGAGCCGACAAAGGGAGAAAACCTTCCCCTAGAGATGACACCCTGAATTTGAACTTGCAGCCTACTAGACTGTGAAAGAATAAATTTCTCTTTGTTAAAGCCATCCACTTGTGGTATTTCTGATATAGCAGCACACGATAACTAAGACAATTTTCATATATGTCCTGAATCATATTGAGAAATTTGCCTTCTTTTCCAATTTTATTTAGGGTTTTCATCAGGAAAGGGTGTTGGATTTTATCAAATGCTTTTTCTGCGTCCATAGAGATGATCATGTGGTTCTTTTCCTTTGTTCTATTTGGGTACTGGATTGATGCGGTGTGTTACATTGATTGATATTCTAATGTTTAACCATTCCTTCATTCCTGGAATATTGAAGCATTTAGTCCATTTACATTCACTGTAATTACACCAGCTCCTCACTTATCAACATGGTTATGTTCCAAAGACCAGGTTGTTATGCAAAAATCAGTGTTACATGAAAATGGAGGAATTTTTGTTTGTTTTTAGACCATCCATTTGTTCAATTTTTTTTAGAATACATAACCATAGAAATAATAATAGCTAAGATTTATTGATTTGCTTATCATTGTGATGAACCCATTTATGGATTATTCCTCTGTGGAGAAGGAGCCTTGGAGGAGACAAAGCCAGACAAAACTGAGCTGTGTGATGGCTTAACCACATCACCCTCCTCCCATTCTGAGCCAGAGTTTCCCTTGAGGAGCCACCTCTAGGGCTCCACTCCCACTACTGCATTCACAATCCAGGAGCCTGCTCTCCCCCCGGGCCTGCTGAGTCACTGAGGCTTAGGGCTTACTGAGAGGGCACTGGGAACCTGGCTGAGTACCCAGCCTCAAGTTGGCAGAGGCTTCAGGCCCAGTTTTCTCACTTTAGGATGTCATCAAACTCACATGCATTTCTTCCCAATATCTCTTCAATGCCTCTTTCTTTCCTCTCTTCCCACCCCACAGCAGTTTTGACCTGCAGCACCTCAGGCCTCATAGAAGCTTGGAACCCAGAACAGGTTCTCGCTGGCTTGGTGCTATAGGCTGTGGCCACAAAGGAGGCCAGCTCTGCATGACAGCTAGACACAGTGCCCCCATAAGCAGAAGGAAGTAGAGGTCGTGGGGAAGGGCTGCCCAATTTCCCAGAGGCCAAGCTGAGATCTTCCTTAAGGGAGGGGCTGCTCTGCACCAGTTGCCACCATGCCTGCTGCTTTGTTAATGAGCAAAATAGTCAGATAATAGATTATTTACTGTAGTCATGTACGTGAAATGTCGAGTAACAAGATACGTAATAAGTGAGGAATAGGTGTACTGATAAGAAGTGACTTTCTTCTGCCATTTTGTTGTTTTTTGTATGTCCCAATCCTTCTTTGTCTTTTTCCTTTACTACCACTTGCTTTGTTAGTTTATTGTAGTGAGCCTTTTTAGTTCCCTTCTCCTTTCCTTTTATATATGTTTTTTATATATTTTCTTATTGGTTACCATGAAAATTATATTTAACAGCTTTTATTTGTAACATTCTAAGGATAAGTCGGTACCAACTTAATTTCAGTAACATACAAAAAATTCTATGTCTTGTAAAACATACAAGAAATTCTGTATCTATCCCCCCTTTTCTTGTTTTTATCACAGATTATGTATTTATAGTTCAAGCGCCCTGTGATGTAATTTTATTTTTGCCTTTTATGTACGTATTATTAAAAAAAAAATGAAAGAGAAAACTTTTAGAATTATCAAGCATGAATACCTTCTTACTAGCTCATACATTTCCCTTTATTAGAGATCTTTCTTTTTATGGATAGTTTTGAATTACTTTCTAGTGTCTGTTGCCTTCCATCTACAGAACTCTCATTAGTACTTTTTGTAGGACCAGGCTGGTGGCTATAAACTCTCTCAGCTTGTTTGTTTGGGAATGTTTTAATTTCACCCTCATTCTTGAAGGATAGTTTAACTGGGTATAGTATTCCTGGTTCTTGGTTGACAGCTTTTTTTTTCCAATGCTTTAGATATGTCATTCCATTGCCTTCTGGCCTTTAATATCTCTGAGGAGAAATCAGCTTATAATCTTATTGGGGATCCTTTGTGTATGACCGCTCCTCTCCCACTGCTTTCAAGACTCTCTGTTTTACTTTTTGAGAGCCTGTGATGTGTCTTGGTATAGATATATTTGGGTTTGTCTTGTTTGGTGATCTTTGAGCTTCTTGGATTTATGGCTTCATGTCCTTCATTAGATTCAGGAAATTTTCTGTCATTATTTCTTCAAATATTCTTTCTGTCCCTTTCTCTCATTTCCTTCTGGAATTTCCGTGATGTGTTTATTGGGTCTCTTGTTGTCCCATAATTCCTTTAAACTGGGTTCAGCCTTCCTGAGCCTCTTCTCTTGTTGTTCTTCAGTTTCTGTAATTTTAAACCATCTTACCCTCTAATTCACTGATTCTTTCTTCTTCCGGATTAAATCTGTTAAGTCCTTCTATTGTGTTTCTCATTTCAGTTGTTGTCCCTTTCCATTGCAATAACTTTCTTTAGATCCTCATTTTGTTCTTGGATTACATTCCTTATTTCTTTTAGCTCTTTATCTACGTTTTCCCTTAGTTCTTTAATTACGTTTAGTGTTGTTGTCTTCTATTCTTTTTTTTCTTTATCTGGTCGTCCTTAGATGTACTTTCACTACCTTCGTCATGTTCATTTGAAGGGGCCATTGTTTCTCTGTTCTTTGTGTGTTTTGTGATTATTTGTTGAGTCATTGGAATTTTTAAAGGTGTTCACTTTCTCAGTTTTCCCAAGTATTTGGTGTTTTTGCCCATACTACTTTCTGTAGAAAACTCTTAGGTGGGCATAGCCTTCAGCCTTTGCTGACCATTTCCTCTCCCTTTCAATGATAGCTTCTTCTCCCTCCCTGGTTTAATTAGGATTTGAAAGTTCCAGATCTTGGTTTTCAACTTTCAATTCCTCCCAAATACACCAGAGAACACTCTGTGGTCAGTCTGTCCAACAGCAGGCACCACCACTCAGGCAAGATATCATGTACTAATCAATCTGACCACCAGGAGGCACAGTCTTCTCTCTCTCTGGTTATTACTCCTTCCCTTCTGTTTCTGCAATCATGTTTTTAGTTGGAAAAGTCACACCCAGTGAGCCCCTTTGGGACCAGATGTTGCCCTCCATTTTTGCCCAAGGCTTCCTTCCCTGCTCTGTGGGGTTTGCTTATATCTGAGCTGGCCTTCAGGGGAAGCACAGGCAGACTTTCCTCTGTTTCAGGAGGAGGTGTGGCACTCCCCAAAAGGAGGCTCGAGAGATCTGTGTTGTTGGTCAGAGCCTCAGTGGCCTTGTAGTGACTAGTGGGCAGTGTCCTCTTAGGTGACCCACTGCCTGACTCCACTGTAGGGAACGTTCTGTAGGAGTTTGTATCTGTCCAGTAGCTGACAATTACTGGTTGGGGAGGGGTTGTCACACTTCAAAGGGACCCCTGGGGAGATCTTCCATATTGCTATTAGAGTCCCCTGCCCCATAGCTGTGGGTATAGCTTCCACTCAAGACTCCTGCTTTCCAGCACATATCAACCTCAATCAACAGTTCTCAGTGCCAACCAGAAGTGGGGGCAGGCTAACCCTAATTGTCCCCCAGGGAGGTTTGTCTTTTGGAATTCAGAAACCAGAGCTATGTGGTGCACAGAGAGCCAGGTAGAGTGCTGACTTTGGGAGCAGACTCTACTGCAGGAATCTTCTGTAGCAATTCACAACCAGCTTGCAGGTGACAGTATCTGGGTGAGGGAGAAATTGTCACATCCCAAATGGACTCCCAGGAGGGTTTGGCTTGATGCTGTCAGAGCCCTCCTTGTAGTATGTTGGCTGTGGATGTAGACTTCACTAAAGATACCTGTTTCCTAGCAAACAGCAGCCTCAGTCAGCAGTCTTCAGCACCAACTTAAAGAGGAGGGGGGGGACAGACAGATCCCCATGATCCTCCCTCACTTCTGGTTGGGATTGATATCCACTATTGATTAAGCTATTTGTTTTATTCTGCCTGTAGTATGTTGGTTGTGGGTGTGGCCTCTGCTAAAAATGCCTACTGTATGCCTACTATGGCACACAGTAGCCTCAGTCAGCAATCCTCAGCACCGACCAGAGTGGGAGCAGACAGACCTAACCCAACTCCCTGGGACATCTGTCCTGTTAGTTTCAGACACCTAGGCTATGGGATACACAGGGAGGCAGGTAGAGTGTTGACTATCACAGCAGACTCCACTGCATGGGCCTTCTGTAGTAATTCATAGTAGGCTTGCAGCCAACAGTGTCTGGTGGAGGAAATGTTGGCACACTCCAAACAGACCCCTGTAGAGGTCTGTCTTGCTGATTTTAGAGCAGAAGCTTGGAGTCCTGTCCTTTTATACAGTCAGAAGCTGTGGTAGATAGGAAGCAGGCTCCTTTTCCGGAGCCACTTACCCAGTTCACAGCAGCTACTGACTGTAGAGCTGGGGGAGGGCCAGATACCATGGGAGAAGTAATTTTCCTAGTGTATCCAACTCATCGTTGATTCATTGATTCTTGCCTGTTCCTTGATGCTTTCCTCTGCTCCCCGATTCAGAGTCTTTCAAAGTGGAGCACTATTTCCTTGTATTTCTTGTTCTATTTGTGGGGAAGGGTTGGAATGATGGTCTGTTTATGCTGCCGTCTTCCCAGAATCCTCTCTACTATCCATTAAGCCATTTGCTTTATCCCGCCTTCTGTTAGAATCCACTGTGCTCCTGCATATGCCCTCTGACTCTATTGTAAGCCCCCTGGGGACAGGAAACATCAAGTCTCATTTGTCTCTGCACTCTCTGCACAACCCGGTACCCTCCTTTTTAAACTCTCTCCTCCCATGTTGCTGGCATTTCTCCTTCAGCAGTTTCATTTCTCCCCAGATTTATACTATGGCTGCTACCTTTATGTCTGTTCTCCCCGTGCCCTCGTCCCACTTCCTCTATCTACCCTCTCATCCTGGAACATGCCCTGCTTTGGGGGATAGACCCCTGAGTTGGGGAAATAAGGAGGAAGGAGATGGGTTCCCTCTGCATTCACATTCACATCTGGGCAGTCAGAGGGTTGCCGGAGCCCAGACACTGGGGCAGCAGGAGAGCACTGGGGCAGATAGGAGGTCAGAGAGGCCAGCCACAGGACTTTGTACCTGGCTACATGTATGCTGAGCACCGATGGGGCTTGAATCTAAAATTCCTCTCAGAAAGATTGCTCTGGCAGCTGGTGGGCGAGGCAAGCTAGAAAACTTGAGTGGGTGGAGAGGGCACATCAGAGAAACATTGATAATGTAATTCAGGGGTGCTTTGCGGTGCTTCTCTAACTAGATACTGTGCCTCAGCCCTCGTAGTTAATGTTTGTGCACAGTCGCCATCTTATCATCAAAACCTCTCTCCCCCTTCCTGGTCCTGCTTCTCCCCATGATTTTTATGATGTCCCAGGCCAAGAAGCTAGAGTCATCTTTTACTCCTTCTCTGTCTCATCACCTAGGTCACACACCAAGTCTGGTTAATCCTCCTCCTCAGCACTTTTGCTCCTGCTCCCACCTCCCCATTCTCGTGGCCTCCAACCTTCAGCTGGTAGCTAGTACTGCAGGGCCCTGTCTGGCCCCCCACTTCAGCCTCTCCTCTCTAATCCACTGTAACTCACTCTCCATGTCATGAAAACCATTTCCCTCCCTGCTATGCATGAGGTGGCCTTTAACTGTATTTTCATTCCTCCACATGAATCCTGGACCCAGCCAAGTGTGTCTTCTCATGTTGCTGAACCTTCAGCCTGAGCACTGCCCCATGACCATCACAGCCTTCGCACCTCCAGCCAGTATGTCTCTTGCCAGGTGCTACCCCTCTCTGCATAGCTTCAGCCCCAACTCAGGTCTGCCTTTTTGGTGCCACTTTCCCATACCTTCTGTGAACACTTGCAGCTCTTACCTTCTACTCCACTATTTGGATGTTTAGGACATGTTTTCATGGTTGTTATTTATCTTTTTGTGTTTGGGTCCTATTTCATCAGTTAGACAATCAGCCCCTAAAAGAATACAAAGGCTTTATTCTGCATCTCCTTCCACCCCACCTAGCCCAGCAGGAACTAATTAACTTCGTTCATAATGGGATCTGTGTTCCCACTTATTCTGTGGTTCACTCTAAGCCAACCATGATCCCCCTAAGAGGGGATAGATGTGCCTTTTTAAGCTCCCAACTCTCTACTGGGAAGTGATTCAGGCAACAGGGAAAGTCTGGCTCATTGAGGTTTTCCACTGATAATCTCTATAAGTACTCAGATTTCTAGTTCTCTTTCTGGAAAACAAGCCAAAACTAATCCAACAAATGGCAGCTTCTAGGAGGTTACATACCATGGGGCACCATGTTCTAAGCATGTTGTGAAATTAGAATAACACTTATTGAACTATTATCAAAGATTTTATACTTTTTAATATTCTCCATCATACTGAATAAGAAAATATTCACTCTTCCTTACAAGGATCTAATTCTAGGAGCACTTAGTATATAACTACAATGTGCTAAGTATTATCCTGATGCTTTTGCATTCACTGTAATACCTGCAAAATCCAGAGCCTGTGAAAGGTGCAACCTGTCAGAGAAGGAAAACTCAAATATTTTCCACTTATAGAGAGTGATAGAAAAGCAGTATCCTTTTCTGCACACTGTCAAAGGCAGAAAACTAACAACCCTGAAAAACAATGCAGTTCCACTGAGTTTCAGTTTTCACAGGTTTTACTGTATCATTTTATTAACTGATACCTTCACAGTTTTAGCAAAAATGGACTGTTTTGCTTTTACAATTTTAACTGAAAGTAGCCAAACTAAGTTATAAAATAAGTTACATAAACCAGGCAACAGGATCTATAAAGCTGTATTTAAACAGACAACTAATAAATATTGGTTGAATTGAATATACTTTTAGAAATATTATTGAATTTAAACACCACCACAACCTTTCAAGGTAGGTACTATTAGCCTCATTTAAAATGAGAAAACAGAGGGTAACAGAAATCAAATACCTTGCCCAAGTTTACACAGCTGGTAAATGGAGCAGGATTAGAACTCTGCTCAGTCTGGCTCCAAAGTATTATTCTTGACTGCCTTCTGGTAGACAATCAAATGAAAAGTACCCAAATACTCCTGGAGTCCCTTGAGACTTCCACGTTGTTCAAGTGACCCAATGGACAGAACTCCAGTGTATTTCTCAGGACAGAGCTCACACTATCCCAAATCATGCCAAAATAGAGACACTGAGGCGAAGGTACAAGTAGCTTTTTGAGGTTTCTCCTCCTTTGTGAACCGGGGAGTCTCCACTTGTAATGCAACCCTTGGGTGCTGCTATTTTACAAAGCTAGGTGGATCACCCCACTGAGAGGAGGTGAAAACCCTGGTGGAGGCCAGTTATGGCAGAAATTTGTGAGAGAGGCTCTCCACTTCCACCCACCAAGGAAGAAGACAAAAAAATCAAGCCCATCTCTTGGGGGCTTCTGGTCTACCTCCTTACCCTGTCCCCTGCCGGATGTAACTGTGCTTTCTAAACTGCATTATCCATAGCAAAAAATTACTGTAAGCAATGTCAGGATAACTAAGTTCATTCCAGAGTACACCATCTTTCCCGACTACAGTCCCAAATCACAGCACGGTACTCCTCCCAAAAGGGAAAGAATCCTTGTGAGAACAACATAAATAGCTACAAACTTCTAATTTTATCATAAAACACAAGGAACTTCTCAAACTTAGTGATAGCTCTAAATAAAGTTCTTAGAGAAAGGAGACATATATTTATATATACATACATACATATATGATCATTGTAAGAGTCCCATTATTTTCAAAGCAAACATTTCATGTGAAAGAAATAGCAGATACTGAGCTTTAAGCTGGAATCTTGATTGAGAAAACCTGAATTCACATATAAAGAAAACGATTACCCATATGTGAGTGATTCACTTACTAAGAAGCAGGAAGCTTATTCTTAAGAAGAGAACATCTATTCATTGCTCACTGACTTAATAATACACACAGTATTATTCCTTGTAGTTCAACGATTAACCTTTAGTCATACCATTTTTCTTACATAAGAATTGCCTAGATTATATTTTAAAAGTTGTGTATATATGCATGGCCTTTGATCTGGGGCTCCTCTCCTACATGTTCCATTTAACATAGGACTAATAATACATGATTGTAAAATTCTAGGGAGGGCTGAAATTCTCTGTGATGTTTGAGACATACAAATCCTTAAGTTTTTTGTTGTTATTCCAATTGGTAATGCTTTCAGTTAAATTACTGATGGTAAATCACTTAGCTGATTGATTCTGTTAAGGTTGACTGTTATATTAAGGCAAATGAATCTGTTCCTAGGCCTGGTAAGTACAGTATGTAAATGGTCTGAACATTTGATCAAATTGTATGGTTAATCCTCTAATTGCCCATTGAGAAACTACTGCAAGAATAATTACAGTGCCTGGTCCTATTCATATGCATTGCTAATACTTTTAAAAAACTTATGAAGCTATTTGGCTCAACAATATGCTCAGGCTGAAGTTACCGTAGGTTTGATAGACATTTGCTTTAAAATACTGTCATGGACACAAGGCACAAAGATGATTGCATTCCAAGCACTATTGCGTATGTGTTTATTCACAAGTTTTTACCAGACTTCTTCATATATGTCACCAAGCCTTTTGCTGGGGTTGGGGAGTGAACATTCATGAAAATCAGATAGATTGAGGAAGATGCACATTCTTCCCCTGACTCTCCAACTGGCTAACTCCTATTCTCCCTAAAACTTCTGCCTGAGATGTCCCCTTCTCCAGGAAGTCATTACTGAAGACTGCAGTTGAGGTGGGACATCCTCCTTTGCTCCCATGTGCCCTGTGCTTTGTCCATGGAAGTACTGGATGCTGGTACTCTAAAGAAATGAGTAAGACATGATGCTGTTCCCAACAGAGAGAGGTTCATGCTGATATAAAAGGCTGGGGAGAGAAGAGTTTAAGCAGAAGAAGCCTGGTGAGCAAAGGCAGGAATAATTTAAACCACTTTCCAAAGAATCTCCTTTATACTGCCTGTTGGAATAGGAAAAACTACACAGTCTACAGTAATCACTGTGGACTGGATAAATGGGTACAGAGTGTAAATTACAGTGAAATGTAACACAATAAAGGGTAAATGGATCAGCTCTAGTAAAAATTGCACCAGTTGGGGCTGCCAATTCATCCTTTCTGGTTCTCTGCCTCACTTGGAGGTGAAATTAACTAGAATGGTCTACAATGGTAGCCAGAATGGGTTACCACCACAGGATATTCTCTGCCAGATCAAAAAGAGTGGAGAAAGGAAGTAAAGGACTTTAAGTAGAGCTGTAATGGTCATTTGTTTCTGTTTTTTTGCCACCTGCCATCTTTAATTCTTTCTTAATTTTAGGGGGTCTCTACCCTGTGAGTCTTGAACAGAGGCTGAGAATCCTCCCATAGTGGGCAGTGGATTCTTGCCTTCCCTGCCTCCCTTACAGCTAGGGTACAGACATGGGCCTAGGCTCTGCCAATCCATGCCCACACTCTGGCTCTGACTCAGGAGCTAGTGGTGCAAAGAAGAAAGTGATGGAGGGAACCCCTTCTGGCACTAGTATATTGTCTGAGGTGACGTCTAACGATAGCCACAGAGGTTCAACCTGGGTGATGTCAGCATAACAAGCACCAGTGGAATATGCATGTGGACCTCGTTCTCAGTGTCTGGTGTGATTTTGGAAAGTATTCCTGGCTCTGCAGCCTCCAAGGCTGATTCTCCATCCCTCCCAGTGAGCCTGTGAGCTACCCTTTAGTTTTTTAATGAATTATTTTCTTTTGAAATTAGCCACAGGTGGTTCTGTTGCCCTGAGAAGTTTGAGTAGAAAGTGTGGACAGCTCCGAGGAGCAGAAACTTCTCTGAAAGGGAACACAGAGCTGGGCTTCTCTAGGTAAACTCAAGTGTGGGAAATCCTTTTGCATTGACATCTCAAGTCGGCCTCCATTTCCCGACAGAACAGAGTCCCAGAGAGGAGAAAATACTCCATCTGCCCATGCCTTGGATAAAGCAAGGCTGGTGGAGAGAACCGGAGATGAAGAGTGGGATTTCTGACCTGGAGGTGGGTGGAGCCTGGGAACTCACCTGGAAAGGCATGTGTCCATCTGGTAAGCCTGGTGAGAGTCATTCAAATGTGCAGACTGATGCTTGCCACATACAGGGTGCTTCCCTGTCCTGTGCTCCAGTGGTGGGGACTCATCCCAGGGCCAAGCCACAGGAGCCTGATTGCCCAACAAGTTCTGCCCCCCCCAGTCTCTCTCCCTTCCTGCTTCCTCTTCCCAAATGCTCCCAGGTGCCCGTTCTTCTAGCACCCTTGACACAGCCCCACCTAGGAAGCCGAATTCTGTGAGTCCATCCACATCACTCTAGGGCTTGATACAGCCAGATTAGGGAAACTAAGACCTGGACAAAGGTTGGGCATGCAGAAATGGGGGAGGGGGGACACACACCACCTAGGGTACAGGGTCAGAGACTTGGGGCATGGCTTTTAAGGATCCTAGAAGTCAGTGTGTTTGTGAGAAAGAAGTTGTGGTTACAAAATACATTCTGGAGAGTATTGGAGAAAACAGTCAGTATTTCTTCCGTAGACACAAGCCAATAAAGAGAAGAGAAGAACTATAATCTTCCTTTAACTCTAAAGTATATATTAACTGCAGCTCGTGGGAGAATTGATTGTCTCTTTTGGATAGTTATTCTAAGCACAACAGATATTAGGTATGCCAGTATGTGTCACATAAAATTCATGACAGGTTTTATTTTAAAACAATACTAAGTCTCACTCTTGTTTGTTCAGTCTTCTATTGATTGTCCTGTTAGTATGCTTACACATTCTTGGCTTGAAAAACTTAGAAGTGACGTTGGTTCAACTCAACCAGATGATCCCAGATCATCCCACACCTCCTCCCCAGAAATGTGCACCGTACCCTCTCTCTCTCTCTCTGGTCTTTGTGTCTCTCTCTACCTTTCTTTCTCTTTTTTTACACATGGGACTGTTTTGAAGGGTGAAAATATATGTAGGGAATAAAATGTTAGGGTAAATTAAAGAGAGGATACAAAAAATATCTTTTGTTAAAAAAAGATACTGAAAGCTTAACATTATTATGAAATGGATAACTATAAAGGAGGATGGAATAGGAATGGTATAGTAGGAAAGGCTCAGTCAGAATAAATAACTCTTTACCATCTCTTGTGATATCAAATGAGTGTACACAATTACAGCCCCATAACTAAATCAATAAACCTGGAGAGGAGGGGGGAAAAGAAATTCCCCAACGGTCACAGACGTTGAGCTCCTAACATATCTGCCATGGATGAAAGTCACAGTTTTTCCCACATCACAGCATCATGCCAAATGGCTGACTACCATATTTTCTTTTAATTTGGTATATTATGCTGATGGGAGGGTCTCTTGCGGGGGCTGTGAGTGACTCTGGGGAGTGGACAGAGATGCCAGGGATCTTTGGGAGCAGCATGGGATGGGGACATGTCAGAAGCACTCATATATAGTTCTCCAACTTTCATTTCACAAGTCACTTCATTTGCTACAAAAACCCAGTGGCCGTAAGGTCCAAGTGTGACCATATCAACACCAAAACAGTCATCAGAATTCAAGGGGAACTGATAGCTCTGGTTCAGAATGCATTTTATGCAGTATCAAACAGGCAGTGTTAATCCATGCCTCAAATGGGCAGACCTCATTGTGTGATAAAGACTGAAGTTGAAATCACACAAGCCAGGGTCCTGCCTGAAGAGTTGCAGCACCCCCAATTAGTGCTTAGTGTACCTGTGCTACACAGGGCCGAGTTGGATAACTCTCCTTAGGGAGAAAGGAAGTGGGCCTTGAAGTCGGAAGTCCTGAGCTGGAAACTCTGCTCTTCATATTTACTAACTTTATGGCCTTAGGCAAGTTACTAAACCTCAACTTACTCACTTGTAAAACAGGTAATAACCCCATGATGTCCTCACAAGGTTGTGGTCAGAATTTATATGAAAAGTGACACATGATTTATGTCAGTTTCCTCCTCCACTTACATGAAATCCAGGCAAGTCACTTATTGTCTTCTAACTTTTCTAATTTTTTCAAATGTGTATCTGTAACAGCCACTGTGGTGTCTGCCCACCACACAGAGGTGCTATGAAGATACATTGGTTGTTTCTGTAACTTATAAGTGTGTGTCTTCTCAGAGTGTGAAGTTGTATAGAAACAGGCTATTTTTTTCCAAAAATAATAAAGCCTTATTATCTACCTATAATTACTCAGCTAGAATAAAGAAACACTGTTAGAGATACATTTCTTGATAGAGTATTGTTATTTAAAGCTAGTAAAATCGAGGCCCATCTGTTTCTATATTAACCAAAAAACCAAACCGCTTGCCATCAAGTTGATTCCAACTCATAGCGACCCTATAGGAGAGAGTAGAACTGCCCCACACACCCAAACCCAGTGCCATCGAGTCAAAGAGTTTCCAAAAAGCACCTGGTAGATTTGAACTGCCAACCTTTTGGTTAGTAGCTGTAGCTCTTAATCACTACTCCACTGGGATTTCTGTCCCTATATTAGGTAGAGTAAAATTACCAAAACTCCATGTTCTATTTTAGAAACAAATCTGCCACAGCAGCCTCCAGATGGTCCTTGTATAAGCCCCTTCCATGTTGCACCAGAGAGAGTGTGGGTAAGCAACACAATATGGCAGAAGGGATGGCAAAAGACTGAGGTGTCTCTCTTGTGAATCCCTGGCTCTTGGGGAAGCAGCTTCATGTCCTGAGGACACTCTGGGAGTCGTTGAAGGGGTCCACATGGGAAGGAATGGAGATCTCAGTCACATCCTGCCAGAAGCTGAGGCCCCTGACAGCCACATGAAGTGGAATCTCCTGAGTTGAGCCTCTAGAGAACTACAGTCCTTGCCAACAGCTTGACTTCAGCCTCATGAAAGAAGCTGAGCCTGAACCACCCGGACAAGCACTCCTGGGTCCCCGATCCACAGAAACTGTTAGATAGTAAATGTGTGTTGTTTTAAGCTGCTAAGTTTGAGATAATATGTTACCTAGCAACAGCAACAGCAGCAGGTAATTAATACATTATCTAATCAGTACACATAGACACACGTGAGTGCACACACATCCACTAAGAAATCCTTGGTATACTATTTCAACCCGATAATTCTTGGCAATATTCTGGAGTCCTGCCCTAAAGTTGTTCGCACGGAGGTACAGTCTTATAATGAAGTCCTTTAGTTCTTCAGCCACAAGACTTCAGTCCCTGAAACCCACGATATTCTCATCTCACATCAAATTCCATTGTACACCAAAAAGAATATTCTAGGTGGAAGAAAAGTGACGTTCTTGGCTTCTATGTCTTTCTCAGAGAAGGACAAATCTAAATGAAAGTATTTTCCCTAACAGAAGAGAAAGGGCCTCATTGGACTCTTTCTACTAGATGAAAGTTGAATTTTATAACCTGTGGAAAATCTGCTAAACAGGACGCCTAATATATGGAAAGGAATAAGTAAATGTTGGTGCAATATCTGTTAGTTGAAGAGATTCTTATGAAACATTCAAAATACTGGTTATTATCAAAAATAAATGAAAGAAATGGAAAACAAGAACACAAAAAGAAACCTGTACACCAATGTTCACTGCAGCACTATTTACAATAGCCAAAAGGTGAAAACAGATTCAGGAGGCAGGGTCAACATGGCAGAGTAGTCAGATGCTTCCGGTGAGCCCTCTTACAACAAAGACCCCAGAAAAACAAGTGAAACAATTATATATGTGACAAGCTAGGAGCCCTGAACATCAAACGCAAAGTTAGGAAATTGGACTGAGTGGCAGGAAGAGGGAGAGACAGTTCAGATGTGGCAAGGAGTTGCTAGGCCTGACTCGGCGGGAACCAGCGCCCCTCAGGCATTATCCCCTGGAGTGAACACAGCAGGACTCGAGGTAGCGTTCAGGATGCAATTTCCTCGGAGAGACAGTAAGCCTCACAGTCTACTCACACCTCAGGAACCACAAAAGAACAATGCTGCCAGCAAAAGCTAAGTCCTGGACTAAATGCACCAATAAAGAGACAGAGAGTCACGGACTGGATAAAGAAACACGATCCATCTATATGCTGCCTACAAGAGACACACCTTAGACTTAGAGACACAAACAAACTAAAACTCAAAGGATGGAAAAAAGTATATCAAGCAAACAATAAGCAAAAAAGAAGAGGAGTAGCAATATTAATTTCTGACAAAATAGACTTTAGACTTAAATCCACCACAAAGGATAAAGAAGGACACTATATAATGATAAAAGGGACAATTGATCAGGAAGACATAACTATATTAAATATTTATGCACCCAATGACACGGCTGCAAGATACATAAATCAA
This sequence comes from Elephas maximus indicus, assembly GCF_024166365.1. Lineage (NCBI taxonomy): Eukaryota > Metazoa > Chordata > Mammalia > Proboscidea > Elephantidae > Elephas > Elephas maximus. Next base: position 40,983,427 of record NC_064819.1, read on the forward strand.
ATTTTAACAGAATTGAAAAGTGAGATAGATACCTCCACAGTTATAGTAGGAGACTTCAACACACCACTTTCGGAGAAGGACAGGACATCCAGTAAGAAGCTCAACAGAGACACGGAAGATCTAATTACAACAATCAACCAACTTGACCTCATTGACTTATACAGAACTCTCCACCCAACTGCTGCAAAATATACTTTTTTTTCTAGTCCACATGGAACATTCTCTAGAATAGACCACATATTAGGTCATAAAACAAACCTTTGCAGAGTCCAAAACATCGAAATATTACAAAGCATCTTCTCAGACCACAAGGCAATAAAACTAGAGATCAATAACAGAAAAACTAGGGAAAAGAAATCAAATACTTGGAAAATGAACAATACCCTCCTGAAAAAAGACTGGGTTATAGAAGACATCAAGGAGGGAATAAGGAAATTCATAGAAAGCAACGAGAATGAAAATACTTCCTATCAAAACCTCTGGGACACAGCAAAAGCAGTGCTCAGAGGCCAATTTATATCAATAAATGCACACATACAAAAAGAAGAAAGAGCCAAAATCAGAGAACTGTCCCAACAACTTGAACAAATAGAAAGTGAGCAACAAAAGAATCCATCAGGCACCAGAAGAAAACAAATAATAAAAATTAGAGCTGAACTAAATGAATTAGAGAACAGAAAAACAATTGAAAGAATTAACAAAGCCAAAAGCTGGTTCTTTGAAAAAATTAACAAAATTGATAAACCACTGGCTAGACTGACTAAAGAAATACAGGAAAGGAAACAAATAACCCGAATAAGAAATGAGAAGGACCACATCACAACAGAACCAAATGAAATTAAAAGAATCATTTCAGATTATCATGAAAAATTGTACTCTAACAAATTTGAAAACCTAGAAGAAATGGATGAATTCCTGGAAAAACACTACCTACCTAAACTAACACATTCAGAAGTAGAACAACTAAATAGACCCATAACAAAAAAAGAGATTGAAACGGTAATCAAAAAACTCCCAAGAAAAGAAAGCCCTGGCCCGGACGGCTTCACTGCAGAGTTCTACCAAACTTTCAGAGAAGAGTTAACACCACTACTACTAAAGGTATTCCAAAGCATAGAAAATGACGGAATACTAACCAACTCATTCTATGAAGCTGCCATCTCCCTGATACCAAAACCAGGTAAAGACATTACAAAAAAAAGAAAATTATAGACCTATATCCCTCATGAACATTAATGCAAAAATCCTCAACAAAATTCTAGCCAATAGAATCCAACAACACATCAAAAAAATAATTCACCCTGATCAAGTGGGATTTATACCAGATATGCAAGGCTGGTTTAATATCAGAAAAACCATTAATGTAATCCATCACATAAATAAAACAAAAGACAAAAACCACATGATCCTATCAATTGATGCAGAAAAGGCATTTGACAAAGTCCAACACCCATTCATGATAAAAACTCTTACCAAAATAGGAATTGAAGGAAAATTCCTCAACATAATAAAGGGCATCTCTGCAAAGCCAACAGCCAATATCACTCTAAATGGAGAGAACCTGAAAGCATTTCCCTTGAGAACAGGAACCAGACAAGGATGCCCTTTATCACCGCTCTTATTCAACATCGTGTTGGAAGTCCTAGCCAGGGCAATTAGGCTAGACAAAGAAATAAAAGGTATCCGGACTGGCAAGGAAGAAGTAAAGTTATCACTATTTGCAGATGACATGATTATATACACAGAAAACCCTAAGGAATCCTCCAGAAAACTACTGAAACTAATAGAAGAGTTTGGCAGAGTCTCAGGTTATAAAATAAACATAAAAAAACACTTGGATTCCTCTACATCAACAAAAAGAACACCGAAGAGGAAATAACCAAATCAATACCATTCACAGTAGCCCCCAAGAAGATAAGATACTTAGGAATAAATCTTACCAAGGATGTAAAAGACCTATACAAAGAAAACTACAAAGCTCTACTACAAGAAATTCAAAAGGACATACTTAAGTGGAAAAACATACCCTGCTCATGGATAGGAAGACTTAACATAGTAAAAATGTCTGTTCTACCAAAAGCCATCTATACATTTAACGCACTTCTGATCCAAATTCCAATGTCATATTTTAAGGGGATAGAGAAACAAATCACCAATTTCATATGGAAGGGAAAGAAGCCCCGGATAAGCAAAGCACTACTGAAAAAGAAGAAGAAAGTGGAAGGCCTCACCTTACCTGACTTCAGAACCTATTATACAGCCACAGTAGTCAAAACAGCCTGGTATTGGTACAACAACAGACACATAGACCAATGGAACAGAATTGAGAACCCAGACATAGATCCATCCACGTGTGAGCAGCTGATATTTGACAAAGGACCAGTGTCAATTAACTGGGGAAAAGATAGTCTTTTTAACAAATGGTGCTGGCATAACTGGATATCCATTTGCAAAAAAATGAAACAGGACCCATACCTCACACCATGCACAAAAACTAACTCCAAGTGGATCAAAGACCTAAACATAAAGACCAAAACAATAAAGATCATGGAAGAAAAAATTGGGACAACCCTAGGAGCCCTAATACAAGGTATAAACAGAATACAAAACATTACCAAAAATGATGAAGAGAAACCCGATAACTGGGAGCTCCTAAAAATCAAACACCTATGCTCATCTAAAGACTTCTCCAAAAGAGTAAAAAGACCACCTACAGACTGGGAAAGAATTTTCAGCTATGACATCTCCGACCAGCGCCTGATCTCTAAAATCTACATGATTCTGTCAAAACTCAACCACAAAAAGACAAACAACCCAATCAAGAAGTGGGCAAAGGATATGAACACACATTTCACTAAAGAAGATATTCAGGCAGCCAACAGATACATGAGAAAATGCTCTCGATCATTAGCCATTAGAGAAATGCAAATTAAAACTACGATGAGATTCCATCTCACACCAGCAAGGCTGGCATTAATCCAAAAAACACAAAATAATAAATGTTGGAGAGGCTGCAGAGAGATTGGAACTCTCATACACTGCTGGTGGGAATGTAAAATAGTACAACCACTTTGGAAATCTATCTGGCGTTATCTTAAACAGTTAGAAATAGAACTACCATATAATCCAGAAATCCCACTCCTAGGAATATACCCTAGAGATACAAGAGCCTTCATACAAACAGATATATGCACACCCATGTTTATTGCAGCTCTGTTTACAATAGCAAAAAGTTGGAAGCAACCAAGGTGTCCATCAACGGATGAATGGGTAAATAAATTGTGGTCTATTCACACAATGGAATACTATGCATCAATAAAGAACAGTAACTAACCTCTGAAACATTTCATAACATGGAGGAACCTAGAAGGCATTATGCTGAGTGAAATTAGTCAGAGGCAAAAGGACAAATATTGTATAAGACCACTATTATAAGATCTTGAGAAATAGTAAACCTGAGAAGAATGCATACTTTTGTGGTTACGAGGGGGGGGGAGGGAGGGAGGGTGGGAGAGGGTTTTTTATTGATTACTCAGTAGATAAGAACTGCTTTAGGTGAAGGGAAAGACAACAGTCAATACATGGAAGGTCGGCTCAATTGGACTGGACCAAAAGCAAAGAAGTTTCCTGGATAAAATGAATGCTTCAAAGGTCAGTGGAGCAAGTGCGGGGGTCTGGGGAACATGGTTTGCGGGGACTTCTAAGTCAATTGGCAAAATAATTCTATTATGAAATCATTCTGCATCCCACTTTGAAATGTGGTGTCTGGGGTCTTAAATGCTAACAAGCAGCCATCTAAGATGCAGCAATTGGTCTCAACCCACCTGGAGCAAAGGAAAATGAAGAACACCAAGGCCACACGAAAACTAAGAGCCCAAGAGACAGAAAGGGCCACATGAACCAGAGACCTACATCATCCTGAGACCAGAAGAACTAGTTGGTGCCCGGCCACAATCGATGACTGCCCTGACAGGGAGCACAGCAGAGGACCCCTGAGGGAGCAGGAGATCAGTGGGATACAGACCCCAAATTCTCATAAAAAGACCAAACTTAATGGTCTGACTGAGACTGGAGGAATCCCGGCAGCCATGCTCCCCAGACCTTCAGTTGACACAGGACAGGAACCATCCCCGAAGACAACTCATCAGAAATGAAAGGGACTGGTCAGCGGGTGGGAGAGAGACGCTGATGAAGAGTGAGCTAATTATATCAGGTGGACACTTGAGATTGTGTTGGCAACTCTTGTCTGGAGGGGGGATGGGAGGATAGAGAGAGAGGGAAGCCGGCAAAATTGTCAAGAAAGGAGAGACTGAAAGGGCTGACTCAAGAGGGGGAGAGGAAGTGGGAGTAGGGAGTGAGATGTATGTAAACTTATATGTGACAGACTGATTGGATTTGTAAACGTTCACTTGAAGCTTAATAAAAGTTATTAAAAAAAAAAAAAGCCAAATTAAAAAAAAAAAAGCTAAGTCCTTGCATTTATTTTACCATGCCCCTGGTCCCCAAGTTGGCTTCAGTGGCTGTCAATTTCCCTGGGCCTGAGATAGGTCATGCTGCACACGCTGAGCCGTTGCCCCAGCCTTGGAGAAGGACTAAATAAACAATTGGGAGAAAAGATAATCTGTCAGCTCCACTAAGCTGGGAAGCTCAGGACAGAAGTGGCTCCTGTCCAGGCACAAATTGTCCACAGACTTTGAATACCTCTCACCCCTGCATGGACCTGTGTGGGCCCATTTCACGAGATTAGGCCCTTCTTAGCAGACTGCAGTGGTGTATGTGCTTGATATCTGACTTCAGCTGTTTCAGCTCTGCAGTGGAAGGTGGGTTTTTGATGTTTGACACCACTTTGGATATTAAACAGGGACCCCACCTACCCACATCAGGAGCCTGAGGACTGTATGGCTCCACCCACATCACCTAGCCACCCATGACAAGGTTCCAAGGATAAGCAGTGCCTTCCAGTCCTTACAACCAAAAGAATTGGGTGTCCATGGTCCAGCTACAGAACCCACCCACCTGTGTACTCTAGGAAACACACACTTTCCTCACAGACACTCAGAGGATAGTTGTTAGCCTCCTGCCTTGTTCAGAGTGTGACCCCTGCTGCAGCTAGATGCCTGTGCCTACACCAATCACCCCAGCCCCTCTTAGGCTGTAGGACAGAGCCTGTACCACACACTTGATGACCAATTACCTGGACACCTGAGCTGAATCCATACGAGAAAAGTGAATGAACTCCTAGGCTCACATACCTGGTAACAGCTCTAGCCATCTGGTGACAGGATGTTAGAGCTTCAAAGGCACAAATAATAAACCAACTAACTTAAGCAGCCTATCTGGGCATATCAAAATGAAACAAAGCAAGAAGCTAGGATAAAATTAATTAATACAATAACTTACACATGGCTCAGGGACAACAGTCAATATCAAATCACATAAAGAAGTAGACGATGATTGCTTCAACAAGCTCTCCAACAAAGACGCAAGGCACTTTCTGGATGAAAATATTTTCCTGGAATTACCAGATGTAGAACACAAAAGATCAATATACAGAACTCTTCAAGAGATCAGGAATGAGATCAGGCAAAATGAAGAACGAGCCAAGGAATGCACTGATAAAGCAGTTAAAGAAATTAAAAAGGTTATTCAAGAACATAATGAAAAATTTAATAAGCTGCAAGAATCCATAGACGGACAGCAATCAGAAATTCAGAAGATTAACAATAAAATTACAGAATTAGACAACTCAATGTAAAGTCAGAGGAGCATCATTGAGGAAACGGATGGCAGAATTAGTGAGATTGAAGATAAAATATTTGGCACCAATATATACGAAGAAAAATCAGACAAAAGAATTTTAAAAAATGAAGAAACTCTAAGAAACATGTGGGACTCTATCAAGAGAAATAACCTATGAGTGATTAAAGTACCAGAACAGGGAGGGATAACAGAAAATACAGAGAGAATTGTTGAAGATTTCTTGGCAGAAAACTTCCCTGATACCATCATGAAAGATGAGAAGATATCTATCCAAGATGCTTATCGAACCCAACATAAGGTAGATCTCAAAAGAAAGTCACCAAGACATATTATAATCAAACTTGCCAAAACCAAAGATAAGGAGAGAACTTTAAGAGAGGTCAGGGATAAAAAAAAAAAAAAGTCACCTACCAATAAGAATAAGCTCGGACTACTTGGCAGAAACCATGCAGGCAAGAAGGCAATGGGGTGATTTATATAAAACACTGAGTGAAAAAAATTGCCAGCCAAGACTTATATATCCAGCAAAACTCTCTCTGAAATATGAAGGTTAAATTAGGAGATTTCCAGATGAACAGAAGTTTAGGGAATTTGTAAAAACCAGACCCAAACTACAAGAAATACTAAAGGGAGTTCCCTGGTTAGAAAATCAATAATGTCAGACAATAACACAAGACTAGAACATAGTACGGAACAACCAGATATCAACACGGATATGGGAATTACAAAAATAAATCAAGACAAAAAAATGCTCAAAACAGGGAAACAGTGATGTCATTGTGTAAAAGATGACAATATTAAAACAATAAAAAGGGACTAAAAAATGTAGTCATAGCTCTTTTATACGGAGAGGAAGGCCAGATGATAAACTTAGAAAACCAGGGGTAAATATTAAGGTAACCAAAAAGGAGACTAACAATCCTACACAGCAAAATAAAATACAAGAAAAACATAAGACTCAGCAAAAACAAAATCAACAACAACAAAAAAGAGGAAATGATAATATATAAACCACTCAACACAAAAAATTAAGTGGAAAAAAGAAACTCTCGGCCACATGCAGAAAAAGACATCAAAATGACAACACTAAGCTCATACCCATCCATAATTACGCTGAGTGTAAATGGAGTAAATGCACCAATAAAGAGACAGGGAGTGGCAGAATGGATTTAAAAAAAAGATCCGTCTATATGCTGCCTACAAGAGATACACCTTAGACTTAAAGACACTAACAAACTAAAACTCAAAGGATGGAAAAAGATATATCAAGCAAACAACAATCAAAAACAGACCAGGAGTGGCAATACTAATTTCTGACAAAAGAGACTTTAAAGTTAAATCCACCACAAATGATAAGGAAGGACACTATATAATGATTATAGGGACGATATACCAGGAGGATATAGCCATATTAAATATTTATGCACCCAATGACAGGCCTGCAAGATACATAAGACAAACTCTAACAGCATTGAAAAGTGAGACAGCTCCACAATAATCATAGGAGACATCAACGCACCATTTTCGGTGGAGGACAGAACATCTAGAAAGAAGCTCAGTAAAGACACGGGAGATCTAAATGCCATAATCAGCCAACTTGACCTCATAGACATATACAAAACACTCCATCCAACAGCAGCCAAGTATCCCTCCTTTTCCAATGTATATGGAACATTCTCTAGAATAGACCACATATTAGGTCTTAAAGCAAGTCTTAACAGAAACCAAACCATCGAAATATTACAAAGCATCTTCTCTGACCGTAAAGCCATAAAAGTAGAAATCAATAACGGAAAAACCAGGGAAAAGAAATCAAACACTTGGAAACTGAACAGCATCCTGCTCAAAAACGACTGGGTTGTAGAAGACATTAAGGATGGAATAAAGAAATTCATGGAATCCAATGAGAATGAAAACACTTCCTATCAGAATCTTTGGGACAAAGCTAAAGCAATGCTCAGAGGTCAATTTATAGCAATAAACACACACATCCAAAAAGAGGAAAGGGCCAATATCAAAGAATTATCCCTACAACTTGAACAAATAGAAACAGAGCAACCAAAGAAGCCCTCAGGCACCAGAAGAAGGTAAATAATAAAAATTAGAACAGAAATAAATAAAATAGAGAACAGAAAAACAACCAAAAGACTTAACAAGACCAAAAGCTGGTTCTTTGAAAAATTAACAAAATTCATAAACCATTGGCCAAACTAACAAAAGAAAAACAGGAGGAAGCAAATAACCTGAATAAGAAATGAGATGCACGATACCACAACAGACCCAGCTGAAATTAAAAATAATAATAAAAGATTACCATGAAAAATTGCACTGTGACAAACTTGAAAACCTAGAAGAAATGGACAAATTTCTAGAAACATAATACCTACCTAAACTAACACAAGGAGAGATAGAACAGCTAAATAAACCCATACCAAAAGAAGAGATTGAAAAGGTAATTTTAAAAATTCCCAACAAAAAAAAAAGGCCCTGGTCCGGATGGCTTCACTGCAGGTTTCGACCAAACTTTCAGAGAATAGTTAACACCACTACTACTAAAGGTATTTCAGAGCATAGAAAATGATGGGATACTCCCAGACTCATTCTATGAACCCAGCATATGCCTGATAACAAAACCAGGTAAAGACACCACAAAAAAAAAAAAAAAATTAAAGACCTATATCCCTCATAAACTTAGATATACAAATCCTCAACTAAATTCTAGCCATTAGAAGTCAACAACATATGAAAAAAATAATTCACCATCACCAAGTGGGATTCATACTAGGTATGCAGAGATGTTTCAACATTAGAGAAACAATTAATATAATCCATCATATAAACAATACAAAAGACAAGAACCACATGGTATTACCAATTGATGCAGAAAAGGCATTTGACAAAGTTCAACACTCATTCATGATAACTCTCAGCAAAATAGGAATAGAAGGAAAATTCATCAGTGTAATAAAGGGCAGTTATACAAAGCCAATAACCAACGTCATCCTAAATGGAGACAGTCAGAAAGCATTCCCCCGAGAACAGAACCAGACAAGGATGCCCTTTATCACCACTCTTATTCAACATTGTGCTGGAAGTCCTAGCCAGAGCCATTAGGCTACGTAAAGAAATAAAGGGCATTCAGATTGGTAAGGAAGAATAAAAGTATCTCTATTTGCAGATAACATGATCTTATACACAGAGAACCCTAAGGAATCCTCCAGAAAACTGCTGAAACTAATAGAAGAGTTCAGCAGGGTATCAGGATATAAGATAAACATACAAAAATCAGTTGGATTCCTCTATACCAACAAAAAGAACATAGAAGAGGAAATCACCAAATCAATACCATTTACAGCAGCCCCAAGAAGATAAAATACTTAGGAATAAATCTAACCAGAGATGTAAAAGCCCTATACAAAGAAAACTACAAGACACTACTGCAAGAAAACAAAACAGACCTACATAAGTGGAAAAACACACCTTGCTCATGGATAGGAAGACTCGACATTGTGAAAATGTCTCTTCTACCCAAAGCAGTCTGTAGATACAATGCAATTCCAATCCAAATTCCAATGATATTTTTAATGAGGTGGAGAAACAAATCACCCACTTCATATGGAAGGGAAGGAGGCTATGGATAAGTAAAGCATTACTGAAAAAGAAGAACAAAGTGGGAGACCGCACACTACCTGATTTTAGAACTTATTATACCACCACAGCAGTCAAAACAGCCTGGTACTGGTATAACAATAGATACGTAGACCAGTGGAACAGAACTGAGAATCCAGACATAACTCCATCCACATATGAGCAGCTGATATTTGACAAAGGCCCAAAGTCAGTTAAATGGGAAAACAACAATCTCTTTAACAAACGGTGCTGGCATAAGTGGATATCCATCTGCAAAAAAATGAAACAAGACCCATACTTGACACCACACAAAAAAAGGAACTCAAAATGGATCAAAGACCTAAGTATAAAATCTAAAACGATAAAGATCATGGAAGAAAAAAATAGGAACAATGCTAGGAGCTCTAATACATGGCATAAACAGGATACAAAACATTACTAACAATGCACAAACACCAGAAGAAAAACTAGATAACTGGGAGCTCCTAAAAATCAAACATCTATGCTCATCCAAAGGCTTCACCAGTAGAGTAAAAAGATTATCTACAGACTGGGAAAAAGTTTTTAGCTATGACATTTCCGATCAGCATCTGATCTCTAAAACCTACATGATACTGCAAAAACTCAACTACGAAAAGACAAATATCCCAATTAAAAAATGGGCAAAGACATTCAGGCTGCTAACAGATACATGAGAAAATGGCACAGTCATTAGCTATTAAACCAAAAAACCAAACCCGTTGCTGTCGAGTCGTTTCCGACTTGTAGCGACCCTATAGGACAGAATAGAACTGCCCCATAGAGTTTCCAAGGAGCGCCTGTTGGATTCAAACTGCTGACCTTTTGGTTAGCTGTCATAGCTCTTAACCACTACGTCACCAGGGTTTCCCATTAGCCATTAGAGAAATGCAATTCAAACTGCAGTGAGATACCATCTCACTCCAACAAGGCTGGCATTAATCCAAAAAACAGAAAATAATAAATATTGGGGAGGTTGTGGAGAGACTGTAACACTTATACACTACTGGTGGGAATGTCAAATGGTACAACTGTTTTGGAAGTCGATTTGGCACTTCCTAAAAAAGCTAGAAATAGAACTACCATATGATCCAGCAATCCCACTTCTTGGAATATATCCTAGGGAAATAGGAGCCTTTACATGAACAGATATATGCACATCCATGTTCACTGCAGCACTGTTTACAAAAGCAAAAAGATGGAAGCAACCAAGGTGCCCATCAATGGATAAATGGATAAATTGTGGTATATTCATACGATGGAATACTGTGCATCGATGAAGAGCAATGATGAATCCAGGAAACATTTCATAACATGGAGGAATCTGGAAGACATTATGTTGAGTGAAATTATTCATTTGCAAAAGGACACAAATATTGTATGAGACCACTATTATAAGAACTTGAGAAATAGGTTAAACAGAGAAGAAAATATCCTGTGATGGTTACAAGGGTGGAGAGGGAGGGAGAGGGGTATTCACTAATTAGATAGTAGACAAGAACAGTTTTAGATGAAGAGAAAGACAACACACAAAACAAAAGAAGTCAGCACAACTGGACTAAACCAAAAGCAAAGAAGTTTCCTGAATAAACTGAAAGCTTCGAAGGCCAGCATAACAGGGGTGGGGGTTTGGGGACCATGGTTTCAGGGGATATCTAGGTCAATTGGCATAATAAAATCTATTAAGAACACATTCTGCACCGCATTTTGGTGAGTGGCGTCTGGGGTCTTAAACACTAGCAAATGGCCATCTAAGATGCATCAGTTGGTGTTAACCCACCTAGAGTAAAAGAGAATGAAGAACACCAAAGACACAGGTAATTATGATCCCAAGAGACAGAAAAAGCCACATAAATCAGAGACTCACATCAGCCTGAGACCAAAAGAAGTAGATGGTGCCTGGCTACAACTGATGACTGCCCTGACAGGGAACACAACAGAATCCCTGATGGAGCAGGAGAGCATTGGGATGCAGAACTCAAATTCTCGTAAAATGTCCAGACTTAATGGTCTGACTGAGACTAGAAGGACCCCGGTGGTCATGGTCCCCAGACCTTCTGTTAGCACAAGACTGGAACCATTCCCAAAGCCAACTCTTCAGACAGGGATTGGACTGGACAACAGGATAGAAAATGATACTGGTGAAGAATGAGCTTCTTGGATCAAGTAGGCACGTGAGACTATGTTGGCATCTCCTGTCTGCAGGGGAGATAAGAGGGCAGAGGGGGTCAGAAGCTGGCTGAATGGACACAAAAAGAGAGAGAGGAAGGAAGGAGTGTGATGTGTCATTAGGGGGAGAGCAATTAGGAGTATATAGTAAGGTGTATATAAATTTTTGTATGAGAGACTGACTTGATTTGTAAACTTCCACTTAAAGCACAATATAAATTTTTAAAAAGTAGAAAATGATACTGGTGAAGAGTGGGCTTCTCGGCTCAAGTAGACACATGAGACTATGTGGGCAGTTCCTGTCTGGAGGGGAGATGAGAGGGCAAAGGGGGACAGCAGCTGGCTGAATGGACACGGGGAATATAGGATGGAGAGGAGTGTGCTGTCTCATTGAGGGGAGAGCAACTAGGAGTACATAGCAGGGTGTATATAAATTTTTGTAAGAGAGACTGACTTGATTTGTAAATTTTCAGTTAAAGCACAATAAAAAATATATACATAAGCATTCATTTGGAATAAAATTATTTCAGAAATTAAAAAAAAAATGGTAGAAACATCTAAAATGTCCTTCAACAGATGAATGGACAAAGTGCGGTACATACATACAATGGACTATTACTCAGCCACAAAGAGAAATGAAGTCTTGATACAAGCTAAAAGATGGAAGACCCTTGAAAATATTATGTTGAGTGAAATAAATCAGTCACAAAAGGACAAACCCTGTATGATTCCACTGACATGAAATAGGAAAATGAATAGAGATCAAAGCTGGTTGCCAGGAACAAGAGGGAGGTAGAAAGGAGGAGCCATTGCTTAGGGGCACTGAGTTTCTGTTAATGGTAGAATAATTTGGAAAAGGAGAGTGTTAATGGTTATACAATAGGATGAACATAATCAATGTCACTGAATAGTACATGTAAAAATTGTTAAATTGACAAATTCTTATACACATTTTTTACCGCAATAAAATATGTAAACAATCCAAAATGACTAGACAATGTATGCATATATTAATTCTTATGCTTTTAAACATCTAGGAGACTTCATAAGTGTCCAGGAATATTGACTACTCGGTATTTATGTAGCACACTGTGTATATAAACACAATCTTGAAAGATTTAAAAAGATTATGCCTCAGATCTGTCATGACATATTAAATTCCACATCCATCATTTAGTTAATCCCCAAATTCTTTGCCATTATCATGAGATGAGACACTGTTGATGAACAAAATGATTTGTCTATTTATAGGAGTCTTGAAATAAAACTTTATTTCTGATTTAGACTATGGACTCCAGCAACAGTGCTCTAAATACTGTATTAACTGAAAGTATTGGAGATGAGTAAAGGAAAATAACAAGTCAGGAACTAGGAGGTGATGATGTGCCAACGTGATTTAATTTTGGAGAGGTGGTCTCGGTTTGAGTTACTAAAACGATTTTCAAACAATTTGTGAGTGCTTTGTTCTGGCCTTTTTCTCTTAGACAGTAAATATCTTCCTCATAATGTTGTTCAGAAAGTAGAACGGCTTCCTTTGGACTTTTGAGAGGAAGGACAAGTGGGTATGGGGAAATGTGACATTGCTCTTCAGACTCTGAAAAAAAAAACATTGCCCAAACGTCATCTAATCAACCAAGCACTAGGTAATTGCTTTTTGAAAGACTTCCTGCAGCCTGCCTTTATTTAATTCAGACTGGAGTATTTAGAAACTTCCTGGAATCTCAGTCTCTTTTCAATTCAGACTTGAATCCTGAGAATTCAATGAAGATAAAACATTTTGATACACCCTCAAAGGCCAGAAATACAAACAAATTATGACTAAAAACTATGGAATTATTTCAATATATGCCAAAAAGGCATTAGGCAAATTTTAAAATCCATTACAGATTGAAAAACATATATTAGCAAACGAAGAATAGAAGGAAATGTCTTCAAACTGATAAAGGAAATCTAGAAACAAAAATTAAAGTGAAATACTGAATATTTTGCTTTTAACATTGAGAACAAGAAAGAAGGTCCACTTTCACCATTCTCTTCAAAATTGTGCCAGAAGTTTTATCCATCTTAATAAGGTAAGAGAAAGAAATAAATTTATAACGATCATAAAGGAAGAAATAAAACAGTCTCTTTGGAGATGATACGGTTGTTTATTTAGAAGATCTTATGAAATCTATTAAAAAAAAAACACTAGCGCTTATGTGAAGACTTATCAAGGTTTTTTTTCAGGGTACAAGATTAATAAATGGAGGTTGCTACTAGCACAAACAACTGGGAAAAAGAATTTTTTTTTTAAGTTTTATTTATATTCACACCAAAAGACATAATACTTAGGAATAAGTTTAACAAAAGATATGCAAGAGCTCTACACTGAAACTACAAAATACTACTGAGAAAAGTCATATATGCCATGTTCATGGATTGGAAGACTCAATACTGTAAGATGTCAATGCTCTACAAACAGGTCTACAGATTAGATACAGTAATCATGGCAGTGTTTTTGGGAAAATTGAGAAACTGACTCTAAAACTTTCTAAAGAAATTCAAAGGACCTAGAACAACCAAAGCAGTCTTGAAAAAGATAGGCAGAGTTGAAGGCCTTATGCTACCTGACTTCAAGATATGCTATAAGGCTACAATAACCACAACAGTGTAACTATTGGCATAGGCTTGACAGCAGATGAACAGAATTCAGAGCCCAAAAATAGACCCACACTTAAACAGTCATTTGATTTTTTTCCAAAGGGGCCAAAGCAATCCAATGAGGAAGAACCATCTTTTTAACAAATGGTGCTTGAATAATTGGATATATTTGAGGAAAAACATGCACTTTGACTCCTACCTTATACCATCCACAAAAATTATTATGCAATGGATAATAGACAAAAAAGTGAACACTAAAACCTTGAGGCTTTTAGGAGAGAGCATAGGAGAATATCTTTGTGAATCTAGGTAGGCAAAGATTTCTCAGACAGGACATGGAAAGCAATAAAATGAAACAAAAAATTAAATTTGAAAGACATCTAAAAATTAATTGTTAATCCAATTTGAAAACTAAAATAACATTATATATATATAAGCATATATATATATATATATATATATGTATGTATATATCTATATATAGCCCTGGTGGTACAGTGGTTAAGAGCTATGGCTGCTAACCAAAAGGTAGATCGGCAGTTTGAATTCACCAACTGCTCCTTGGAAACACCATGGGGCAGTTCTACTCTGTCCTATAGAGCCGCTATGAGTCGGAATCAGTTCAAGAGCAAGGGGTTTGGTTTTGGGGGCTATATTGTCTTCCTTTCCCCCACGAGCAGCTAAAGCAAAAGGAAGAATTGATGAAATAAAAGAACTGAACAGAAGATTTCAAAGGGCCTCTCGAGAAAACAAAGTAAAGTATTATAATGACATGTACAAAGAGCTGGAGATGGAAAACCAAAAGGGAAGAACACGCTCGGCATTTCTCAAGCTGAAAGAACTGAAATAAAAATTCAAGCCTCGAGTTGCAATAGTGAAGGATCCTATGGGGAATATATTAAACGACACAGGAAACATCAAAAGAAGATGGAAGAAATACACAGAGTCATTCCACCAAAAAGAATTAGTTGATATTCAACCATTTCAAGAGGTGGCATATGATCAGGAACCAATGGTACTGAAGGAAGAAGTCCAAGCTGCTCTGAAGGCATTGGTGAAAAACAAGGCTCCAGGAATTGATGGAATATCAATTGAGATGTTTCAACAAACAGATGCAGCTCTGGAGACGCTCACTCGTCTATGCCAAGAAATATGGAAGACAGCTTCCTGGACAACTGACTGGAAGAGATCCATATTTATGCTTATTCCCAAGAAAGGTGATCCAACATAATGTGGAAATTATAGAACAATATCATTAATATCACACATAAGCAAAATTTTGCTGAAGATCATTCAAAAACATCTGCAGCAGTACATTGACAGGGAACTTCCAGAAATTCAGGCTGGTTTCAGAAGAGGACGTGGAACCAGGGATATCATTGCTGATGTCAGATGGATCCTGGCTGAAAGCAGAGAACACCAGAAGGATGTTTACCAGTGTTTTATTGACTATGCAAAGGCATTCGACTGTGTGGATCATAACAATCTATGGATAACACCACTAAGAATGGGAATTCCAGGACACTTAATTGTGTTCATGAGGAACCTTTACATAGATCAAGAGGCAGTTGTTTGGACAGAACAAGGGGATACTGATTGGTTTAAAGTCAGGAAAGGTGTGCGTCAGGGGTGTATTCTTTCACCATACCTATTCAGTCTGTATGCTGAGCAAATAATCCAAGAAGCTGGACTATAAGAAGAAGAACGGGGCATCAGCATTGGAGGAAGACTCATTAACAACCTGTGTTATGCAGATGACACAACCTTGCTTGCTGAAAGTGAAGAGGACTTGAAGCACTTACTAATGAAGATCAAAGACCACAGCCTTCAGTACGGATTACACCTCAAGGTAAAGAAAACAAAAATCCTCACAACTGGACCAATGAGCAACATCATGATAAATGGAGAAAAGATTGAAGTTGTCAAGGATTTCATTTTACTTGGATCCACAATCAACAGCCATGGAAGCAGCAGTCAAGAAATCAAAAGACATTGCATTGGGCAAATCTGCTGCAAAGGACCTCTCCAAAGTGTTGAGGAGCAAAGATGTCACCTTGAAGACTAAGGTGCGCCTGACCCAAGCCATGGTATTTTCAATCGCATCATATGCATGTGAAAGCTGGACAATGAATAAGGAAGACCAAAGAAGAGTTGAATTGTGGTGTTGGCGAAGAATATTGAATATACCATGGACTGCCAGAAGAACGAACATCTCTGTCTTGGACGAAGTGCGGCCAGAATGCCCCTTAGAGGCAAGGATGGCGAGACTGTGTCTTACATACTTTGGACATGTTGTCAGGAGGGATCAGTCCCTGGAGAAGGACATCATGCTTGGCAGAGTGCAGAGTCAGCAGAAAAGAGGAAGACCCTTAACGAGGTGGATTGACACAGTGGCTACAACAATGAGCTCAAGCATAACAAGGATTGTAAGGATGGCGCAGGACCGGGCAGTGTTTCATTCTGTTGCGCATAGGGTCGCTATGAGTCAAGACTGACTTGACAGCACCTAACAACAACAACAACAATTGTCTCCCTGGACATGTTGTTGTTGTTAAGTGCTGTTAAGTTGGTTCCGACTCATAATGACCTGCCATGGATTGAACTGTGTCCACCAAAAATATCTGTCAACTTAGCTGGGCCATGAGTTCCAGTATTGTGTGATTGTTCACCATTTTATATGATTTCCCTATGTGTTGTAAATCCTATCACTATGATGTAATAAGATGGATTAGTGGCAGTTATATTGATGAGATATACAAGATTAGATAGTGTCTTAAGCCAATCTCTTTGAGATTTAAAAGACAGAACCGAGCAGAGAGACAGGGGGACTTCATAATACCAAGAAAGCAGGACCAGGAGCAGAGTGTGTCTTTGGACCCAAGGTTCCTGCGCTGAGATGCTCCCAGACCAAGGGAAGGCTGATGACAAGGACCTTTCTCCAGAGCCAAGAGGGAGAGAAAGCCTTCCCTTGGAGCTGGCATCCTAAATTCAAACTTCTAGCCTACTGGACTGTGAGAGAATAAATTTCTCTTTGTTAAAGCCATCCACTTGTGGGATTTCTGTTATAGCAGCACTAGATGACTAAGACACAACCCTATGTACAACAGAATGGAACACTGCTCAGTCCTGCACCGTCCCTACAATCAATGTTATGCTTGAGCCTATTGTCGCAGCCACTGTATCAATCCATCTCGTTGAAGGTCTTCCTCTTTTTCATGGACCCTCTATGCTGCTATTCATAAGGTTTTTGCTGGCCAATTTTTTCAGAAGTAGACTGCCAGGTCCTTCTTCCTAGTCTGTCTTAGTCTGGAAACTTTGTCAAGACCCGTCCACCAAGGGTAACCCTGCTGGTATTAGAAATACCAGTGACAAAGCTTCCAGTATCACAGAAGCATGAAAGCCACTACAGCACGACAGACTAACAGACACGTTGTGGATATATATGTACACACTTCATCAAAATTGAAAACATCTATTCATCAAAAGACACCATTAAGTAAATAAGTAGGTAAGACAAAGACTTAGAGAAAATATTTGCAAAACATATTTTGGGAAAAGGACTGATATTCAGGCTATATAAGGAACTCCTAAAACTCAATAAAAAGCCAAAAAATATTGAAAAGCAAGCAAAAGATTTCAGCAGGAACTTCACAAAATAAAGAATACACATGAAAAAATGCTCAACTTCACCAGTCATCAGGGGAATGCAAATTAAAACTATAATGAGACTACTATGAACCAACTAAAGAATTAAAGCTAAGAAATTGGTGAGTATTTGAGGCAACCGCATCTCATACATTGCTGGTGGGAGTATAAAATGGTATAATCTCTTTGGAAAAAGGCCTGTTACTTTCTTGAAAATTAAACATACGCCACCCAGAAATTCTGCTACCTGGTACTTACCCAAGGAAAATGAAAGCATATTTCTACAAAAATATTTAAGAATGTTTATAACAGCTTTATTTATAATAGGCACAAAAATGGAAACAGCCCAGGTGTCCATACATAGGACAGCAGATAAATAAATTGTGGTATACTCATTGAATGAAATACTACTTCGCGATAGCAGGAAACGAACTACTGGCACATACGGATCCACACATGAATATTAGAAGTGTTTTGCTGAATGAAAGAAGCCTTCCTCAAGCATGCATACTGTATGATTCTATCTACCTGAAGTTCTACAACAGACAAAATTAATCTAAGAGTGATGGAGACAGATCGATGAGCATGATGAAATTGTTAGGAGTGATGGTAATTGTCTATGTCTTGATAGGAGTCTGGGTTTCACAACTATATACTTTTGCCAAAACTCAGAGAATAGTACATTTAAGATTTGCATTTAGTTTTACAAATTCTACCTCAAAAGAGAAAAACTGTAAATAAATAGCAAACTCTCTTAATGACATGTAGGCTAAAGAATTTAGGTGTAAGGGTACACTTCTTTAAACACATTTAAAGATAAGGTGGATTGACAGATGAATAAGGGAATGGATAGATATGGCATAAAACTAGTTTAGGTGGTGGACATGGGAGTGTTCACTGTGAAATTTATTCAACTTTGCTATATGTCTAGATTTTTCATAATAAAGTATTGGGAAAAAAATTCTTAAAGATCATAAGTTCCTAAGAACTACATTATTTAACTTCACAGACTCCAACAGGACTGTTTTGTCCCTTCTTTCTCCTGCCCAGGACAGATCTTGCATCTCTAAAACAGGGCCGTAGAGCCCGGTAGTCTGAGTCTGTACTGGTGGGTCAGCCCAGCAAGGCTACTAGGCATGTTTTACCAATTACAAGCCACACTGAAGCCAGGTGACCCGGGGTTTGAGAAACCATCCTGTGCTCCATTGTGCGTGAGGCATGAGGAAACAAGTTGCCTAGTTTGGCCTAACACCTGACGGAGTAGAGATGCATGAGAGCCAGAAGAATGCATTGAATTTGGATTGTAAGGTGTTTCTTTTAACTTAAAGGTCAAAAATGAATAGAAAACAATTATTTTAACTCAGATAAAATTGCAAACATTTGAGGCAACTGACCAAACTTAAGCTACAACAATTCTGTGCAAGCTAACAAGTACTGAATAGATGTCTAAAGCTTGCTGGTTCAGTAAAAGGTACAGAGAGGAAGCAAAAGCCTGATTTCCTTTGCAAGGAACATAAAATTCAGTAAGAGAAATAAATCCATAGAAACAATTAGGGAACATTGACAAGTTAACTTGTGAGGTAGTGATTCACAGTTTTATGAGACAGGAAACTTGAGTCTGGACTGGAACAATCAGGAAGATGGTACATAGGATTTAGGCCTAATGACAACAGATCACTTATACATAAAAAAAAAAAAAAAAAAAAAAAAACACATAGCCCTTTACAATTTCCAAAAAGCTGGAAGACACTTGCCTTCCAATCACAAAATCTGTGAGATGAACAGGGCTTAATATGATCTCTCTTTTATAGAAGAAGAACCTGAAATCAGACAGCTGGGAAGTGGTAAGTGGCGCTAGGTCTTGGTCTTCCATCTCTTCGTTGTCCAGGTGGGGCTTGGGTGAATAGGGGATAAGCATTGAAGTATAGCAGCAGAACTTGGATTCGAGCACAGAACATCGAACTCCAGACCCCTGCTCATAAGCCACCATACTCCACTGCCTCTTCAAACAGCATAACAGCAACAGAAGGGATACATGTAGAGCTGAGCAGAGTCCCATCAGTGATCAGATGACTCGAAGAGAGGAGAGTTCTGGAATGATAGCAAAGAGGGGCCCCCCAAATTTAAACACATATTTACAGAAAACCAAGTGCCCAATCCCTTCCAGACCACCAGATCTGTCCTTCTCTACAAGGCAGCAGCCAGGAAGCAATCTTTCAAATTGGTTTGGTGAATTCTGTTCTGCAAAAGGGTAAACCCACCATTCAACCAAATTAATACCAAATGCCTTAGGAGCCCTGCTGCAAGGGTTCATCCATAGCTTTGCAAAGATAGTAATTACTCAGTATCAGTTGGCTGGTCCGAGGCCCTAGGCACAGTGCCAACACTACACACATCGAGTTATTAATCCCCACAGTAATACTATGAGGTAGATACTGTTTTTCACCCAGGATAAGAAACTGAAGCAGCACAGTGAAGCCAGCAAGGGACCCTGGATCCACTCTGAACCACAGCCCTGCCTCTCTAAAGTGAGATACGACTGTAGATTGTTGGGGTGGGAGTTAACAGCTAGCAGCTAGTGCTTAGGTGCCTCAGGTCCTTCATTTTGCAGAGAAGAGACTGCATATAAATTGTAAACAGGGACAGAACTGGAGGAGAGTCACAGTAGACAGAAGGGACCCTCTCCCCTGACTCTCAGTCAAAGGCAAGAGTCTTTCGAATTCTTTTATCACCTCCATTTCTTCCTCACACTACACCTTTTGCCAGTTCTAATGACCAGGGCTAGGCACCACCGCGTCATGTCAGTGGAAAAGCCAGTGATCAACCTCATGACCAAACTGACCAAGAGGATGTTTCCAAAACCCCTGGCTTTTCCCAGTGGAAGGAGAGTTAAGGGGCGGAAGTGGTTGTTTATGTAGATTCAGGCTTGCAGTCAGTACAGGTCAGGAAGGTCAAAACAATAACAAAACGCCCTTCATTCGAGATCACAGTAATTGGTTAATTATAGAGTGCATTGTGTGATTGTGTTGCTAGGATTTCAAGCCTCCTGTAATACTGCCTAACTTTGCCCTCTGTTTTTCTGGGAGTGGCCCCATGGAGCCTGCCGCTTGCCCAAGACCTCTGTGAGGACCGAGGTCCTCGGGCTCAACCATGGGCGTGACAAGGAAAACAGGGTCAGGGAGCCCATGCCCAGAAAGCCTCAGCAAGCTGGGTCTGGGGATGGACATGGGACAATGTGGCACAATGTTAGTATCGAGGAAGGCTGATAGTTTGGTGCTAATGTCGCTCCCTATCTGTAAAATGTTGCTTTTTTAAAATTTTCTTTCTAAACAAAAATTATTCCTTCTGTGTTGCTTGGTCATTCAACAAGGAAGAAGGAACTGCTCCTTATCATTTGCTATTTGTTCAGTGTACAAAGGTAGCAATGTCATGTGGAAAATTCCATGCATGAACTGGAAATTCTGTCTTCTTAAATAACTGGTTCATGCCATTTTGTTTGGAGATGTGTAGATTTTCTTTTCACTGATTATCAAGAGAATGTTTAATATTGCCAAGATTTGTTTGCTTTTAAAGAGCTGCAATGCTATGTTACAGCTGTGGGATTAAGGGAATTTTTTTTTTTCTGTTTCCTTTATAATTTTATAAAAGAAACTGTTACAGCAAAACTAAACAGAAGAACTTTAAATAAAGGTATTAGTGGATTTTGTTTTGGTCAAAGTTCTCAGGAATGAAAAGGAAGATGGAAAGAAAGAAACATTTCTTTGAAAAAAAAATACAAATATATAAAATTGGTCCTAGACTTTTTAAACCGCATTTTCTAAACGCTCACAAACAGTACAGAGTGAAAAGTCCCTGTATTCTTTTGTATTTAGAGATGAAGGATAAAAAGGAAACACTCGTAGAAATAATGTACTAAATATACTAAAGCATTCTTTTACTGAAAATTAACCTAGTGGCTCAAGGAGCAGTAGTGGTTTCTGAAGCTGCCTGATTTTTGAGAAGTCCATAGTGTAGCCCCAAGGAGAGTTAGAAACTGCCTTCCTAGCGATAGCCGGCTATGAGGAATGGAACCCCCCTCCCGTGCCCCCAGAAGGGATAAAATGTTTGAGACTATGTTTGATTGAGGTACAGAAATACATACTTTGTATCTGTTCCTCCAAGAGCATTTCTTTTCTTTCTTTTTTTAAATAACATTTTATTGTGTTTTTGGTGAAGATTTACACAGCAGTTTACCTTCCCATTCAATAATTTCTACTCAATTGTTCAGTGACATTGGTTATATTCTTCACTATGCAAGAACATTATCAATATTTCCGTTCTGGTTGTTCCATTTCCATTCATTTAGTTTTCCCCTCCAACAGCATTTCAGATAGTCTCAGCAAACACCCCACTTTGCATCTTGGCAAACCCCTGAGCCCATAGAACACTTGCAGCGTCTGCACTCTTCCCTCCACGTGCCAGACCCTGCCACTCTTTTCCTTCGCCTGGAGATCCCTTCCTCCTGCAGAACAGCCTTGTTCATCCTGACATCCCCTTAACCCTTTCAAGAAATGTTTTAGGCTAGAAGAAAATCAAGCACAGAAAGAACTGCAACCAGAGGCCGTGGGTGGCTGGCCCGGCTGCTCCGGGAGCTGCAAGCACTGCTTCAGCGTCCTTCCTGGCATGGGTTTCGGTGCTGCTCTCAGGTCTCATTCGGGACCTAGTCCTCCACCTCGGTTAGACACCTACATCAGAGCAACCCTGCTGACCTTCCGGCTCCCCAGCTGTACCAGGCCGTCTCACTTGGGACGGAAATGGCAAATAGGAGGCACACACACATACAAACACATCCACAGAAGACAGGCCCACCAAGCACTGGTTCCAGCTAGGCCAGACACAGCCTCTCCCCTCGTGGTCATCTCAGTGCCTTGTGCTGCTTCTGTCTCTATGCGAAGGCGTAAATGGTTGGGAGGACTGCCCTGATTTTGCCAATTATGAAGATACTTACTAGTACATTTTGCTGTTGCTGATAACTTCATGGCTTGCACTTAAGTGCATTCAGGAATGCCCATTCTGACATTTTGCCATCATGTTTTCTTATTCTTGCTGAGGAGTGAGGGCCAGTAGGTAACATTCTCTTCAGAAAAGTGGAAAAGAATTCTGACCACACCAAACTGGTGCATTTGACAAAACAAAGAGCTCTGCAAGTATTCAGCAATAGCCTTCTCACTAGCAGCTGAACACAGTAGGGAAAACATTTCCCGACTGTCCTTGTCAAATGTGCTGTCTTTCCTGGGAGCCCACGTGTCCAGTGCCGAGGAGAGGCTGCCAACCACAGATGCCTCAGTGGAGGGTCTCTTTCCCTCCGTTTTTAAGCACGACTCCTGGGACACAACAAGCGCTAACAGCTGAGGCACAGTCTGTGGAACCCTTGGCTTCCATGCCCCATGCTGAGTGGAGCTGCATGCTTCCTTTGTGAAGAACAGGAAAGCTGCTGAAAGCTGTTGTCGTCGCATATCAGCTCTTCTGTGGGAACAACAGTGTTTGAAAGATTTCTTTCACTGAGCACGCGGGACCAGGAGGGAGCACCTGTCAGCCCGTAAAGAACAAAAATTGACAAAGCTGGATACCCTCCTTCCCTCACTTAAGAGGGTCCCTTTTAACACATTCTACATGATGTATTGGTCCTGAGGTCAAAGGTCAAAACAAACATGTTTACAAAATCAAGAAAATGTTCAGCTCTGGTACCATTCCACCAATGTTTAGTGTTCTGCTTTTTTTTGCATTTGATCAAAGATGAAAGTCTTGCTTTGCCACCTGTGAAAGTTGGTCCTGAGTTGCTTTGCTTGCCCAGGGAATGGAATATAAAATGTCTTTCACGTTTCATTCCTAATTTCCATGTAGCTGGCATTCTTAGGAAGAAGCAAAGTTTACAGTGAATATCTGAAAGAGATGGTGCAGAGCTGAAGCGTGGGTCAGTAGTCTCATTAGCACTACTCTCTCACCAGCTGAACCAACACTCATTCATGTGTCTCACTTGCCCTCGCCCTTTAAGCGGATACAGCCCACCCCAGCAGTACTCCCAGCATGCATAAAAAGTACTGCAGGAGGGCCTTGCTACACCACACATGCACTCACACAATCACATGTGCATGCACGTACACACATGTGTGCACACACTCACACATATGTACACTCATGTGCCTGCACACACGTCTGCACATATACTCACACATATAGGCATACCCATGTACGCACAGGCTCATGTACGTGCACACATGTGAACACACGCATGCACTCATGTGCACTCATACACGCACAAATGCACAGTGCACACACACACCTCCTATTAGCTTCACCTAATGGGCTCTTCCTCAATCCAAATTATATTTTCTCTTTTTTTAAATTTTTTTTGTGCTTTAGGTGAAAGTTTACAAATCAAGTCAGTCTCTCATACAAAAAATTATATACACCTTGCTATGGGGCAGTTCTACTCTATCCTATAGGGTCGCTATGAGTTGGAATCGACTCGATGGTAATGGGTATATACTCCTAATTGCTCTCCCCCTTAATAGGGCAGTACACTCCTTCCTTCCACTCTCTATTTTTGTGTCCATTCTGCCAGCTTCTGACCCCCTCTGCCTTCTTATCTCCCCTCCAGATAGGAGATGCCAACATAGTTTCATGTGTCTACTTGATCCAAGAAGCTCACTCCTCACCAGCATCATTTTCTATCTCATTGTCCAGTCCAATCCCTGTCTGAAGAGTTGGCTTGGGGAATGGCTCATGTCCTGGGCTAACAGAAGGCCTGGGGACCATGACCACCGGGGTGCTTCTAGTCTCAGTCAGACCACTAAGGCTGGTCTTTTTACAAGAATTTGGGGTCTGCATCCCACTGCTCTCCTGCTCCCTCAGGGGTTCTCTGTTGTGTTCCCTGTCAGGGCAGTCATCGGTTGTAGCCAGGCACCATCTAGTTCTTCTGGTCTCAGGATGATGTAGTCCCTAGTTCATGTGCCCTTTCTGTCTCTTGGGATCGTAATCGCCTTGTGTCCTTGGTGTTCTTCATTCTCCTTTGATCCAGGTGGGTTGAGACCAATTGATGCATCTTAGATGGCTGCTTGCTAGTGTTTAAGACCCCAGACGCCACTCTTCAAAGTGGGATGCAGAATATTTTCTTAATAGATTTTATTATGCCAATTGACTTAGATGTCCCCTGAAACCATGGTCCCCAGACCCCTGCCCGTACTACGCTGGCCTTCGAAGCATTCAGTATATTCAGGAAACTTCTTTGCTTTTGGTTTAGTCCAGTTGTGCTGACCTCCCCTGTATTGTGTATTGTCTTTCCCTTCACCTAAAGTAGTTACTATCTACTAATTAGTGAATGTCCCTCTCTCACCCTCCCTCCCCCCTCTCGTAACCACAAAAGAATGTTTTCTTCTCAGTTTAAACTATTTCTCAAGTTCTTGTAATAGTGGTCTTTTATGATATTTGTCCTTTTGCAACTAATTTCACTCAGCATAATGCCTTCCAGATTCCTCCATGTTATGAAATGTTTCACAGATTCATCACTGCTCTTTATCGATGCATAGTATTCCACTGTGTGAATATACCGTAATTTATTTATCCGTTCATCCGTTGATGGGCACCTTGGTTGCTTCCATCTTTTTGCTATTGTAAACAGTGCTGCAGTAAACGTGGGTGTGCATATATTTGTTCGTATAAAGGCTCTTATTTCTCGAGGATATATTCCAAGGAGTGGGATTGCTGGATCCTGTGGTAGTTCTATTTCTAGCTTTTTAAGGAAGCGCAAAATCGATTTCCAAAGTGGTTGTACCATTTTACATTCCCACCAGCAGTGTGTAAGTGTCCAGTCTCTCCACAGCCTCTCCAACATTTATTATTTTGTGTTTTTTGGATTAATGCCAGCCCTGTGGGAGTGAAATCTCATTGTAGTTTTGATCTGCATACCTCTAATGGCTAATGATTGTGAACATTTCCTCGTATATCTGTTAGCTACCTAAATGTCTTCTTCAGTGAAGTGTCTATTCATATCTTTTGCCCATTTTTTAATTGGGTTATTTGTCTTTTTGTAGTTGAGCTTTTGCAGTATCATGTAGATTCTAGAGATCAGACACTGATCAGAAATGTCATAACTAAAAACTTTTCCCAGTCTTTTGGTGAAGTCTTTGGATGAGCAAATGTGTTTGAATTTTAGGAGCTCAAAGTTATCTAGTTTTTGTTCTGCATTCATAATAATGTTTTGTATAATGTTTACACCATGTATTAGGGCTCCTATCATTGTCCCTATTTTTTCTTCCATGATCTTTATCGTTTTAGATTTTATATTTAGGTCTTTGATCCATTTGGAGTTAGTTTTTGTGCATGGATTGAGGTATGGGTCTTGTTTCATTTTTTTGCAGATGGATATCCAGTTATGCCAGCACCATTTGTTAAAAAAGACTGTCTTTTCCCACATTTAACTGTTTTGGGGCCTTTGTCAAATATCAACTGCTCATATGTGAATGGATTTATGTCTGGGTTCTCAATTCTGTTCCATTGGTCTATGTATCTGTTGTTGTACCAGTACCAGGCTGTTTTGACTACTGTGGTGGTATAATAGGTTCTAAAATCAGGTTAAGTAAGGCCTCCCACTATGTTCTTCTTTTTCAGTAATGCCTTATTTATCTGGGGCCTCTTTCCCTTCCATATGAAATTGGTGATTTGTTTCTCCAACTCATTAAAGAATGTCTTTGGGATTTGGATCAGAATTGCATTAAATGTATAGATTACTTTTGGTACAATAGACATTTTTATAATGTTAAGTCTTCCTATCCACAAGCAAGGTATGTTCTTCCACTTATGTAAGTCTCTTTTGGTTTCTTGCAGAAGTGTACTGTAGTTTCCTTTGTATAAGTCTTTTACATCTCTGGTAAGATTTTTTCCTAAGTATTTTATCTTCTTGGGGGCTACTGTAAATGGCATTGATTTGGTGATTTTCTCTTTGATGTTCTTCTTATTGGTGTAGAGGAATCCACCTGATTTTTTTATGTTTATCTTGTATCCTGATACTCTGCTGAACTCTTCTATTAGTTTCAGTAGTTTTCTGGAGGATTCCTTAGGGTTTTCTGTGTATAAGATTGTGTCATCTGCAAATAGAGATACTTCTACTTCTTCCTTGTCAATCTTGATGTCCTTTATTTCCTTATCTAGCCTAATCGCTCTGGCTAGGACCTCCAACACAATGTTGAATAAGAGCAGTGATAAAGGGCATCCTTGTCGGGTTCCCGATCTCAGTGGGAATGTTTTCAGGCTCTCTCCATTTAGGGTGATGTTGGCTGTTGACTTTGTATTATGTTGAGAAATTTTCCTTCTACTCCTATTTTGCTGAGAGTTTTTATCATGAATGAGTGTTGAACTCTGTCAAATGCCTTTTCTGCATCAATTGATAAAATCATGTGATTCTTGTCTTTTGTTTTATTTATGTGGTGGATTACATTAATTGTTTTTTTTAATGTTGAACCATCCCTGCATAGCTGGTATGAATCCCACTTGGTCATGGTGAATTATTTTTTTGATATGTTGTTGAATTCTATTGGCTAGAATTTTGTTGAGGGTTTTTGCATTTATGTTCCTGAGGGATACCACCCCAACCCACTGCCGTCGCATGAGGGATATAGGTCTATAATTTTCTTCTCTTGTGGTGTCTTTACCTGGTTTTTGTATCAGGGATATGGTAGCTTCATAGAATGAGTTTGGTAGTATTCCATCCTTTTCTATGCTCTGAAATATCTTTAGTGGTAGTGATGTTAACTCTTCTCTGAAAGTTTGGTAGAACTCTGCAGTGAAGCCATTAGGGCCAGGGCTTTTTTTGTTGTTGGGAGTTTTTTTTATTACCTTTTCAATCTCTTCTTTTGTTATGGGTCTATTTAGTTGTTCTACCTCTCTTTGTGTTAGTTTAGGTAGGTAGTGTTTTTCTAGGAAATCATCCATTTCTTCTATGTTTTCAAATTTGTTGGAGTACAATTTTTCATAGTAATCTGATATGGTTCTTTTAATTTCAGTTGGATCTGTTGTAAAATCGCCCATCTCGTTTCTTATTTGGATTATTTGCTTCCTCTCCTGTTTTTCTTTTGTCAGTTTGGCCAGTGGTTTATCAATTTTGTTGATTTTTTCAAAGAACCAGCTTTTGGTCTTGTTAGTTCTTTCAATTGTTTTTCTGTTTTCTATTTCATTTAGTTCAGCTCTAATTTTTATTATTTGATTTCTTCTGGTGCCTGTGGTTTCTTTTGTTACTCTCTTTCTATTTGTTCAAGTTGTAGGGATAACTTTTTTATTTTGGCCCTTTCTTCTTTTTGGATGTGCGCGTTTATTGATATAAATTGGCATCTGAGCACCACTTTTGCTGTATCCCAAAGGTTCTGATGGGAATTGTTTTCATTCTCATTGGCTTCTCTAAATTTCTTTATTTCATCCTTAATGTCTTCTATAATCCAGTCTTTTTTGAACAGGGTATTGTTCAGTTTCCAAGTGTTTGATTTCTTTTCCTGTCATTGATTTCCATTTTTATGGCCTTATGGTCAGAGAAGCTGCTTTGTAATATTTCAATGTTTTGGATTCTGCTAATGCTTGCTTTATGACCTAACATGTGGTCTATTCTAGAGAATGTTCCATGTACATTAGAAAAGAAAGTATACTTGGTTGCTATTGGGTGGAGTGTTCTGTGTATGTCTATGAGGCCAAGTTGGTTGATTGTGGTATTTAGATCTTCCGTGTCACTGAAAGTGGTGTGTTGAAGTCTCCTACTATTATTGTGGAGCTGTCTATCTCACTTTTCAATGCTGATAGAGTTTGTTTTATTTATCTTGCAGCCCTGTCATTGGGTGCATAAATATTTAATATGGTTATATCTTCTTGTTTTATTGTCCCTTTAATCATTATATAGTGTTCTTCCTTATCCTTTCTGGTGGATTTAACTTTAAAGTCTATTTTGTCAGAAATTAATATTGCCACTCCTGCTCTTTTTTGATTTTTGTTTGCTTGATATATTTTTTTCCAACCTTTGAGTTTCAGTTTGTTTGTGTCTCTAAGTCTAAGGTGTGTCTCTTGTAGGCAGCATATAGACGGATCTTGTTTTTTTAATCCGTTCTGCCACTCTCTGCCTCTTTATTGTTATGCATTTAGTCCATTTACATTCAGCATAATTATGGGTAGGTATGAATTCCGTGCTATCATTTTGATGTGTTTTTTGTATGTTGTTGACAGTTTCTTTTTCACGCTTAATTTTATGTGCTGAGTAGATTTTCTTCACACATTGTCTTTTCCTCATATTTGTTGTTGATTTTGTTTCTGCTGAGTCTGTATTTTTTCCCTTGTATTTTATTTTGATGAATAAGATAGTTTGTCTTTTTTGTGATTACCTTATTATTTACCCCTATTTTTCTAAATTTACAACTAACTTTTATTTCTTTGTATCGCTGTATCTTCCTCTCCATATGGAAGGTGTATGATTACATTTCTTAGTCCCTCTTTATTATTTTAATCTTGTCTTCTTTTATAAAATAACATCGCTGTTACCCTGTTTTGGGCTTTTTTTTTATTTATAATCTTGCTTTTTTTTTTTTGGATTTCCCTCTCTGGGTTCACTTCCGGCTGCTCTGCCCAGTGTTCTAGTCTTGGGTTGATACCTGATATTACTGATTTTCTAACCAAAGAACTCCCTTTAGTATTTCTTGTAGTTTTGGTTTGGTTTTTACGAATTCCCTCAACTTGTGTTTATCTGGAAACGTCTTAATTTCACCTTCATATTTAAGAGACAGTTTGGCTGGATATATGATTCTTGGCAGGCAATTTTTTTTTCCTTCAATTTTTTTTTAAATATGTCATCCCATTGCCTTCTTGCCTGTATGGCTTCTGCCGAGTAGTCTGAGCTTATTCTTATTGGCTCTCCTTTGCAGGTGAGTTTTCGCTTATCCCTCACTGCTCTTATAATTTTATCTTTGATTTTGGCAAGTTTGATTATAGTATGTCTTGGTGGCTTTCTTTTAAGATCTACCTTATGTGGAGTTCAATGAGCATCTTGGATAGATATCTTCTCACCTTTCACAATATCAGGGAAGTTTTCTGCCAACAAATCTTCAACAATTTTCTCTGTATTTTCTGTTATCCCTCCCTGTTCTGGTACTCCAATCACTCTTAGGTTATTTCTTTTGATAGAGTCCCAATGATTCTTAAGGATTCTTCATTTTTTTTTTTTAATTCTTTTATCTGATTTTTCTTCAAATATATTAGTGCCAAGTGATTTATCTTCAAGTTCAGAAATTCTCAATTCTGCTCCTCTGACTTTCTACTGAGTTTTCTAATTCTGTAATTTTACTGTTCATCTTCTGAATTTCTGATTGCTGCCCGTCTATGGATTTTTCCAGCTTATTAAACTTTTCATTATGTTCCTGAATAGTCTTTCTAATTTCTTCAATTGCTTTATCTGTGTGTTCTTGGCTTCTTCTGCGTATTGCCTCATTTCCTTCCTGATGTCTTGAAGGGTTCTGTATGTTAAACTTTTCTATTCTGCATCTGGTAATTCCAGGAATGCACTTTCGTCTAGAAGATCCCTGGATTCTTTGTTTTGAGAGCCTGTCGAAGTGATCATGGTCTGTTTCTTTATGTGACTTGATATTGACTGTTGTCTCCAAGCCACCTATTAGTTTATGCTTGCTTACTATGTCATAGCTGCTTGCTTTGTTTTGTTTTGGTATACCCCTATGAGTTGCTTGAGTGAGCTACCTTGATTATTTTCACCTTTGGAGCTCTGGTGTCCTGTTCCTACCTGGCTAGAGCTGTTATCAGGTATATCAGTCTAGGAGTCGATTCAGTTTTCTTGTATGAATTCAGCTCAGGTTTCCAGGTAGCTGAGCACCAAGTGTGTGATAAAGGCTGTGTCCTACAGTCTTAGAGGCGCAGGGGTGATTGGTGTATATACCGGTATCTGATTGCAGCATGGGGTCACACTCTGAATAAGGCAGGGGACAGAAAACCGACCCCCGAGTGTCTCTGAGGAAAATGCATCCCTGTTCCCTACAGCGTACCAGTGGGTGGGTTCTGCAGACGGACAATGGGCACCCAAAGTTTTTGGTCATAAGGACTGGGAGGTACCAGTTATCTTGGACCCCTGTCGCAGGTGGCTGGGTGACCTGAGTGGAGCTATCAGTCCTTAGGTCCCTGATATGGGTAGGTGAGGACCTTTTTTAATAGGCAAAGCAATATCAAACATCAAACACCCACCTCTCCACCACACAGCTGAAATGGTTGGAGTTTGCCAACAAGGGCCTATTCTCCCGAAATAGGCCCACACCAGTCCATGCAGAAGGGAAAGGTGCTCAAGGTCCACACACAGTTTATGCCTGGACAGGAGCGACTTCTGTTCTGAGCTCCCTCGGTTAACGGAGCTAGCAAATTATCTCCCCCCCCCCGCCCCAGTTGCAATTTTTTTCTTTCCACAAGGCCTGGAGGATGGCTTTAGGTGCTCACCAGGGTCTATCTCAGGCCCAGGGATTCAGCTGCTGAAGCCAGCTTGGGGGTGGCGGGGGGACGCAGTAAAATATACGCAAGTACTTAGCTTTTGCCGAGAGTGCCGTTCTTCTCAGGTTCTGGATGTGTGGGTAGGCTGTGCAGCTGGCTCCTTCTCCCTGAGGAAACTGTGGCTGAACGCTAGTACCAGCCTGCTGCCATCGCCGTTCTGGAAATGGTGTCTGAGGGCTCCCTGCGATTCAGGTCCAGTAAACCCTCTGCACTTCTGAATGGTCTCTTCCTCCCCCTGCCCCTCAGTTCATTGTCTAAGCTTGCCTTTGATGCTCAGGGCTCCCAACTTGTCACAAATATACTCATTTCACTTGTTTTTTGGGTCTTTGTTGTAAAGAGGGCTCGACGGAAGAGTCTGTCTGTTCTGCCATCTTGGCTCCGCCTCCCTGATGCTGCTTTCTTGGTGGTATGAGGCCACTCCTCTCTGCTAGCTTCCCTTTCCTTTTATCTTTTGAGAGATAAAAGGTGGTGTAGGCCACACCCCAGGGAAACTCCTTTTACACTGGATCGGAGATGTGACCTGGTAAGGGTGTTACAATCTCACCCTAATCCTCTTTAACATAAAATTACGGTCACAAAATGGAGGACAGCCACAGAGTACTGGGAATCATGGCCTAACCAAGTTGATACACACATTTTTGGGAGGACACAATTTAATCCATGATATTCCACTCTTTGGCCCCCAAAAAATCACATCCTTGCAACATGGAAAACATATTCATCCCATCATATCATAGCAAAAGTCTTAAATCAACTCCAAATCCAAAAATTCCTCTTCATCTGTGAAATTTAGAATACAAGTTATCTGCCTCCAAAAGTACAATGGCAGAACAGACAGAACCTAGAGATTTCCATCACAAATGGGAGAAATCGGAGGGAAAGAAGGCATAACAGGCACCAAGCAAGTCATCAGAACATATTACGTTAGCCCTCAAGGCTTGAAATTAATCCTCTGTTCTCTGAAACAATTTACACAGTGGCCCTACCCTCCAGGCTATAGGTATTGGCCACACTCTCCGGTGCTGAGTGAAGGCCCCTTGGCCTTGGGCTTCAGCTCCAACTTCCAGGCCCACTGGGACAGCAACTCTGCTCCTTCGTTTTAGGTATCCCATTCTCCTAGTCCATCTGAGTGGCAACTCACCCTTAGAAACACCAGAGGCCGTGATTCCACAGTTTGAAACCTCTGAGGTCATTGCCATACCTTTTGAGACTAAGGCAGCTCTGCCTCTTGTGTTTTTTGACTCTTCGACTTCCGTTTCCTGTGGCCTTTCGGCCCTCAGGATTCACGTGTGCATCTGCCCTGCTGGGGCAAGTGTTCCAAAGTTTTGTAGCTCTACTGATAAGTGCCTGGAGGAACCCCACTCGGCCAGAAAGCCTCCTGCATACAGGCATTCAGCTCTCTCCCTCCATGGGTCAGTTCCAGTGCTGGTGCTGGTCTTCTGGTTCTGCTGCTGCCAGTTTGCAACTGCCAGTCCTCTGCTGCTGTTTCTCACATCTGTGCCTTCTCTGGTGTTAACAGTTCTTCTCACTTCCTTCTGAGTCTTCTATCCATTCACAGTTTCAAAACAGCTTCCACATTTTAGGTATCTGTTAGAGCAGCACCCCACTGTCTCGATACCAAATTCTGTCTTAGTCATCTTGTGCTGCTATAACAGAAATACCACAAGTGGATGGCTTACAAAGAGAGGTTTATTCTCCCACAGCCTAGCAGACTACAAGTCCAAATTCAGGTCACCAACTCCAAGGTAAGGCTTTCTCTTTCTGTTGGCTCTGGAGGAATTTCCTCCTCATTCATCAGCCCTCCCTTGGCCTGGGAGCATCTCAGTGCAGGAACCTCAGGCCCAAAGGATATGCCTGCTCCCAGCACTGTTTTCTTGGTGGTATGAGGTCCCCCCTCTCTGCTAGGCTCCCTTTCCTTTTATCTCTTGAAAGATAAAAGGTCAAGTAGGTCACACCCCAGAAAACTCCCTTTACGTTGGATCAGGGGCTTGACATGGTAAGGGTGTTAAGATCCCACCCTAATCCTCTTTAAAATAAAGTTATCATCACATAATGGAGGACAACCACAGAACACTGGGAATCATGACCCAACCAAGTTGATACACACATTTTGGGGGGGGACATAATTCAATCCATGATATCTCCAAAAATGCAAAGCCCAATTTCCCAAAAGTGACTAGACTACCCCAGAGATGAGAGTGGCAGACCAGCATCATGGAAAACAGCCTGCTGTAGTGTAGCTGCAGGCGATGGAGCAAACATACAAAGCCCACCCATCTTTTTACATTTGTTGCTGCTATGTCACCTTCATCCTTAGTGTACTACTGAAGTTGATTCTTTGAACCCAAGTGAAGAGACTATCTACTCAAGCATTGAAAATGTCATTCTATCTTATTCAGCCATTTCTTCTAACCTGTCTCGCAAAAGTCCTTTCATTTATGATCCTGGCTAACCACATAATGACTGTCCACCTAATTTTAAGTCACCTGGGAATTTGCTGAGCCTTCCTTCCAGAGGTGTAATTTAAACCTTGAACAAGACAGAGCTGAGTCTCAGGGCACAACACTAGAAGTGTTGGAATGGGTCACCCTTCACACCAGCATGAGTTGGGTCATTGCCCTTTGAGGGGTCGATCATTCCTGACATCGAACCCCTGTCTCTCCACCCCATACACAAGGATCTCATCAGAAATGTCAAATGCCTTGCTAAATATCCCTTTGGTTACAGCACTTCCTGGACCTACCAGCCTAGTGGCCCTGTCAAAATAAAAATGAATTGTCTTTAACATGACTTATCCCTGTGAACCTAGATTGGTGGTTTTCCACCACCACCATTCCACTTCAGCAAGTCTCAATGAATTAGTCCTCTGCCCTCATTGTCAAGCCAACCATGTAAAATTCTGAAGAGCACTAAAAATAGGTGTGCAACCAGATTGTTTAAAGGAGGGGTGGCCCGAAAACACTGGAATCCACTGACACCTCCAGAGTCCACTGGGCATTTCCTGGCAAGGTGGGTGGCCTTTCTTTCCTTCGTGGGCCCCTAAGAGGACAACAGAGCACCAGAGAGTGCTCCTGGAGACTCCTCAGACATACCACATGGTGGCTGGACATCAGGTAATTCAACCATCCTGCTCTTTCTGAGAGAAAGACCTCAGACTGTGTCCATCACGAGCCTCTGGTGAGCCTCTGACACCTGTCTCACTCCACATGACTCCTAGCCCCTGTGCCCTATTGCTGCCCCTCACCAGACTTGTGAGGACTGGCAGGAGGCAGTCTCTATCTGGGCCTTCCCAGGCTGCCTTTATGAATTTATGTTGCAAAGTTCTCCACAGCAGTAACCACATAAAGCATTCTGCATTCTGATCAAACTAAAGATAAAAATGGATAAAGCCTGTGATCTTGCTTCCAACTGATAATGTACCACTTGTCAGTTCAGATTCCAGAGAAAAGTATTTCTCCCCAATAACAGTGAGGTAAGAACTCTCTGTATGTGCAAAGCCACAAATCTTACTGATCAGAATGCTATTTAAAATCATTACAAATAGGCCTGTAATCTCTACCTTCAGCACAGAAGGGCTCCTTTCACATATTTTAAATGGTTTATTACATAAATATTATTTTCGTTGTCATTCTTCAGTGTGTGGGTGGATGGCCAGTGGGCATAGACAATGATATATGCACCTCCAGATGTTACTGCTCTTAAACAGAAATCCTTTAACAAGTACTTATGAGGACTGAGGTCATGTTCAGAGGCAGCTATTAGGGAAGGCTCCTCTGCTGGGAATTTTTAAAGAAACACCATCCTGTGTGGCAGCTTCAGGACATGAGTGAGCAGGGCTACTCCTGGGAGACCAGACACAACATTCATGTGTTAAGTCAAATATAGTCAATTCTCTGCTCCATTCCTGCTGATAATATTGGATGCTTAGAATGCAGGTAGCACTGTATATACTGTGTACTTTTCCAAACAGGAAAACATATATTATTTAATCTGGTCCTAGCAACTTGTGGTAAGCAGGGAAGTTACCTCTCACTATATTTCCAGTTAAAGACTGTAAAGCTCAGAGAGTTTGAGGGATTTACCAAGTTTGCCCAGCTAGTCAGTGGAAAGGTTAGTACAAGCTCAGGAGGCGGACAGCAAAGGGTGATGGAGAAACTATCTATTTGGAGCCAAACAGACTTGGATTTCAATCCCAGCTCTCTTTCTTACTAAACATGTGGCCTTGGGCTGGTCATTTTAACACCTGAGTCCCCTCATGTGTAGGATAAAAGTATTCCCAACTTTCAGGGTGGTGGTAAGAAGGCGGGAGGGTGAGTGTAGGGAGCTGGGTGTGTGCTGGTTGTTCTCACACTGCCACACCTTTTCTACTTACCTGAGTCTTCCTTCCTGTACAGATCCATTTCCAACCAGTATCCCACAAACACAAAGCACCTGTGCTACAAAATGCAATCCCAATGACCTCTCATTGTTAAGTACTTTGGGAACACCGCCTACTTTGTCTCCCCTTTTGAAATGATTGTTTGAAAGGCTCTGTCAGACTTTAATCTACATGGGCAGGAATCACATCTGTCCTTATCCCAGTGCCCCTAAATGAATGAGTAGACTGGTGAATGGAAGGCTTGAGAAATTCTTCCATAATGAAATCTACTTAACTTTGTGGAGCTCAGCATTTCCAAACCTGCATCACAGAATCCAGTTTTCTCTGATATCGGTGGCCTGCACAGGAAATGCTGCTCTAGAACAGTGGGGGCATCCCCAGCGCCTCCCTGGCCGTAGGAAATCTGGAGCTTGGGAGGCAAGGGCAGGTAGAACCCAACAACTCTTCCATTCTAGCCATTGCAAAGTTTACAAACTTTTCTCATGCCTACAGATGTATCTGGGCTGTCAATTAACTTAGAAAGTGCAAATGCTAATTTCACTGTTGGCCTAAAATTATCAGGAAGGTAAGCCCAATGCAAATCTGCAATGCATTTCAATAGGAAACATAAGTTTTTTCTCTTTTAGGCACGAATGGATTAGCTGAGCCTGTGTACTCACTCATTCCCCTGATGTCAAGAGTTAAAACGACACTTGAATTCCTCCTTAGGCATTAAAAAAATGGGAGAGATGATATTTCTATAATCACAAAGAAATTCCGAAAGAAGAAATTCTAGTTGAACAAAGTCGTTTTGAAGTGGTTACAGTAGAAGGAGGACAAACATGGGGGTGAAGAAATGGGTGGAGGATGAAGCAGGTTTGCCCTGGGGTCACTGCCTGGGACCTTTGTGCTATAAAGTTTGGCTGAAGAACACAACAGCGACCTCATGTGCCTGGCTAGAGTTTGATGTGGAAAGACTTTCTTTCCCTGTAGGTCACTAACCTTATGTTGGGACCAATATTGCTGGCAAGTATCACAGTAACAATTATCTCGCAGCTATAAGGGAGCCAGGAGTTGAATGGACTTGACATCAACTACAAGTTGCTTCCTAAAGGACAAGCTGTTCAAACACAACCAAGGCTCAGCAACAGGAGGCAGGAGAGAATTTACATTGCCCGCTGGTGTCTAACACTCCTCATTCCAAGAGCTGTATTAAACTGTCTGAAAAAATAAGGGGATAAAAATGTCCTCCCAGAGAAGCTGAGGATGCCTTCATACATTGCACTGCCTCTTCAGCATCAAAAGCAAGTATCTTCCCAATCTTAGCTTTCAGATCACGGATAACATTATGGATGCTGTCTCTCCTCAGCAAACATAGAATCGGCATGCTTTGCGAAAAGTGAGGATATTTCTAAAGCTGAGGTTCCTGTGTAAACTTTGAATTAGCTCTCTAATGGGGTAAGTGCCTTGTTGAGACAGTTGAGCTGTGAAGAGCTCTTTGGCATTTCATACCACACCTTTTAACTTAACTGGCACTTTCAGCATTGTCTCCAGCCATAAAAGCATCATATTTTGGCAGAGGTCTTTGATGACTGGTGTTCTTTCACAATTCTTGCTCTACATAATGTTTTTTTAAGACACCTTTGCCCTTAAATGCAACACAAACAAGCTGCCCATGAGTCATAGGACTAGCACACACGCTAAGTACCTATAATCATCTTTATGTAATTTGCTCCTTAGTCATTGTCTGGCCCATTATGTAAATATACGGCATCCATTTCTTTGAAAATAAAGGCCTCTATAAAAACTACCGTTGTAAATAGACTGAGCAATAAAGAGTTCCACAAAAGAATTCCCTAAAAGCTATTTAAAAAAAATAAAACCAGATTTGTTTTGTAGTCACGTGGTGTAGAATATCAAACATGATTTCCCCACCTCCACCCTGGGTTCTGACTGGTTTCAAAATCACACAGGAAAAAATTCATGATGGCCTAGCTAAGCACAAGGGTGGAGGCTGAAATCTCCAAGCTGCAGTCAATTTTGCACAGGAAAACAGCAGTAAAATGCAACCAGGAGAACATAGAGTTGAACAGTCTGGCTCAACCTTGGCCACCTGGCCTCTCTTCCGCATGAGATTGCTCACCCCCCTGCACTACAGGGGAAAGGGCTCTCCAGGATGCACCTAGCCTCTCAGCACACAGGAAAAGAGCAGGACTGGCTTACAGAATTTAGCACAGCTTACATACCCAACACAAAATTACCCAAAGTTCTTCTTCCTTATAGATAACATAGAGAGAGTTGAAACTCACAAAGCAAAGTGGGATTCTATCAGAAAAATCCAAGAAGGGTTTGGGAGGCATGGGCCTCCCCCACATCACACACATACTCAAACACACATACACATACTCGTGTAGGTTCAGGCCAGGATTGGGATGTAAAAGGCACGAGCACCACTCTCCTCCCTCCTGAGCCCATGGCAGACTCTGCTAACTGATCATGACTCTCACCCTGTCCCTTGAAGCCCAGGCAACACCTATCATCCATCTAAGTGGGTACCTAAACTGAAACCCATGTGCCCTTCTTATCTATGTATCTTCATTCTTGAATCTAGAAATCTTAAAGGATGGAATCACACACAAATGAATTTCCTATTAGCAGATTACTACTTATTTTTTGTAAACTTATCTTGAGAGAAAAAATATATTAATGTAATGGATAGGTTTTATAAGGCTTCTTAAATATCATACTGATTTTTTCAATGGCTTATTTTTTTAATGATGACATTATACCTGAAAAACCTCCAAAAGTGGATATGAGACAGGAATGTTCTAGTGGGGGCTCCTATTTGAGGGGCGGATGTATATGGGGTCAATCCAGACTTTGTTTCCTTTGTCCTTAAATTCACGGAGTGGCGTGGATCCACAACCCGACCTTGAAAGTACAGAGATGAAATTGGATGACTTTGACACTCTAAAGCTCTGCCAACTTTCTCAAGTCCCTCTTCTTCCTTCAAGAAATATTTTTTCTATTCAATCCAGTTCAAAAAAATTGAACAGCTATGAGTCTCTCCTTTCATTTCTCTGCTTTGTGTGTGTTATATGTGGTGCTTGTGTCTTTTACTTCCCAAGTAATGTGGGATGGATGTGGGGTGAGTGGACATGTGTTTTTAAGGGAAGAGAAGGGGGGGTGGAATTTTCTGGTTGAGTTGGTTTCATAGAAACAAAAAATACATGTATATCTACCTTCCACCACAAGTTTCTTCAAGACAGGGACCACATGATCCCTCTGTCCAATAAATGGTCACCCTTAAAAACAAACAGTTAACAAGGATAAAGACACAGGTATGACAAAAACTAACCAGAGGAAATCAGAGTTTTCAAATGAAGCACTTTGTATCAAACACTTTAAGAAGCATCACCTACACCTCTCTTTTCTGCTATGCCACAGAACTGGGACACACCCCAAAGATGTCCTTGGTGTGTGGCTAAGTGCTAGAATGTCTGGTCCTCTGCCATTCTTCACTAGGAATAGAAGGGAGGGACATACACATGGTGACTTCTCCCTACGTCTACAGCTTTCAGTGGACCAGATATCAGAGAGACCATATGACCACGGAGAGGGAGTGGGCACCTCCTAGCCTCCTAGACTTCTTACTTCTGAGAGGCGGGTTCCAGTCAGTGCCTGTGCCCTCCCCATGTCACTACTGGTCCTGCAGCTCAGTAAACAGACCTCATTTTGACTAATATAAAGTAGAGGTATGCATTAAACTTCACTTAAAGTATACTAGTATAAAGTCAAATAGAGGCCGGCTTGATAGGGTTTGGGTTTTACAATATGCATTTCATGGAATGCAAAATACTTTACAAAATGTTTCAGATTTGTTATAAACTCCAAATATTTCTGCAGTCTTCCTTCTCAACATTTCCTTTGGTGTTTTCCCAATGTTTAGAAATTATGTCTGCCCAGCCTGGGAGAAGTCTGCCCCAGGGCAGAGTGTCAGTCACACTGAGCCACAAAAAGACTTTGACATTTACAAGAGTTAGACCAAATACCATCTCAAAGTACTTAGATATGTGAAGACCACTACAGCTTATAATTGCAAAATTCCACAAAACTCATGAGTGATGCTTGACTAGAAGATAGCATAGATGTGGGGTAGGTTTCAATGATAGAGCAGTACCCTCCTGCACAGTAATGTTCTGCTAAGCAAGACCCAGTTCACCACCTGGAAAATCACACATTTCCTCATGCCATGGACATCTAGAGTCCCCTGGGGTTTCACATACCACAAATTTATTATACTTCTTCATCCCCAAACATACCCCCCATATCACATCTTCCTGCCCATGAGCAGTGCCCCAATACTTCTGACCCTCTTCTCCTGGAA
Organism: Elephas maximus indicus; assembly: GCF_024166365.1. Taxonomy (NCBI): domain Eukaryota; kingdom Metazoa; phylum Chordata; class Mammalia; order Proboscidea; family Elephantidae; genus Elephas; species Elephas maximus. The sequence goes on from NC_064819.1 coordinate 41,023,587, forward strand.
AACTCCTGTTTTCTGCTCATTTCAAGAGAGTCCTTCCCAGAGAAAGGACTACATTCCTCATTGGGCTCCCCCAGCACCTCTTCTTTAGGGTAGTGATCACATTGCATTGTAAATGGAGGTTAATCAGCTTTCTCCACTAGAATTTGGAGTTCCTTGAGAAAGCAAATGTCTTTCATCTTGGTCAGTTCATTTCCTGGTTCCTATAGATGCTAGAGAAATGAGGCAGACCATAGACCTGATTCAATCTATCAATAACTGGAGAGACACAATGGGACATAAAGAATAAGTAGGAGACATATTTGCCTTCCCTAAATAGCCTATAGTTTTGTTGCACAAGCAGTACATGTGATACCATAACAGGCAAAAAAGAATACACTTAGATGACAAACTTTATACTATAGACAAATCTGGAAACCCTGGTGGTGTAGTGGTTAAGAGCTATGGCTGCTAACCAAAAGGTCCTCAGTTAGAATCCAACAGGCATGCCTTTGAAACCCTATGGGGCAGTTCTATTCTGTACTGTAGGGTCTCTATGAGTCGGAATAGAATCAAAGGTAATGGGTATAGACAAATTTCCAGAGTAACTCAGAAGAGAGCAACAGGAGCTATATAAATTAGGGAAGCTACATGGAAGAAGAGGGTCTTGAGCAGTGGGAATGTAAAAGAGAGACAGGCTTTGGCTTGAAGACGGAAGGTGTCAGATAAAAGGAGCCTTGTAAACTGAAGATCAGTTTAATGTCGGGCTGTGAGTGTGGACATAGACTGTAGGCCTTGTGTTAAAACGCTTGTTTCACTCCCTTACTAACCATATGATCTTGAATGCGTTCCTTAGATGTTCTCTGCCTCAGTTTCCTCTGTAAAATGGAGAAAATAATAGTGACTTTCTCAAATAGTTGTGTGAGGATCAAAGGAGAAAATGGTGTGAAGCCCTTAGAGAAATACAGTGCACAAAGCTCTCACATATTAGCTAGTAGCGTGAGCCAAGGGAGAAGGAGTCAGCCTGTGCATGGGATGGGGAGATCTGTGCGTGTGCTGGTGTCCACTGGGAAGAAAAACAACCCTTGTTTAGAGAAACAGTGGGCATGGAGCTTTGAAACCAAATGGACTGAAGCCAGGTGCGGGGAGGCATAGGAAGCCATGGAAGGCGCTTCTCTTGCCCTGAGCATAAGGAGCTGGAGCTGCCAGACCCTCCTGCATCATCCTGCCTAGAGGCTGCCCCAAGTTACACGCTCAGATCCAGCACACCAGAGTGCCTAATAGTTGGTTCAACAACTTAAAAGCTTTTCATTTCTCACTAAACTTTCCATAGTGCTTTGATTACTGGGTAGGTTTCTGTTCTGTTTCCATTAACAAGGAGTGCCTAAAATAGTCTAAAACAACAGTCTCTCTTTTCATCTCTAACTCTGCTCGACTCAGTGCCTCAGGCAACTAATGTGACCTGTGGGCCTCAATTTCCTCATCTTCGAAATAAAAATGGTGCCAGTACCTCACCAGGGTGTTATGAGAATCAGCATTTATCAAACGTACTTGAAATCCTGGGACTTAAGGCCCTAGAAGAGCTGTCATTAGTGTACTATTAAAAAAAAAAAAAAAAAACCTGAAGTGGCTGACCCTTTCCTCACCTTGTTTCCTCAGAGGTCCAAGCCATTCTGTGTGGTCCTCTTTTCTATTGTCATCTGCCTGATTATCCCTTACAGAGAGGAACTGGTTCAAGGAACCATTGTGTATGCAGTAACACAATACTTCTCATCCATCCCAGATCTCCATGTTTCTCTCAGATCAGGAAACTAAGATGCAGTCTATCACTAGCTTCTAAAGGTTTTTTTTAAGTTCTACTAGGACCAATGGTATACTGGAGTTAATTCCTGCTGACTCACCAGAACCAATGGTTCAATTTTCAAGAATCTGTGCAACAACTGTTCACTTGAAATGGCCTCAGCGGGAGCATTTACACCACAGAAATTGGCAAACGCTGTGAATCAGGGCTTGATTTATTGCTTTGTTGATTGTCTAGACGTAATGAAGTGATAAATATTGATTGTGCGGATTAAACTCAAATACACTGTGAAAGCTCCAAATAATTGAATACATATTCTTCCAATATTTGAAACTACTTTTTCACTCAGCAAAGCAGTTGCTCACCTCATGTCTTCATTGTTTCACTTTTGTCTTATTCGTTAATGACAAACAAAACATCATCGAACATTCATATTGGAACCACATTTTGAGATTCAGTGGTTGGTAATCATTTACCAAAACACCACTTCTTCCACCTCCCCTACTCCCAATGCATGACGCTTTGGGGAAAGATGATAATTTTGCTCCCATGGGACCCAAGTTGGCCAGCTCTCCCCTGGCTGCAACTGCTGCCTCTGGCCACGCTATGAGTTTGTCCACTTGGCATCCCAAGAAGCAAGCAGGGCTCTGGAAGATCTCCCCTTGTGTTGCCACTACTCCTGCCTTCTCTACGCACAGGCTTTGGATTTCCTAATCAGGACACACCTCAGAGATGGTGAAATAAATAGGAGTGCATCTTAAGCAAGCCACATAGAAATGACAAGAAGGAAAAGAACATTTCTTCAGGTTGTGCATTAACAAATATTTAGGACAAACTTCAAAGGAATTCAACTTGGCCTGGTTTTTCCACACACTCTGCTTTGCACATTCATAAAGTGTGCACCTGGGTACATAATTGTTGTTGCAAACTAATTGCACCTGCAGTCAGCTAATTGAGAGAGCACACAGTAGCCAGTGTGCCTGCAATTAAGCAAGTGCAATTGTAATTCACTTCCTAGGAATAATTTTCTTCATCTTCAGACAGCACTTACAGTTTTCATTTGGTTATCCCTCCCGATAACCTCGAACACTATTTCCACCTCACAGATAGTGGCTCAAGCAGAGAGAGGGTTGCTGAGGCCATGGAGTTAAGGTCTCCAACCACTTACATAAGAACTCAGACGTGCAAATATAATGGCATTGCTCCTGCATGTAAAGCCAGTAACAGCCCCCACTGTCCACTAGATACAGTTCAGATGCTTTAGCAAGAGTTGCAGGCTCTGCCTCATTAAGTCCAATCTATTTTACCTGCCTCATTCTGCAGTCTTTCCACCTGCTTAAAAGCACCCTGGCTCTAGCCTCAGAGCTCTGTGCTATTCCTTATGCACAGTGCACTCAAAGGTGCCCCAAACTTTTGCAAGTAGCCCTCTGGCAGATGTCCTTCTCTTTCACCCTCACTTGGAAAACATTCACTTAACTGAACTCAGCTGTCACCACCACCAGAATGGCTCCCTTTATGCCCCAGGTGAAGTTAGTCACTGCAACTGTGGCATACAAGGCAAGACCATCATCCATATTATGAGTGAATCATTCCTGTGTGTTTGTCCTTGAAACTAGACTATGAACATCTCCAGGGCAGTAATAGTGTCTCATCCATCTTTGTTTCTTCTCCTGTTGCAGGGACCAGGGTGTGCTCAAAAATGCCTGTTGGATGAAAAACAAAGTCCACTAGCCCAAAGAAGGCTGTAAATACTTAGGTCTGGTCTCTTTCACCAAGTGATGGAGCACTGGAGGAGGAGGTGTGGGGCAGACTCGTGGCTGGCCTAGCATTGTTGTCTGGGCTCGAAGGATGATTTGTCCCCACGACAGCCCTCCCCTGAGAGAGACAGGAGGAGCCCTCCCCACCACATGGTCTGAGCGAGGAGCAATTCCACATACTGGAAGGCCTCCTTACGCTGCCTACATTATTTCTACCTTTGGTAGTAAAATACCTGCCAACTAAATGAGATTTCAATCCAACAGTGACTTGAAATGTTTCTCACAAATCCCTTTGCGTTTTGAAAATTTCTACTCTTACCCAAAGCTCTGCTAAAGACCCAATTGCCCAAGCCAGTTGTGGGCCTTTTCCCACCTCTCTCCCCTCAGATTCAAAGCAGACACAAAGCTCAACCAGCATCAACTGAGTGTCCTCCGTATCTGTCACTTCCTCTCTGTCCCCACAGGTGCTGCTTTAAATTACCATGACCACCTCTGACTCCTCTCCTTGCCACAGCCCCACCTCTCTGAGATGAATTCAAATGCCCCAGCTTGTTCTCCACTTCATACAAAGAGAAGCCCAGATTCCTGGGCCTGCCTTTCAGGACTTCTTGCACCCGCCTCAGCTGTCCTTCCCATATTGTCTCCCATACCCCAAGATGAGCAGTCCTGTAAGATCCACCAGAAGAGCTCCTTCTTACCTCCTCTGCCTTTGCACAGTGTTATGGGTAACAGAGGGCACCAGACACCTAAGAAGGCTGACCGTATTCACACTGATAGCTTCAGCACTCCCCACAGTACCTTTTTATCTACAAAAAGCTCCCCTTGGGGGCCTCTGGCTGTCTCTAAGACTTAATTATTTAGTGAGAGGAAGAGTTGTTAAAAAATTATGCATGACCTAAACAAACATATGTCAAGAGCAATTTTTCTATAAAAATCATTAAAAAATTATTGCATCACTCCCAGGGCATGGACACTGGTCAGTTTGCCTGTCCAATGCACCATTATGAGGGGCTGCTGGAGTCCCCCAGCTCTGCTAGGGAAGGAACTGCCATCGCATTCCACTGGGAACTGACCTGTGAAACAAACGCCAACCAGGCCACGATAATTTCTACCTCCCAGAATCTGCAAAAATCTGAAAACAATTGTACTGACAAGGGTTTCCTGACATGTCCCAAGGTCAAATCACATAAGCATAAACTCTGCCATGAATATGAACACAAATATACATCAAAACCACATGCTGAAGACTAGAAGCTGGGCTCCACCATTCTCCCATGACCAGCAGACTAGCTAAACTCTGAGGGTATCCCATGACTCCGCTCCCACCTCTCCCTCTGAAAAGCTGTGTTGAGGAGTGTATCTGCCAACACAGGAAAGCTGTCCACTAGTAGAAAGGGCATGGAAGGGGGAAAGACAGTCTCTGTCCTGTCCCGAGGACACACAGCACAGTAAACAATAAAGAGCACAGCTCCTTCACCCCACAGATACTTAGGGTGCACCTACTGTGTGCCTTAGCAGGGAGCCCAGTGATGACTAGTCAGAACAGCTGCCAGCCCTGTGCCACACATGCCCTCAGGGGGAGAGTGGGAAGACAGGCAGCTACAGGACAGTGGGTAAGTAGTGAATCCCATGGACAGGACACCAACACAGACTTGGAAGGGGAGGCTGGCTTCCAGCAGAAGGCATGATTGAGCGGGAACCTGCAAGGGGAGTAGGAGCAAACCCATGGGAGGGAATGGAGGGTGGAAGGAGAGCATAAAGGGAGAGATTCAGCTGGAGAGACAAGCAGAGGTCACGACCTAGAGGGTCTCCTATATGAAGTAGTTAAGGAGCTTGGCTGTAATCACACAGCTGTTTGAGCTACAATTAGAGTTGGAGGACAGTGCAGGGGGAAGGAGGTGATAGGAGACATGAGACAGGGAGACCACTTAGAAGGGTGTGACTGAAAAACAAGCAGGAGACAATTGTTCCCTGAACTATAGTATTGCTAGTGGGGACACAACATATACAGATAAAAAAAGTGTTTAAGAGATAGAAGCAGCAGTATTTGGGACTCAGTTGGATTAAGTCAAGCCCTCTAATAGGAGCTTTCTTTGCAGACTTAACACATCTGTCCTAATGCATTTTTTAGTGTGAGTGTTAATGTCCATAGCCCCCACTACACATTAAAATCCGTAAGAGAAGTGTTGTGTCTGTTTTCTGGCTCATACCCAGAACCTAACACCCTATCTGCATGGTATCACCCTGCACTGTGCACTCAGTAAAAGAGGGGTTGAGCTGGGTAAACTAAGCCATGTGAAGGAGCAAGTGCTCAGAAAAGTATGATCTGGCTAAAAAAAGTTCAGGCAGTGTGAGAACAACAATTTTGGCCATGAATGGAAAAAGGAGAGAGTCAAAGAAACAGAAGTCTAAATGAATTCACCAAAGCCAGGAGTGTAATGGGGAAATAATGGTTGAGAGGTCTGAGGAGAGCACTGTGATCACATTTCCTCTAAGATTTCAAAGGAAGAACAACCCCAGGTGATGGCAAGAGCATGGATTGGCTCCAGGAAATGGTAGCTTATATGGGGCAGAGTTGAAGGTCACTGTTGAGGAGGAAATCAAGGAACTATACAGGACAGAGTGTTGAGCAAGTTATTCTTACAGACATTGAAGTCATTCAAGGTGATAGCAGGTGTGGTAGGGCAGGAGCCTAGAAGTCAGGTGCTAAAATTATCAAAGAAAAACTCAGGGAAAATGTTTGCTGAGGGACAGTCTTAGTTATTTAAAACCCCATAATACAAAGAAAAGTATGATGCATTCAACATGATTTTGTCTAGATCTGTGTAGTCAAATATGGTAGGCACCAGCCACATGTGGTCAATATTAGGCTCATCTGCACTAAGTTGGGGAGCCATAGAATTTTGGAGTTTCAAGGGACCTCATAAGCCAATCACCTCATTTTATAGATGAGGCCCAGAGCAGTGAAGGGCTTACCCATAGTAACCTGATTAATGCTAGAGCTGGGACAAGACCACAATCTTCCTGCCTCCCAGCCCAGAGCCGCTGCAATGGATGGGGAGAATGCTACTAAATTACTGAGAAAAACAGGGTTTTGCACTGTTCTTTCGACAATTTAATTTTAAAGTGGAAGTTCTAAACCTTTGCAATGAGCCATTCAATTATTACCTTGCTGCCCAGATCCTCTTAAACCATTTTGTAATTCCCAGCATTTAGAATGGAGATGTGTGTGAGTGTGTGTGTGTGTGTGTGTGTGTGTGTGTGTGTGTGTGTGTGTGTGTGTGTCTTCCTTTCAAACCTTCCTTTCAAACCACAGCTCCCTGGTCTCAGCCTTAGTAGCACTCCCTTACTCTCCCTTACCCCTGCTCAAACAGCTCATGGGCATCAGCACACATCACTGATAGTGCTCTCTTCTTACGTGCCAGACCCTCTGCTAAGCACTTCACTTGCTTTGTCTCATCAAATCCTCACCATAATCCTTGGAGATAGTGACTATTATTACCTCCATATTGCAGACTAGGAAACTGAGGTTTAGATATGTTACATATATGTGCTACAAGCTAGCTTGTAGCTGGCAGGATGGATATTTGAATCTTGATTTGCCTAATTCAAGCCCAAGTTCTGACCCACCGTGATATATGGCCTAAGAGTCAATGCTAGAATATTAACCCCAATTGTTTTGTTTGGAGGTCTTTTCAGGTCTAGAAAACCTTTGTAAAATGCATCAGTGCATAACCCTCAAGCCTCTGGGCTGTTGTCAGCCTCTCTAGTCCTGCGGAACTGCTCCTCTTACCCTCAGCCTCTGTGTCATTCTCTGAAAGCCCCTTTCGTGTTTTATGGAACTATCTAAAGTAATTAAATTAAATCATGGCCCAGATGAGATCCCAACTGCCGATTCAGAACCAACCTACCTAGTCTAGCCCATCAGTTAGGATGACAACATGTTCACCTAGTCCAATTCCATCCAACTTCACAATGATTTTGCAGAAATAAACCTTTTGTTAGCTTCACTCTCAGGTCTGCTAACCAAAATAAGGCTCTAGTTTATACCCTCCAGGAACCTATCTCAATAATTAATTTGGAGAAGTTTCCTTCTCTCCCTTCTCTATCTCTCAAGTTCAGCTCTAAACATAATCACCAACACTCACTAGTGTTTTGACAAAACTGGTACAGCACAGTCTCTAAAAGCATGAAGGTTATTCTTTTTAACCATTAATGGCTGTTCTTAACATAAGACAGAAGGCATATATTGTACTGAATATATTCATTACCACAAGGAAACAAGATTCTTCAACAACAAATCCACAGACTTGCTAAATATAGTTCCTTTACAGCTGTAGGAGCCCTCTCCCCTTAGAATACCCTAGCAGAATAAGCAGCTAAATAATATGTTGTACCTTCAAGAGTGTTCCCAAATGACTTATTGTTTTGGGCCATAAGAACACAAAGTGAAGCATGCTCTAGGGACTCGGCTAGGCTATTTTGAGTTGATCAGCTCTCAAATACCTTTCATTCATTTATTCATTCAATAACCTTTTATGGAGTCATATCCTGTGTCACATCATGTGGAAATGATAGAACAATATCATTAAAATCACACACAAGTAAAATTTTGCTGAGGATAATTCGAAAACGGTTGCAGCAGTACATCAACAATGAACTGCCAAAAGTTCAAGCTAGATTCAGAAGGGGACATGGAATGAGGAATATCATTGCTGATATCAGACGGATCTTGGCTGAGAGCAGAAAATACCAGAAATATTTTGTTATGGATTGAATTGTGTCCCCCAAAACTGTGTGTCGACTTGGCTAGGCCATGATTCCCAGTACTGTGTGATTGTCCACCATTTTGTCATCTGATATGATTTGCCTATGTGTTATAAATTCTATCTCTATGATATTAATGAGACAGGACTCAATCTACAATATTAGGTTTTGTCTTTAGTCAATCTCTTTTGAGATATAAAAGAGAGAAGCAAGCAGAGAGACGGGGGACATAATACCACCAAGAAAGCAGTGCCAGGAGCAGAGCACACCTTTTGGACCCAGGGTTCCTATGCTGAGAAGCTCCTAGACCCGGGGACGATTGATGACAAGGACATTTCTCCAGAACTGACAGACAGGGAAAGGCTTCCCTTAGAGCTGACATGATGAATTTGGACTTCTATCCTCCTAAACCGTGAGAAAATCAATTTCTGTTGGTTAAAGCCATCTACTTGTGGTATTTCCCTTATAGCAGCACTAGATAACTAAGACAGATGTTTACCAGTGTTTTATTGACTATGCAAATACATTCAACTGTGTGGATCATAATAAATTATGGATAACATTGCCAAGAATGAGAATTTCAGAACATTTAATTGTACTCATGTGAAACCTGTCCATAGACTAAGGCAGTCATTCAGACAGAACAAGGGGATACTGTGTGGTTTAAAATCAGGATAGGTGTATATCAGGTTCATATCCTTTCACCATACTTATTCAATCTGTATGCTGAGCAAATAACCCAAGAGACTGGACTATATGAAGAAGAACAGGGCATCAGGATTGGAGGAAGACTCATTAACAACCTGTGATATGCAGATGACACAACCTTGCTAGCTGAAAGTGAAGAGGATTTGAAGCATTTACTGATGAAGATCAAAGGCTATAGTCTTCAGTATGGATTATGCCTCAACATAAAGAAAACAAAAATCCTTATAACTGGACCAATGAGCAACATCATGATAAACAGAAAAGATTGAAGTTGTCAAGGATTTCATTTTACTTGGATTTACAATCAACACCCATGGAAGCAGCAGATAAGAAATTAAATGACATATGTAATTGGACAAGTCTGCTGAAAAAGACAACTTTGAAGTGTTGCAAAGCAAAGATGTCACTTTGAGACTAAGATGTCCCTGACCCAAGCCATGGTATTTTCAATCACCTCATATACATGCAAAAGCTGGACTATGAATAAGGAAGGTAGAAGAATTGATGCACTTGAATTATGGTCTTGGTGAAGAATATTGAATATACCAGGGACTGCCAGAGGGATGACAAGCCTGTCTTTGAGAAAGTACAGCCAGAGTGCTCCTTGGAAATGTGAATGGTGAGATTTGTCTCATGTCCTTTTGACATGTTATCAGAAGGGACCAGTACCTGGAGAAGGACATCATGCTTGGTAAGCTAGAGGATCAGCAAAAAAGAGGAAGACCCTCAATGACATGGATTGACACAGTGGCTGCAACGATGGGTTCAAGCATAACAACAATTGTGAGGACAGCGCAGGACCCTGCAGTGATTCGTTCTGTTGTACGTAAGGTCAATATGAGTTGGAACTGACTTGATGCCACCTAACGACAACAACATCCTGTGTTAGGTGCTGAGGACATACACACATGTTTGTCACTAAAGAGATCTCAGTCTAGGAAAGAAAGCAGACAAATATCTGATAGTACAGTGTCGTAAGCACATCATGCAATCTGAAGTCCTAGGGAAAAACAGAGGGGAGATATGAAATCTAAACCAGGAGTAGCTTCCTGGGGGAGGATATCTGAGTTGTACCTCTTATAGCTAATACAAACATAGAAATTCAATTAAAAGTAGTTTGTTGAATAATTGAATGAATGAATGAATCCACAAAGGTACGATAGACGTATAAACAATATAACATATAAACAATGACAATAACTATAATAGAGTTCACCTAAGGTGCTATAGGATTGTGGAGGAGTCCACATCTAAGCTCATCTAAGCCCCAAGAGAGGGCCTCCTGGGGCAGAAATGCTCCAACATGGAGTAGGAGGAGTAGGCATAAAAAGGGAGGGCCTCTCAGGCTGCATGAAATACTTGCCCAATGGCACTCAGGAGAAGAGCAAGTTTGGTGTGCTCAGGAAGCATTTGATTTGTCTAAAGCGGGGGGTGAGTTGTAGACAGGGGCCAAGGGAGAGGCTGGCAACGTCTCTGAGGTCACAGAACATGAAGAGCCAGAAAAGCAGCTTGGATATTGTCCTGGAAATGCTGGGAGCCACAGAAGGATGGCCAAGAGTGTGGCTTGTGATATGAAAAGATCACTGTAGTGATACTGTGGCAGGTAGCCCACAGAGGAGTCCACATTCAGAGCTTGCTGCAATCGCTCTGACAGAAAGGATGAGGATCTGAGTGGGACTGCTGCAGCAGGCAAGAAAAGACTAGGCTAGGTTTTCAAATAATATTTAAGAGGTTGTTAGATTGGGTGTGAATGGTGGAGGGAGAGGCGAGTCTACAATCACTCGCAGTGCTCTGGCTTCGTTGGCGAGATGTGGAGGTGCCTTTGCAAAGGGGGGAAGCAGAGGAGGAGATAACTAGTTTTGTGTGGGACCTGCTGGGTGTGAAGTCTCCGTTGGAAATGTCCAGTGCAGGCAGTTGGCTGTGCAGAATCAGATGTGGGCTGGGAGTCAGAAATCCTTCTGTATAAATTTTTTCACATTCCAGAATTTAGTCATTCCCAAGTTATGTGCCATCTGAGGCTATCATCTTAAGTTTTGTGAGAATTTAAGACTTCAGGTAAAGACAAATGTATTTCAAAAGTCCTGAACTATTGACTATTCTACCTCTTTCTGAAGTATTTTCCTCTGATTTGGCTCATGATTATTATTTCTATCACATTTCTCTGCTGTCTTATGCTTTTATCAAGTGCAAACTTAAAGTCATAACACCCAGGAGCAGTGACATGAAGGCTGTTTCCAATGAGGAAGGATTGATGGTGAGGAAAGTATGTGAAGACATCAAGCTAAGGAGAATGGCATGAATCTTGAGTAGTGTTTCCATGAGAGCACCTCAGAGCCAACCAGGGATGGCAACAGACCAACAGCAGGTGCTTCTGTGACCACCTCGGTGGGCCCTCAACCAGCACAGCCTCTAGAGAGCAGGTTTCCAGCTCTGTGGCTTCATCTTTGCTCCCAGTCATCAATGGTAAAGATGAATAGCATTTCTTGAAGACCTACATCTTGCTGTGCTCTGGACTAAGTATTTTACATACACCACCTCACCCAGCCCTGCCAAAAACCTTTAGGTGGATATTAAGATTTCTGTTTTGTGTTGAATAAATGGAGGCTTCTAGAGATCAAGCTTGCCCAAGATCACGCAGTAGATGTTTGGTCTAACGCCAAACCTTTGTGTCCTCACCCGTTGTCTCACTGGGTCCTGTCTCTGTATCTTTTCCTCTACCTGATGTAAGACCCTCACTCAGCAGATGTCAGTGCCAGGGAACAAGTAGGGGCCCTGCCCAGTCCACAGCCCAAGAATCCACAGGTCTATGGCTCTGTGTAGCAGAGTCAGGTATGAAAATCTTCCCTCCCAGGATTCCATCCAGCACCACCAAGCCTGACTTCTGGATGAGGCCACTAAGTCATGAGGACAGTGTGGCAGAAACTAATGCTGGACCCTTAGTATCTATTCTCTCCTACTCCTTAACTACAGGACTGCCAATTCTTCATTGGCCTCATATGCCTTGAATAAAGACCACACTTCATAGTCTCTTTGTATCTAGGTGTGGATGTGCTACTAAATTCTGGCCAATGGGGATCAAGCAGAACTGCTGTATGCAACTTCTGGGAAACATTACATACAAAGAAAAGAGATTCTGTTCTTTGTCCCTCCATTCTTCCTGCTGGCTGGCATGTGGACATGATAGCTCGTGCCCAAGCATCCACTGGAGATTGTGAAACCCAAGGTTAGCCCTTGGGAATGGCACAACAGAAAGCTGGAAGGAGACTGGGTCTCTAAGGTGTAAAAATGGTGTGAGGGCAGTGTCTGACCTCCTCTAACTTCATAAGGGGGAAGAAGAATCAAGATCAACATCCCAAGGCTGACTGCGATGAGGCAGAAGTCAGACATTCTTCCTCTCTCCCTCATCTTTACCAATTCTGATACCAACCGTCCCTCCCACAGCACTGTCTACTTCTCTGCTGGGTTCAATAATTCACTGCCATGTCCACACAGAACTCACAGACCATACGCACAATTATGGGGTTCATTAAGGAAGTAACAGGTTACAATTCAGGCTCGGGAACACACAGGACACAGTTCTTCCATCAGGACAGCCTCTTCCCAGTCGTGCCACCAGACATGCCTCTCCCTGGCCCTAGACCTCTGCCCAAGTGCACTCAGCTTTCTCTCTTCATGGGCCGGGAAACCCAACGTGCCGTCTCCTGCTGCCCGATCTCTCTGCCACCACTTCTCACTGTCTTTACAATTACAGCTCTCTCTCTCTCTTTCTCTCTCGCTGTCTCCTGCTTCCAGGAGCTTCTCAGCACAGGAATCTTGTGTCCAGAGCACACGGTGGTTCCTGGATATTCTTCTTTTGTGGTAGTGGGTTCCTCTTCCCCGCCTCTGGGATGGCTCATTTCAAGCCCGTTGGGACTGCAAAAACTAACCAACTCCTTTGGTGGGCCACAGTTACCCTATCATATAGTCCCACCCAATCGCTTGGGTGGAAGTTACAAGACCATGGCTAAAAAGACCACCTACAAAAGTGATTTATCATACTACAAAGGATTAGTGGAACAGCCACTCCAGCCCTAGACTACCCAATGTCAAACCTTTTATAAGGCACGTTTAACATTTTGTGTTTAAGCCACTGTTAATTTGAGTTTTTTTTTTTTTTTTTAACACTAATAACTAATCTGATTTCTTCCTAACTGATACAGGCAACAAAATTGTGGCAAAGCTGTTGCTATTTCTTTTTTCTCCAAATTAATCATTTGTTACCTGCTGAGTGATTGAGAAAAGTCTGTGTATGCACAAGGGGACATTTATGTGTATCCCCATTCCACATCTTCCTGTATCAGGGAAAAAAACAACCAGAATAGACTATGGCACATTCTGCAGCTGAGTGAGCAAGCTGCCCAACCCCATCATTTGTGCTCTGATCTGTCATATCCTGTGTATGGCTTTTGTTCTGGTTATTAAATAATAACCTAAGATCAGCTAATCTTCTGACCCACAGAGCCCCAAACCCTTCATTGGCCATGACACATTCCCCTCACAGAGGCAATAGAAGGCTTCACATTGCAGACACATTACCCCAAATAGCAAGCCCCTGGTAGAAATCTGTCTCAGTTATCTAGTGCTGCTATAACAGAAATAGCATAAGCGAATGGCTTTAACAAACGGAAATTTATTCTTTCACAGTCTAGGAGGCTAGAAGTCAGAATTCAGGGCGCCAGCTCCAGGGGAAGGCTTTCTATCTCTGTTGGTGCTGGGGGAAGGTCCTTGTCATCAATCTTTCCCTGGTCTAAGAGTTTCTCAGTACAGAGACCCCAGATCCAAAGGACACACTTCTCTCCCAGCTCTTCTTTCTTGATGTAAATAATCTGCTTGTTTCTCTATTTAATATCTCAAAAAAGATTGATTCAAGATACAACTTAATCCTGTAGATTGTGTCCTGCCTCATTAATATAACTGCCTCTAATCCTGTCTCATTAACAACACCATAGAGGTTAGGATTTACAACACATAGGATAATTACATCAGATCACAAAATGGAGGACAACCATACAATACTAGGACTCATGACCTAGCCAAATTGACACACATTTTTGGGGGACACAATTCAATCCATACCAAAACTCAAGAATCTTTTTTCACTCAATTCATCAGTCATGTTGGTCGGATTCTTTCTTCCTGCCGACAGCTCCCAAAGCATGTCTCTTGTGAACCAGAAGAGAAGCCATGTACTCGGTGGGCAGTGGGCTAAAAAAGCTTGCCTGATAAGGCCTCAGGGAGTGATTCCAACTGTTCTCAAACTGGCCTTCTCTGCCAAGCTGCACTGTCTTCTTAATTCATTTATTTTTCCCGTGGTTACTAAACCCATTGCTGTTGAGTTGATTTTGACTCTAGGAATCCTGGAGACAGAGTAGAACTGCCCCACAAGGTCTTCAAGGCTGTGATCTTTATGGGAGCAGGCTGCCACATCTTTCTACCAAGGAGCAGCTGATGGGTTCCAACTGCCAGCCTTTAGGTTAGCAGCCAAGTGCTTAACCACCAGGGCTTCTTAGGCAGAACTTAAGGTATAGTGATTAGAAAGAACACTAGATCTGACATGAAGACGTAGAGTCAAATTTCAGATCTCCCACTGAATTGGTGAGCAACCCAGGTCAAGCTATTTAATTCTTGAATGTTCTCATTTCAAACATGGGGCTAGTGATGCCTACCTCCAAGTGCTACTCTAAGCATGAAATTAGATAGCACGTTTGAAATGCTTAACACAGGGCTCCACATGTAGAAATAGGTCTATAAATATTGGCTGAATCTGAGTCTAAACCAGTAGTTAATATTGAGTAAATTTGTACTGAAAAAAATGATACACCAATGGTTAACCATACGCTTTCAAAATCTAAATGATGGAATATATTCTAAGAGAGTACAGATTGAATAATATAGTTGATAGAGTTTCAAAATGAATACAATAGTCAATAATAATAATGAGCCTTTATTGAACACTTGCTATTTGCCAAATTTGCTAAGCATATTGCATAAATGATCTAAATGAATCTTCACAGTAAATTTGTGGGAAGGTAAATCTCCAGTTTACAGACATGGACACAGATCTAACAAGGGGAAAAGATGAGGAAAAAGCCAGAGCACATGGGTCTAGGAGGAAGCAAGACCCAACCTTGGGCCCAAAATGGAAGTAGCCAGTACCAGGGAGCCAGGCTCCCCTGCAAGTACTTTGAAACCATTAAGTCCTTCCTTCCTATAACCAAGTAGCAGACAGCATTAGTTATAATCAGCCTAAAATAAGAGAAAAACCTGTAAATATTTAAGAAAGAGTATGGAAATAAGAGGGCTAATTTTGTGACGACAAAAACAAATAGTGAAATTCATTCAGTAATGTAGATAAAATTAAGTTGGCAAGGAAAAACTTTTCCATGTGTTTGCGAATTCATGCTCTAGTATCATCTTTGAATTCTGGCTTTTAGGATCCTCCAGTCAACACCTCCTTCCAGGCTTCAGACAAGACCTTGACTCCAGCAGCTGGGAAACCAAAGAAACTTCGTAAAATTTTTTGTACGTGTGTGTATGCATTTTTACAAGGAGGGGGCTGTGGTGTTCATCAGATTGCAAAGGGATCATGATATAAAAAGGTTTAGAACCCTGCCCTGGTGCTGCCTTGCAGAGAGCCAGATGGTGGCTCTACAGGAATGCTGGAATCCTTCTCCTGGCCTCTGATGCTCTATTCTGACTCCAGGGATCCTGGAGACCAGTGCTGTGGAAATGAGGCCACAATGCAGATCCTCAAAGCCCCAGCCACATGGACACTGCCCCTGACCACCAGTGAGACATGGAGCAGCATATATTCCAGCTGTCCCCTCGAAGTAGCCCTCCTCAAGGACAGGCAGGGGCACCTAGGGCCAGCCTCATAGATCATTTTGTGAAGGAGGCGTAAGTTGCACCTCAGCCTTCCCAGCACATTCACATGTCCCCATTAAAAAAAGCCATTGTCTCTGAGTCGACTCCAATTCATGGCAGCCCCATGTATGTCAGAGTAGAATTGTGTTCCATAGGGTTTTCAGTGGCTTATTTTTCAGAAGTAGGTTGGCAGGCCTTTCTTCTGAAGCACATGTGAAATCTAAGGTGGTGAGATACTTAGTGCAAGAGAAAGATAAGAAGGCCCAAACAGGAAGAGAACCTCTGGCACCTTGCCTTGAGGCAACTGCTCAGCCCAGACTGCACCCTACTCTGCCCCAGCCATTCTTTTCTTGAGGCAGAAATTACTTACATTGTCTTCTTCCCTCCATCCAATCCCATCATCACTTTGGGGTCAAGTCACCTGCATCTCCCATGGTGCATGCAGGAACCCAAAGCATCCCACGCAGTACATTGCACAAGGTCAGCTAAAAGACAGTTCCCAGGTGTTGTGAAAACAACTTACTGAGGCACGAAACTGCCTTCTTTTCCCTGCCCCACCCCCATTCTTGAGCCGTTTTCCTTATTTTTAAAATGAAGATAATAAGTCCTGTTATGCCTAACTCACAATTGCTGTGAGGTTCAAACCGGACAATGTTTGCTCAACTTCATAGGCAGCAAGGGACAGGGCTAATATAAGGCACGTTGAAATTTTGATTTATCTTGGGAGAAGGGGAGTGGTAGATAACAGGATTGGTTGGGTGATGTTGGGGGGGTGGGGGCACAGGGCGTGTGATGGACCCTCCATAGACATCCTCTAGCTCTCTTACCTATTTACCACTTGAGCCTGTTCAGATAACCGCAGGAATTCTCCTGCTGCAATAATTCTAAGCAACACCAACAAAGGAATGTTCAAGTGTGTTTTGCTTTTAATGTGTCATTGGCACTTGAGCTAGTATTTGATACTAGTATTTGTCTAGTGCTGACCAGTTCTCTCAAGTTAACCACACCCCTGTGGAGCGGTAGGAAATTTGTGCAACCTATTATTATTGATGAAGCAAGGCAAGTCTAAGTGCACACCTCTCATGGTAGTGAACACTGATGTTATTTCCATTTCATCGGAAGGTCTTGCAAAACATTGGTGTTAATGTCTTCTTGCATTAGTCATAGATTAAAGAATGAAGAAACACTTCTGAGTAACACACAAGGGGAAAAAAAAAGCAGGAAAGCCACAATAATGTGTGCCTGGAACACAACCCCAATTTCAGTTTACTTGAGCAAAATCAACATGTAGATGTCTGTTTAGGGTACGTTGCTAAAGAACAACAACAACAAAAAGTCCCTTGCTTTTTGTTTTTTTATCTTATTAAAAAGACAATACATGTTCACACAGATGGAAAGAATACACAGAGTCAATATATCCAAAAAAATTGGTCGACATTCTACCATTTCAGGAGATAGCATATGATGAAGTCCAAGCTGCACTGAAGACATTTGTGAAAAACAAGGCTCCAGGAATTAACAGAACACCAATTGAGACGTTTCAACAAACGAATGCAGCGCTGGAGGTCATCATTCATCTATGCCGAGAAATCTGGAAGACAGCTATCTGGCAACTGACTGGAATAGATCCATATTTGTGCCCATTCCAAAGAAAGATGATCCAACAGAATGCTGAAATTACTGAACAATATCATTAATATTACACACAGGCAAAATTTTGCTGAAGATCATTCAAAAGTGGTTGCAGCAGTATATCGACAGGCCACTGCCAGAAATTCAAGCTGGTTTCAGAAGAGGACATAGAATAAGAGATATCTTTGCTGATGTCAGACAGATCTTGGCTGAAAAAGAATACCAGAAACCTGTGTTTTATTGACTATGAAAGGCATTCAACTGTGTGCACCATAACAAATTATGGATAACATTGTGGAGCATGGGAATTCCAGAACACTTAATTGTGCTCATGGAGAACCTGTACATAGACCAAGAGGCAGTTGCTTGAACAGAACAAGCACACACTGCGTGGTTTAAAGTCAGGAAAGATGAGTGTCAGGGTCATATGCTTTCACCATACTTATTCAATCTGTATGACACACTTTTTTAAAAAAAATAATTTTTATGCTTCTCTTTTAAATTTTTTATTTTGAAATAATTATAAGTTGACAAGAAGTTGCAAAGATAGTAGAGAAGTCTCATGTATCCTTCACCCGGTTTCCCCAAAATTTTTTGTTAATTGTGGTGAAAATATGCACAATAAAATATACCGATTCAACAATTTCTACTCGTATAATTCAGTAACATTGATTCGGTTCTTTGGATTGTACAACTCCCAATGATTTTAATACTCTTTTAACAATTTTGTTGAAACATAATTGATATTCAATAAACTGTGGATATTTAAAAAGTACAATTTGGTAAATTTTGACATATATATGTACACCCGTTAAACCATCATAATTAAAACCATGAACATATACATAGCCCTCAAAAGATGCCACCTACCTTTTTATATTTCCTACTTTCCTCCCCTTTCTGCCCACGCCACACCACTCCAGCCCACACCCAGGCAACTACTGATCTGCCTTCTGTCACTATTATAGTTTGCATTTTCTAGAGTTTTATACAAAGGGAATCATATACTATGTACTCTTTTTCATCCAGCTCCTTCCATTCAGTGTTATTTTGAGATCCCCATGTTGTAGCAGTCTCAACACTTCATTCTTTTTTTATGGCTACATAGCATTCTGCTTTATGGATATGCCATATAGTTCATTTGTCATTCACCTGTTGATGAACATTTGGGCTGTTTCCAGCTTTTCGGCCTATGTGCCCAAATAAAGCTACCGTGAAACCGCTGTACAAGTCTTTACATTGCCATATGCATTCACTTCTCTTGGAGTGGGATGGCTGAATCACACAACAGATTAATTTTAAAATTTTAAGCAACTGCCAAACTGTTTTCCAAATTGATTGCATCAGTTTATGCCTGCACCAGAAGCGTATGGGAGTTCCACTTAAAATCACCCCCCGCCAACACTAGTATGGTCCGACTTTTTTTTTTTTTTTTTTGTACTTTAAGTGAAAGTTTACAGTTCAAGTCAGTTTCTCACACAAAAACTTATACACACATTCCTATGTGACCCTAGTTGCCCTCCCTATAATGTGATAGCATAATCCTCCTCTCTACCCTTGTCCATTCAACTAGCTCCTGTCCTCCTCTGCCTTCTATTCTTGCCTCTGGACAGGAGCTGCCAACTTAGTCTCATGTGTCTACTTGAGCTAAGAAGCACACTCCTCACTAGTATCATTTTATGTCTTATAGACTAGGCTAATCTTTGTCTGAAGAGTTGGCTTAGAGAATGGTTTTAGTTTTGGGCTAACAGGGAGTCAAGGGCCATGTCCTCTGGGGTCCCGCCAATGTCTGTCAGACCATTAAGTCTGGTCTTTTTACTTGAATTTGAATTCTTCACTACACTTTCCTCTTGCTCCATCAGAGGACTCTCTGTTGTGTTCCCTGTCAAAGCAGTCACTGGTGGTAGCCAGGTACCATCTAGTTCTTCTGGTCTCAAGCTGATGGAGTCTCTGGTTTATGTGGCCCTTTCTGTCTCCTGGGCTCATATTTTTCTTGTGTCTTTGGTGTTTTTCATTCTCCTTTGCTCCAGGCGGGTTGGGACCAATAGATGCATCTTAGGTGGCCGCCTGCTACTTTTCAGGCCTCAAACGCCACTCACCAAAGTGGGGTGCAGAACATTTCCTTAATAAACTTTGTTATGCCAATTGACCCAGATGCCCCCTGAAACCATGGTCCCTAGACCCTCACCCCTGCTACTCAGTCCCTTGAAGTGTTCGGTTGTATTCAGCAAACTTCTTAGCTTTTGGTTTAGTCCAGTTGTGCTGACTTCCCCTGTATAGTGTGTTTTCCTTCCCTGCACCTAAAATAATTCTTTTCTAATATCTGGATAGTGAATACCCCTTTCCCTCCCTCCCCCACCATTAAAGAATGTTTTCTTCTGTGTTTAAACCTTTTCTTTAGTCCTTATAATAGTGGTCTCATACAATATTTGTCCTTTTGCAACTGACCAATTTCACTTAGCATAATGGCTTACAGATTCATCCATGTTATGATACGTTTCACGGATTCATTATTGTTCTTTATTGTTGCGTAGTATTCCATTGTGTGAATATACCATAATTTGTTTATCCATTTATCCAATGATGGGCACCAACGTTGTTTCAATCTTTTTGCTATTGTAAACAGTGCTGCAATGAACATGGGTGTGCATATACCTATTCCTTTGAGGGCTCTTATTTCTCTACGATATATTCCAGGGATTGGGATTGCTGGATCATATGGTAGTTCCATTTCTAGCTTAAAAAAAAAAAAATTTTTTTTTTTTTTTTTTTTTGCTTAAGGAAGCACCAAATTGATTTCCAAAGTGATTGTATCATTTTACATTTCCACCAGCAATGTGTAAGTGTCCCAGTCTCTCCACAACCTATCCAACATTTATTATTTTGTGTTTTTTGGATTAATGCTAGCCTTGTTGGGGTGAGATGGTATCTCATTTGTAGCTTTGATTTGCTTTTCTCTAATGGCTGATGACTGTGAGCATTTCCTCATCTATCTCTTAACTGACCAAATGTCTTCTTTGGTGAAGTGTCTGTTCATATCCTTGGACCCTTTCTTAATTGGGTTATTTGTCTTTTTTTGTTGATGTTTTGCAGTATCTTGTAGATTTCAGAGATCAGAGGCTGATCAGATTTCTTGTAGCCAAAATTTTTTTCCACCTATAGGTTGTCTTTTTACTCTTTTGGTGAAGTCTTTGAATGAGCGTGTTTGATTTTTAGGAGCTCGCAGTTATCTAGTTTCTCTTCTGGTGTTTGTGCATTGTCAGTAATGTTTTGTATCCTGTTTATGCCATGTATTAGGGGTCCTAGATAGTCCTTATTTTTCTTCCATGATCTTTACCATTTTAGGTTTTATATTTAGGCTTTTGACCCATTTTGAGTTAGCTTTTGTGTATGGTATAAGGTATCAGTCTTGTTTCATTTTTTTGCAGATGGATATCCACTTATGCCGGCACCATTTGGTAAAGAGACTGTCTTTTCCCCAATTGATGGACTTTGGGCCTTTGTCAAATATCAGCTGCTCATATGTGAATGGATTTATGTCTGGATTCTCAATTCTGTTCCATTGGTCTATGTATCTGTTGTTCTACCAGTACCAGGCTGTTTTGACTACCGTAGTGGTATAATAGTTTCTAAAATGAGGTAGTGTGAGGCCTCCCACTTTTTTCTTCTTTTTCAGTAATGCTTTACTTATCAGGGGCCTCTTACTCTTCCATATGAAGTTGGTGATTTGTTTCTCCATCTCATTAAAAAATGTTGTTGGTTACTTAACGGTCTGACTGAGACTAAAGGAATCCCAGCGGTCATGGTCCCCAAACCTTCTTTTGGTCCAGGACAGGAACCATTCCCAAAGACAACTCATCAGACATGAAAGGGACTGGACAGTGGGTAGGAGAGAGATGCTGATGAAGAGTGAGCTATTTGTATCAGGTGGACTGTGTTGGCATCTCCTGTCTGGAGGGGGGATGGGAGGATAGAGAGAGTTGGAAGCTGGCAAAAATGTCACGAAAGGAGAGACCGGAAGGGCTGACTCATTAGGGGGATAGCAAATGGGAGTACAGAGTAAAGCGTATATAAACTTATATGTGACAGTTTGACTTGATTTGTAAACATTCACTTGAAGCTCAATAAAAGTTAATTTAAAAAAAATGTTGTTGGAATTTGGATCAGAATTGCATTGTATCTATAGACTGCTTTTGGTAGAATAGACATTTTCATAACGTTGAGTCTTCCTACCCACGAGCAAGGTATGTTTTCCCACTTATGTAGGTCTCTTTTGGTTTCTTGCAGTAGTGTCTTGTAGTTTTCTTTGTATAGGTCTTTTTCGTCTCTGGTGAGATTTATTCCTAAGTATTTTATTTTCTTGGGGCTTATTGTAAATGGTATTGATTTGGTGATTTCCTCTGACGTTCTCTTTGTTGGTGTAGAGGACTCCAACTGAATTTTGTATGTTTATCTTGTATCCTGATACTTTGCTAAAATCTTCTATTAGTTCCAGTAATTTTCTTGTAGATTTTTTAGAGTTTTCTGTGTATATGATTATATTACCGGCAAATAGAGATACATTTCCTTCCTCCTTACCAATTTGGATGCCCTTTATTTCCTTTTCTAGCCTAATTGCTCTGGCTAGAACCTCTAGCACAACACTGTCTGGTGCCCGTTCTCAAGGGGAATGCTTCAGGATGATGTTGGCTGTTGGCTTTGTATAAATGCCCTTTATCATAATGGTTGAGGAATTTCTCTTCTATTTCTACTGTGCTGAGAGTTTTTATCATGAATGGGTGTTGGTCTTTGTCAAATGCCTTTCTGCATCAATTAATAAGATCATGTGGTTCTTATCTTTTGTTTTATTTATGTGATGGATTACATTGACTGTTTTTCTAATGTTGAACCATCCCTGCATAAACCAAAAAAACCAAACCCTTTGCTGTCAAGTCGATTCTGACTCATAGCAACCCTATAGGACAGAGTAGACCTGCCCCATAGAGTTTCCAAGGAGCGCCTGGTGGATTTGAACTGCCATCCTTTTGGTTAGCAGCCTTGGCACTTACCCACTACGCCACCAGGGTTTCCCATCCCTGCATAGCTGGTATGAACTCCACTTGGTCATGATGAATTATTCTATTGATATGTTGTTGAATTCTATTGACTAGTATTTTTGTTGAGGGTTTTTCCGCCTAAGTTCATGAGGGTGTTGGTCTGTAATTTTCATTTCTTGTGGTGTCTTTACCTGGTTTTGGTATCAGGGTTATGCTGGCTTCCTAGAATGAGTTTGGGAGTATTCCATCCTTTCCTATGCTCTGAAATACCTTTAGTAGTAGTGGTGTTAACTCTTCTCTGAAAGTTTGGTAGAATTCTCCAGTGAAGCCATCAGGGCCAGGGCTTTTTCTTGTTGGGAGATTTTTAATTACTTTTTCAGTCTTTTCTTTTGTTTTAGGTTTATTTAGTTGTTCTACCTCTGTTTGTGTTAGCTTAGGTAGGTAGGGTGTTTCTAGAAATTTGCCCATTTCCTCTAGGCTTTCAAATTTTTTTAAGTATAACTTTTCATAGTGTTGAGAGGTATGAGTTTAGTGCTGTCATTTTGATGTCTTTTGTGTGTGTGTGTTGTTCACAGTTTCCTTGTTCCACTTAATTATCTGTGCTGAGTTGTTTTTCTTTATATATTTTCTTTTCCTCTTTCTCCTTGTTGATTTTGTATTTGCTGAGACTTTACGTTTTTCTTGTTTTTTATTTTGATGTGTAGGATTGTTAGTTTCTTTTGTGGTTATCTCAATATTTACCCATATTTTTCTAAGTTTAAACCAAACTTTTACTTCTTTATATTGCCTTGACTTCCTTTCCTTATGAAAGATCTATGACTACATTTTTAGTCCCTCATTTTTGTTTTAACGTTGTCACCTTTTACATACATACGTCTCTGTTTCCCTGTTTTGTGCTTTTTAGCTTTAATTTGTTTGTGTGATTTCCCTATCTGGGTTGATATCTCATTGCTCTATCCAGTATTCTAGTCCTGCGTTGTCATCTGAAGTTATTGATTTTCTAGCTGAAGGACTCCCTTTAGCATTTCTTGTAATTTTAGTTTGGTTTTTGCAAATTCCCTAAACTTTTGTTTATCCGGAAATGTCCTAATTTCATCATCATATATGACAGACAGTATTGATGGATGTATAATTCTTGACTGGGAATTTTTTTTTTTCCTTCAAGGTTTTATATCTGTCATCCCATTGCCTTCTTGCCTGCATGGTTTATGCTGAGTAGTCCAAGCTTAGTCTTATTGCCTCTCCCCTTTGTAGTGACTTTTCGTTTATCTCTAGCTGCTCTCAAAATTCTCTCTTTATCTTTGGTTTTGGCAAGTTTGATTATAATATGCTTTGGTGACTTTCTTTTGGGATCTACCTTGTGTGGAGTTTGATAAGCATCTTGAATAGGTATCTTCTCATCTTTCATGATGTCAGGGAAGTTTTCTGCCAACAAATCTTCAACAATTCTCTCTGTTATCCTCCCCCTTCTGGTTTTCCAATCACTTGTACTTTATTCCTCTTGATAAAAGAAAAAAAAATTTTTTTTTTTCTTGATGAAGTCCCACGTAGTTCTTAGGGCTACTTCATTTTTTTAAATTCTTTTATCTGATTTTCCTCAAATATGTTGGTGTCAAATGCCTTATCTTCAGTCTCACTAATTTTGCTTCCATTGCCTCAATTCTACTCCTATGACTTTCTATCAAGTTGTCTAATTTTAAACTTTTATTGTTAATCTTCTGAATTTCTATTTGCTGTCTTTCTATGGATTCTTGCAGCCTATTAAATTTGTCATTATGCTCTTCTTAAGTGCCTTTATTGCTTTGTCTGTGTGTTCCTTGGCTTGTTCTGTGTTTTGCCTGATGTCCTTCCTGATCTCTTGAACAATTCTGTATATTAATCTTTTGTTTCTACCTTGAAAAATTCCAGGAAATTCTCTTCATCTGGAAGAGTTCTTGAATCTTTGTTTTGGGAGCTTGCTGACACCATCATGCTCTGCCTCTTTATGTGATTTGATATTGACCATTGCCTCTGACCATCAATAAGTTATTGCATTTATTTATTTTATGTTTCCTTATTGTTTCCTAGCTTCTTGTTTTGTTTTGTTTTGATATGCCTAAATAGGCTGCTCACATAAGCTAGTTTCATTACTGGTGGCATTGAAGCTCTAAAGTCCTGTCACCAGGTGGTTAGAGATGTTACTAGGTATGTGAGCCCAGGAGTCCATTTACTTTTCTTGTGTGGATTCAGCTCAGATGCCCAGGTAGTCCATCACCAATTGTGTGGTGCAGGCTCTCACCTACAATCTTAGATGAGAAGGGGTGATTGGTGTAGGCCCAGGTATGTGGCTGCAGTAGGGGGTCACAGGCTGAGCAAGGCAGGGGGCTGAAAACCACCCCTGGAGTGTCTGTGAGGAAAGCATGTCCCTGTTCCCTACAGCATGTAGG
The DNA here is from genome assembly GCF_024166365.1 of Elephas maximus indicus. Classification (NCBI taxonomy): domain Eukaryota; kingdom Metazoa; phylum Chordata; class Mammalia; order Proboscidea; family Elephantidae; genus Elephas; species Elephas maximus. Next base: position 41,048,593 of record NC_064819.1, read on the forward strand.
TAAGTGGGTTTTGCAGCTGGACTATGGGCACCCAATTCTGTTGGCTGTAAGGACTGGGAGGCACCACTTTTTCTTGAACTTCTGTTGCAGGTGGCTAGGTGGTATGAGTGGAGCCACCAGTCCTCAGGGCCCTGATGTGGGTAGGTGAGGACTCTGCTTAATAGGCAAAGAGGTGTCAAATGTCACAAACCTGCCTCTCTACCATATAGCTGAAACAGTTGAAGTTAGACTACAGGTATATACCCTGTTGTACTGTACTAATGAGGGCCTATGCTGTTGAAATGTGCCCACATATGTCTATGCAGGGGTGAAAGGCATTCAAAGTCAACGGACACCTTATGCCTGTGGCTTAGGGGAGTGAGCAGATTATTTTTTCCCTGTTTGTTAATTTGTTCCCTTTCCAAGGCCAGAAGAATGGCTCGGAACACGTGATGGGTCCTACTTCCAGCCCAGAGGATGCAGCAATCTCTGAAGCCAGCTCAGACCCGGTGCAGAGTGGGAAGGGGGCAGGTAAGCGGGAGAGAGGTTTTTCCCAAAGGGGTGCTTTTTTTATCTACGTGGTAGGTTATATGCATGTGTTTCTTTTGCCAATTGAGTGTCACTTTCACTGATTCTGGAAGCACGAGAAGACGCTCCACTGCTCATTCTCTCCTGATGTGGAAAATGCATCCAAAATGCCATTGCTTGGTTCACCACTGGCGTCAGCCAATCTTGGTCTGCAGGGTGCTAATTCTCACGGGGTCAGGTCTGACAACTTCTTGTTGCTTCTGAACCCTCTCTCCCTCCCCCTGCTGCTCAGTCCAATTCCTCAACTTTGCCTTTCATGTTCAGGGCTCCTAGATTGTCATATACAAGCAATTCACTGTTTTGGGGGGACTTTGTTGTAAAAGGGACCACAGAAAGTGTCTGACTATTCTGTCATCTTGGCCCTGCCCTCCTATATGACATACTTATTCAATCTGTATGAAGCCTAACAACAGACACATGTTCACACAAAAAAAAATTTTTTAATTTACTTCTGAAGAAGAAATTGATGTTTCATCATCTATGGGCAACCAATGTCAGCATTTTAATGTACATCTTTCCAAACCTGTTTCTCTTACTGAATTAACAGGTGGGTAGACCAAAGTAGGGAAATACTATACATGTTATCTTGCAACCCACTTTTTTTTTATATATATAACCAATTAATATGCCAGACAGCTTTATCCATAGTGGTGAACAAAGATAGAAAACAGTGCTTTTAAGTGTCCATCATACATTAAAAACTCTTAGCAAAATAGGAATAGAAGGGAAATGCTTCAACATAATTAAGGGCATATATGCACAACCAACTGCCAACATTATTCTCAGTGGAGAAAGGCTGAGACCCTTCCCCTTGAAAGTGGTAATGAGACAAGTGTCTTAGGCTGGGTTCTCTAGAGAAGCAAAACCAGTAAAGCGTATAACTATATATAGAGAGAGACTTATCAAGGAAACAGCTCACACAGTTGTAGAGTTTGGAACATCCCAAGATCACGGATCAGGATAGAGGCCTTTCCCAATTCACAGAGCCACAGAAGCTGGCGAATCCAAGATCATCAGGTTGGAAAGCAGGGTTCCCACTCACAGGCTCTGAAGGCCGAGGGATACCAAGGTTGGCAGGAAAGACAGCAAGGTTTCTCCTGATTCATATAACTGCGGGAGTTGTCAAACCCAAGATTGGTAGGTCAGGAGCAGGACTCTTGTTCACAGACTGCGAAGACCCATGAATCCCAAGATGGACAGGTAAGCTGCTAGCGTAAGTCCCAAGAACCAGAGGTCAGAAAAGAGGCAGCTGCTGGATCTAGAACAAGCCAAAAACCTTGGCAAGGTAAGCAGGAAAGAAATAGGTGGCAGAAGGTGGAGAGATGAAGACTGAGGGGGCGGTGAGCCACCACATGCTCCACCCCCGCTGGTACCACTCAGCAGATTCCATCATGGGGGTGATCACATATCACATTTCAACAGGGAAGTGAGAACAACATTATACAACTGCCAAAACACTGAGATTCATGGTCCAGCCAAGTTGACACACAATCTTAACCATCACAACAAGGATGCCCATTATCACCACTCTTATTCACTATTGTGCTGGAAGTCTTAGCCAGAGCAATAACGCAAGAAACAGAAGTAAAGAGTATCCAAATCAAAAAGGAAGAAAAGTAAAACTATCCCTTTTCACAGAAGACATGATCCTTGTTGTTGTTTGGTGCCATAGAGTTAGTTCTGACTCATAGAGACCCTATGTATAACAGAATGCAACACTGCCCTGTCCTGCACCATCCCCACAATCGTTATGTTTGAATCCTTTGCTGCAGCCACTGTGTCAATCCATCTCATTGAGGGTCTTCCTCTTTTTTCCTGATGCTGTACTTTACCAAGCATGATGTCCTTTTCCAGGGAGAACTCCCTCCTGAAAACGTGTCCAAAGTATGTGAGACATAATCCTATACATAGTAAATCCCAAAGAACCCACAAGAAAATTTTTGGATCTAATAGAATTCAGCAACAGTGCAGGTCACAAGATCAACACACGAAAAATCAATAGGGTTTCTTTACATTAACAGGAGAACTCTGAAAAGGAAATCAAGAAGAAATACCTTTTACAATAGCCCTCAAAATGATAAAATATCTAGGAATAAACCTAACCAGGGATGTAAAAGACTCATGCAATTGAAACTATAAAACATTACTACAAAAGATCAAAAGAAAACAAAAACTGAACCTGTTGCTGTCGAATCTGTTCCAACTCATAGCAGTCCCATAGGACAGAGTAAAACTGCCCCATAGGATGTCTAAGGAGCCACTGGTGGGTTCAAACTGCCAACATTTTTGTTAGCAGCCAAGCTCTTAACCACTGTGCCACCAGGGCTCTGAGATTAAAAGAGGCCTACAAAAATGGAGCAGAAACCCTGGTGGTGTAGTGGTTAAGAGCTACAACTGCTGACCAAAAGGCTGGAAGTTCGAATCCACCAGGCACTCCTTGGAAACCCTATGGGGCAGTTCTAGTCTCTCCTATAGGGATGCTATGAGTCAGAATCGACTCGACAGCAATGGGTTTTTTTTTTTTTTTAATAAATGGAAGGCAATTAGTGTTCATGGATTACAAGACTTAACATAGTGAAAATGTCAATGTTACCCAAAGATATCTATAGATACAATGCAATCCCAATCCAAATTCCAGCAACATTCTTTACTGAAATGAAAAAAACATAATCACCAACTTTATATGGAAAGGTAAGAGGCCCAGAATAGCTAAAGCATTATTGAAGAAGAACAAAGCAGGAAGCCTCACATTCCCTAATTTCAAAATATACTATACAGCCACAGCAATCAAAATAGCCTGGTACTGGTTCAATGATAGACACATAGACCAGTGAAATAGAATCAACAACCCAGAAATAAACCCCTCCATCTATGGGCAACTGATTTTCCACTATGAATCAAATGCCATTCAATGGGGAAGGAACAGTCTCTTTAATAAATGATGCTGGCAAAATTGAATATCCACTAGTGGAAAAATGAAACAGAAACTATACCTCACACCATATATGAAAAAACTAACTCAAAATGGATCAAAGACCTAAATGTTAAAGCTAAAACTACAAAGTTCTTGGAAGAAAACATAAAGACAAAACCATGGGACTTAACTTTTTTTAAAATAAACTATCAAACACAACTATTAATGCACAAACAGCAGAAGTCAAATTAAATAACAGGGATCTCATAAAAATTAAATACTTATGCACATCAAAAGACTTTATCAAAAGAGTAAAAAGGCAACCTACAGACTGGGAAAAAATCTTGTGAAACGCCGTGTCTGATAAGAGTTTGATCTGTAAAATATATAGAAAATTTGAGCAACTCAACAACAAAAAGACAACTCAATTAAAAAATGGGGAAGGGACATGAACAGACACTTCACCAAGGAGGACATTCAAGCGGCCAACAAACACATGAAAAACTGTTCCCAATTATTACATATTAAAGAGATGCAAATCAAAACAATTAGGTATTCCACACCATCTAAAATGGCACTGTCAAACAACAACAACAAACAGAAAACAATAAACGCTGGCAGGGATGTGAGGAAATTGGAACCCTTATCCATTGCTGGTGGGATTGTAAAATGGTACAACCACTGTGGAAAACAGTATGGCGCTTCCTCGAAAAAACAAGAAATGGAACTACCTTATGATCCAGCAATCCCAATTCTAGGTATATGCCCTAAAGATATATATTTTTAGGGCCCTAAAGATATTAAAAAAAAAAAAAAAAAATTTTTTTTTTTTAAAGATATAGTACTAAAGACACAATCTGACATATGCACACCTATGTTAACTGCAACATTATTCACAACAGCAAAAAGATAGAAAAGATAGAAACTACTTTACCAAGCATGATGTCTTTCTTCAGTCACTGATTTCTCCTGAAAATATGTCCACCATCTTCTCTTCTAAGGAGCATTCCTGTTGTCCTTCTTCCAAGACAGACTTGTTTGTTTTTCTGGCAGTCCATGGCATATTAATATTCTTCATCAACACCATAATTCAAATGCATCATTTTTTCTTCTATCTTTCTTATTCATTGTCCAACTTTCACATGCATATGAGATGATTGAAAATACCATGGCTTGGGTCAGGCACGCCTTAATCTTTAAAGTGCTTTTTAACACTTTAAAGAGGCCTTTTGCAGCAGATTTGCCCAATGCAATGAGTCTTTGATTTCTTGACTGCTGCTTCCATGGGCATTGATCGTGAATTCAAGTAAAATGAAATTCTTGACAACTTCAATCTTTTCTCTGTTTATCATGATATTGCTTATAGGTCCAGTTGTGGGGATTTTTGTTTTATGTTGAGGTATAATCCATACTGAAGGCTGTACTCTTTGATCTTCATCAGTAAGTGCTTCAAATCCTCTTCGATTTCTGCAAGCAAGGTTGTGTCATCTACATATCACAAATTGTTAATGACTTGTTCTCCAAACCTGATGTCCCATTCTTCTTCGTATAGTCCAGCTTCTTAGATTATTTACTCAGCATACAGATTAAATAAGTATGGTGAAAGGATACAACCCTGATGCACACCTTTCCTGATTTTAAACTATGCATGTTCGAACAGCTCCGTCTTGGTCTATGTACAGATTCCACATGAGCACAATTAAGTGTTCTGGAGTTCCCATTCTCAGCAATGTTATTCATAATTTTTTATGATCCACACAATCAAATGCCTTTGCATAATCAGTAAAATACAAAACTCGTTGCCATCAAGTTGATTCTGACTCATAGCGACCCTATAGGTAGAATAGAACTGCCCCATAGAGTTTCCAAGGAGTGCCTGCTGGATTTCACTGCCAACCTTTTGGTTAGCAGATGTAGCTCTTAACCATTATGCCACCAGTATGTCCAATGAAACACAGGGTAAATTTTAATTGTTACACATACTGTTGTTGTTGTGCACCATAGAGTGGATTCTGACTCATAGTGACCCTACAGGACAGAGTAGAACTGCCCTTTAGGATTTCCTGGGTGGAGTAGATGCTGGGTTTGTACTGCTGACATTTAGGTTAGCAGCCTAGTGCTTAACCATTGCACCACCAGGGCTCCTTACCCATATGCCACTAGTAGTAATATAAACTAATGTGCAATGAAATCTTACTACTCACAGGGTACTGTGCTAAGTACTTGATGAAGTTATTTCATTAATCCTCACTATAACCCTTCAAGGTAGATACTATTATTATCTCTATTTTACAGACAAAAACAAAGGCTTCGAAGGTCAAACAATTTGCTGAAGTGCATGTAGCTAGTAAGCAGTGAACCCTGAATTCGATCCAGTTTTATGTGTCCAAATTCATGTGGTTTAGAGTGTCTATTTTCATATGCAAGAAGTCGTGGTGACATGATGGTTTAGAACTCAGCTGCTAACTGAAAGGTTGGCAGTTTGAACCCGCCATCAGCTCCTCCAAAGGAGAAAAGACCTGGTGATCTGCTCCTGCAAAGACTACGGCCAAGGAAATCCTATGGGGCAGTTCTATTCTGTCTCAACAGCAGACAAAAACATTTCCATATGCAAGGAGGCTACTTACGTGTTTCTTCTATGTAGGTTTTTATATGTACATTTATGAGTGTTTATGTCCTTTTCAACGAGAGTGTTTGTCTTTTTCTTGTTTATTAGTGGTAACTCTGTATATTACGAATATTAACTGTCATTTTTGAAACCAACTCTGTCTCCATCAAATGTCTTTATGCCCAATTAAGACATTTATTTCTGTTTATAATGAGCGTAGATATTTGAGTAATGATTGAAATAAGCCCTTAAACCTGCCGAAAGTATAGATGAATAAAAGAAGTTTAGTTAAAAGTAAACCTAACGCAACAGCATATAAAAAGGACTATTCTCCAAGATCAGTCAAGTTTCTATACTCCAGCAATGACCAATCTAAAAAGGAAATTAAGGAAACAATTCCATTTACAATAGCATCTACAGAATAAAATACCTAGGAATAAATTTACCCCAGAAGTTGAAAGGCTTATACACGGAAAATTATTAAATATTACTGAAAGAAATTAAAGAAGACCTAAATAAATAGAAAAATATTTCAGATCCATTGATTGGAAGACTTAATATTGTTAAGATGTCAATATTGCCCAAAACCAAAAATAAAAAACCAAATCTGTTGCCGTTAAGTCGAGCCTGTCTCATCACGACCCTATTGGACAGAGTAGAACTGCCCCACAGAGTTTCCAAGGAGCACCTGGCAGATTCAAACTGCTGACCCTTAACCTGTAGCACTTAAGTGCTGTAGCACTTAACCACTAAGCTGCCAAGGTTCCCATACTGCCCAAAGCAATCTGTATATTCAATACAATCTCTATCAAAATTCCAACACTTTTCTTTCCAGAATTGGAAAAGCCAGCCCTCAAACTTACATGGAAAAGCAAATACCAAAACCAAACCTGTTGCTGTTGAGTTCATTCTGACTTATAGTGACCAAATAGGACAGGGTAGCACTGCCCCATAGGGTGTCCAAGGCTGTAATCTTTACAGAAGCAGACTTCCACATTTGTCTCCCATGGAGCCACTGGTGGGTTTGAACTGCCAGACTTTCAGTTAGCAGCCAAGCACTTAACCGCTGCTCCACCAGCATTACTTCATAGAAAAGAAAGGGGCCCCAAATAGAAACCTTGAAAAAAAGAACAAAGTAGGAGGACTCACATTTCCTGATTTTAAAACATATTACAAAGCTACTGTAATCAAAACAGTCTGGTACTGGTATAATGATAGACATATAAACCAATGGAATAGACACGAGAGTCCAGAAATAAGACCATGTATTTATGATCAACTAGATAAGTTGCTATGTCCATTCAATAGGGAAAAAAAGAGTCTTTATAATAAATGGTGCTAGGACAAGTGGATTTCAATATGCAAAAGAATGAACGGACCTATACCTCACACCATAGATGAAAATTAACTCAAAATAAATCAATGGCCTAAACAAAAGAACTAAAACTATAAAAATTTTAGATTAAAACATAAGGGTAATGTTTCAGCACCTAGTTTTTGACAATTGATTCTTAAAAACAACAATGAAAAGCACAAGTGACAAAGGAAAAAAATAGGTAAATTGAACTCTATCAAAATTAAAACTTTTGTGCCTCAAAAGACTTTATCCATAAAGGGAAGAGACAAGTTACAGAATAGGAGAAAATATTTGGGAACCATATAATGGATAAGGGTTTAACATCCAGAATATATTAAAATATATATATATTACATCCTAACAACAAAGACATAAACTCAGTCAAAAAATGGGCTATGGACTTGGAGAGGTATTTCACCAAAGAAAATAACGAATAGCCAACAAGCATATGAAAAGATGTTCAATGTCATTAATAATTAGAGAGAGGCAAGTCAGAACCAGAGTGAGATACCACTTCATTCACCTAGGATGGCAGTGATCAGAAAAATGGGGGGAAAAAAAAGTGTTGACACAGATGTGGAAAAATTGGAATTCTCATTCATTGCTGGTGAGATTGTAAAACGGTGAAGCCATTGTGGAAAACAGTTTAGCAATTCCTCAAAAAGTTACAAATAGAGTTACCTTATGGCCAAGCAAATTCCACTCGTATGTGAATACCATAAAAATTGAAAGCAGGAAAGCAAACAGATACATGTATATTGATGTTCATTGCGGCACTATTCATGGTAGCCAAAAGGTAGAAACAACCTAAATGTCCATCAACATTTAGGATAAACAAAATATGTTACATACGTACAATGGATTATTACTTGGCTATAAAGAGAAATGAAGTTCTAATACATGCTACCACATGGATGAAACTTCACTCATCATGTTGAGTGAAATAAGTCTATCACAAAAGGACAAATGTTGAATTATCCAACTTATATGAAATACCTGTAGTAGGCAAATGCATAGAGAAGAAAGCTTATTAGTAGTTACCAGGGGCAAGAGTAAGGGAAAAAGTAAAGCTATTGCCTAAGAGGCACTGAGTTTCTGGTAAGAGTAGGGGAAAATTTAGAAGCCAATAGTGGTGGTAGTTATACAACACGGTGAAAGTAATTAATGTCACTGAATTTTACATGGTAAAAAATGTTGACATTAGAAGAGATAAAGATGGGCATTACATAGTAAAAAAAGGATCTATTCATCAAGGAAATTTAGCAATAATAAATATATATGCACCCAACACCGGAGAACCTAAACATAATAAAGCAAACACTGATAGAGCTGAAGGAAAAAAGAGACAGGACTATAATCATAGTTGGATGCTTTAATACACCACTTTCAATATTTCTATACAGAACATCTAGAAGGAAGATCAACAAGGAAGCAAAGGACCTGAATGAACTATAAACCAACTGGACTCAACAGACTTATACAGACCACTCCACACAACGACAGCACAACATATACTCTACTCCATGGCACATGGATCATTCTGCAGGATATATCACATGTTAAGTCACAATGTAAGTTTCGACAAATTTAAAAAGATTAAAATCACACAAAGTAACTACCATGAGATTCCATCTCACACCAGCAAGGCTGGCATTAAACCAAAAAACACAAAATAATAAATGTTGGAGAGGCTGCAGAGAGATTGGAACTCTCATACACTGCTGGTGGGATTGTAAAATGGTACAACCACTTTGGAAATCTATCTGGCATTATCTTAAACAGTTAGAAACAGAACTACCATACAACCCAGAAATCCCACTCCTGGGAATATACCCTAGAGATACAAGAGCCTTCATACAAACAGATATATGCACACCCATGTTTATTGCAGCTCTGTTTACAATAGCAAAAAGTTGGAAGCAACCAAGGTGTCCATCAACGGATGAATGGGTAAATAAATTGTGGTATATTCACACAATGGAATACTACGCATCGATAAAGAACAGTGACGAATCTCTGAAACATTTCATAACATGGAGGAACCTGGAAGGCATTATGCTGAGCGAAATTAGTCAGAGGCAAAAGGACAAATATTGTATAAGACCGCTATTATAAGATCTTGAGAAATAGTAAACCTGAGAACACATACTTTCGTGGTTACGAGGGGGGGAGGGAGGGAGGGTGGGAGAGGGTTTTTTATTGATTACTCAGTAGATAAGAACTGCTTTAGGTGAAGGGAAAGACAACACTCAATACATGGAAGGTCAGCTCAATTGGACTGGACCAAAAGCAGTTTCCGGGATAAAATGAATGCTTCAAAGGTCAGCGGAGCAAGCGCGGGGGTCTGGGGAACATGGTTTGCGGGGACTTCTAAGTCAATTGGCAAAATAATTCTATTATGAAATCATTCTGCATCCCACTTTGAAATGTGGCGTCTGGGGTCTTAAATGCTAACAAGCGGCCATCTAAGATGCATCAATTGGTCTCAACCCACCTGGAGCAAAGGAAAATGAAGAACACCAAGGCCACACGACAACTAAGAGCCCAAGAGACAGAAAGGGCCACATGAACCAGAGACCTACATCATCCTGAGACCAGAAGAACTAGTTGGTGCCCGGCCACAATCGATGACTGCCCTGACAGGGAGCACAGCAGAGGACCCCTGAGGGAGCAGGAGATCAGTGGGATACAGACCCCAAATTCTCATAAAAAGACCAAACTTAATGGTCTGACTGAGACTGGAGGAATCCCGGCGGCCATGCTCCCCAGACCTTCTGTTGACACAGGACAGGAACCATCCCCGAAGACAACTCATCAGACATGAAAGGGACTGGTCAGCGGGTGGGAGAGAGACGCTGATGAAGAGTGAGCTAATTATATCAGGTGGACACTTGAGATTGTGTTGGCAACTCTTGTCTGGAGGGGGGATGGGAGGATAGTGAGAGAGGGAAACCGGCAAAATTGTCAAGAAAGGAGAGACTGAAAGGGCTGACTCAAGAGGGGGAGAGGAAGTGGGAGTAGGGAGTGAGATGTATGTAAACTTATATGTGACAGACTGATTGGATTTGTAAACGTTCACTTGAAGCTTAATAAAAGTTATTAAAAAAATAAAAATAAAAATAAATCACACAAAGTAATTTCTCTGACCACAACAGAGTAAAGCTAGAAATCAATAAAAGAAAAAAACTGTAAAATGCACAAGCATACGGAAATTAAACTACCATTAGGTCAAGGAAGAAATCATGAATTTCATGGAGTCAAATCAAAATGAAAGCATGACATACCAAAACTTATAGAAAGCAGCAAAGGCAGTAGTCAGGGGAAACTTACAGCAATAAATGCCTACATGAAAAAGGAATAAGGATCTCAAATCAACAGCCCAACTCTACAACTTGAAGAACTAGAAAGAGAAAAGCAAACTAAGCCTAAACCTAACAGAATAAGAGAAATAACAAAGATCTGAGCAGAAATAAAATCAAAAACAGAAAAACAATAGAATCAACAAAATCAGAAGTTAGTTCTTTGAAAAAAATTAATAAAATTGACATAACCATTACCTATACTGACAAAGAGAACAGATGCAAACAAACAAAATAAAAAATGAAATGTAAGTGGAGACTTTACAACTGACCTGATAGAAATAAAGAAAACTATGAAAGCATATTACAGACAACTCTACAACAACAAATTGGATAACCTAGATGAAATGGCCCCTACGAGTCTGTCAGTTTGTTGTACTGTGGGGACTTGAGTGTTGCTGTGATGCTGGAAGGTATGCCACAAGTATTCAGATACCTGCAGGGTCACCCATGGAGGACAGGTTTCAGCTGAGCTTCCAGACTAAGACAGACTAGGAAGAAGGACTCGGCAGTCTACTTCTGAAAACCATTAGCCAGTGAAAACCTTATGAATAGCAGTGGAACATTGTCGATACAGTGCCTGAAGATGAGCCCCCAGGTTGGAAGGCACTCAAAATACAACTATGTAAGAGCTGCCTCCTCAAAGTAGAGCCATCTTTAATGACATGGTTGCAGTAAAGCTTTTGGCACCTTCATTTGCTGATGTGGCATGGCTCAAAATGAGAAAAAAACAGCAGCAAATATCCATTAATAATCAGAATCTGGGGTGAAATATGAACCTAGGAAAATTGGAAATCATCAAAAATGAAATGGAACACATAAAGATCAATATCCTCGGAGTTAGTGAGCTGAAATGGACTGGTATTGGCCATGAATGGGACAATCATACAGTCTACTATGCTGGCAATAGTAGAAGAGGAATGGTATTGCATTCATAGTCAAAAAGAACATTTCAAGATCTATCCTGAAGTACAACGCTGTCAGTGATAGGATAATATCCATACGCCTACAAGGAAGACCAATTAATATGACTATTATTCAAATTTACTCACCAACCACTAAGGCCAAAGATGAAGAAATAGAAGATTTTTATCAGCTGCTGCAGTCTGAAATTGATTGAACATGCAATCAAGATGCCTTGATAATTACTGGTGATTGGAATGCAAAAGTTGGAAACAAAGAAGAAGGATAGGTAGTTGAAAAACATGGCCTTGGTGATAGAAATAATGCCGGAGAAGGAATAATAGAACTTTGCAAGACCAACGACTTCTTCATTGCAAATACCTTCTTTCACCAACATAAACGGCAACGATACACATAACATGGACCTCATCAAATGGAATACACAGGAATCAAATTGACTACATCTGTGGAGAGAGACAACGGAAAAATTCAATATTATCAGTCAGAATAAGGCCAGGAGCCAACTGTGGAACAGACCATCAATTGCTCATATGCAAGTTCAAGTTGAAACTAAAGAAAATCAGAGCAAGTCCACAAGAGCCAAAATATGACCTTGAGTATATCCCACCTGAATTTAGAGACCATCTCAAGAATAGATTTGACACGTTGAATACTAATGACCGAAGATCAGACAAGTTGTGGAATGACATCAAGGACATCATACATGAAAAAAAGGAAGAGGTCATTGAAAAGACGGGAAACAGAGAAAAGACCAAAATGGATGTCAGAGGAGACTCTGAAACTTGCTCTCGAACATCGAGTTGCTAAAGCAAAAGGAAGAAATTATAAAGTAAAAGAACTGAAGAGAAGATTTCAAAGGGCAGCTTGAGAAGACAAAGTAAAGTATTGTAATGACATGTGCAAAGAGCTAGAGATAGAAAACCAAAAGGGAAGAACACACTCGGCATTTCTAAAGCTGAAAGAAACTGAAGAAAAAAATCAAGCCTCAAGTTGCAATAGTGAAGGATTCTATGGGGAAAATATTAGACAATGCAGGAAGCATCAAAAGAAGATGGAAAAAATACACAGAGTCATTATACCAAAAAGAATTACTCAAATGTTCAAAAATTTCAAGAGGCAGCATATGATCATGAACCGATGGTACTGAAGGAAGAAGTCCAAGCTGCTTTGACGGCATTGGAGAAAAACAAGGCTCCAGGAATTGATGGAATATCAATTGAGATGTTTCAACAAACAGAGGCAGCTCTGGAAGTGCTCACTCCTCTATACCAAGAAATATTGAAGACAGCTTCCTGGCCAACTGACTGGAAGAGATCCATGTTTATGCCTATTCCCAAGAAAGGTGATCCAACCAAATGAGGAAATTATAGAACAATTTCATTAATTTCACACACAAGCAAAATTTGAAGATCATTCAAAAGCAGCTGCAGCAGTACATCGACCGGGAACTGCCAGAAATTCAGGCTGGTTTGAGAAGAGGACGTGGAACCAGGGATATCACTGCTGATGTCAGATGGATCCGGGCTGAAAGCAGAGAATACCAGAAGGATGTTTAAAAATGTGTTTTATTGACTATGCAAAGGCATAAGGTTGGATAACACTGCAAAGAATGGGAATTCCAGAACACTTAATTAATGGTGCTCATGAATTATTATTATTATTTTTTTTATGAGGAACCTGTACATAAATCAAGAGGCAGTTGTTTGGACAGAACGAGGGGATACTGATTGGTTTAAAGTCAGGAAAGGTGTGAGTCAGAGTTGTATCCTTTCATCATATCTATTCAATCTGTATCCTAAGCAAATAATGTGAGAGGCTGAACTTTATGAAGAAGAATGGGGCATCAGGATTGGAGGAAGACTCATTAACAACCTGACTTATGCTTGCTGAAGGTGAAGAGGACTTGAAGCAGTTACTGATGAAGATCAAAGACAACAGCCTTCAGTATGGATTACACCTCAACATAAAGAAAACAAAAATCCTCACAAATGGACCAATGAGCAACATCATGATAAATGGAGTAACAATTGAAGTTGTCAAGTATTTCATTTTACTTCATTCCACAATCGACACCCACAGAAGCAGCAGTCCAGAAATCAAAAGACACATTTCATTGGGCAAATCTGCTGCAAAGAACCTCTTTAAAGTGTTGAAAAGCAAAGATGTCACCTTGAAGACTAAGATGCGCCTGACCCAAGCCATGGTTTTTTCAATCCCATCATATGCATGAGAAAGCTGGACAATGAACAAGGAAGACTGAAGAAGCATCGACACCTTTGAATTGTGGTGTTGGCAAAGAATATTGAATATACCATGGACTGCCAAAAGAACGAACGAATCTGTCCCCAATATTGTGTACTGTCTTACCCTTCACCAAAGTTACCACTTCCAACACCTTTCTTGATGAAAATCCTCAAGAAGATTGGAATAAAAGGAAAGTTCCTCAATATGATTCAGGGCATACGTTAAAGCCAACAGCCAACATCATACTTTAATGGAGAAAGGTTGAGAGCTTTCCCCTTGAAATCGGGAACAAGACCAGGGTGCCCACTCTTACCACTTCTCTTTAATATCATATTAGAAGTCCTAGCCAGAGTAATAAGACAGAAAATTAAATAAAAGGCAACCAGATTGGAAAAAGAAGTAAAATTATCTCTATTCTGAATGACATGATCCAATATACAGAAAATTCCAAATAGTCCACAAGAAAATGTCTAGAGCTAATAGAGGAATTTAGTAAAGTTGTAGGTTACAAGGTCGACAAAAAAAAATCGGTAGGGTCTCTATATATCAGCAGTGAGAAATCTGAAAGGAAAATTAGGGAAATGATTCCATTTACAACAGCATCTTAGAGGATAAAATCCCAGTGAATAAGTTTAACCAGGGATGTGAAGAACTTATACAAAGAAAACTGTGAGAGTCAAAACTCAATGTGACTTGTTTTTCTGGGTCTCAAGTTTTCCACCTTTGACAGGGTGCAGTCTTACCACTTTTCTATCACTCTGTATTAAGAATCCTACCTCATAAACACTCAGAAAGTGTTTCTTTTCAATTTTATAGGACTGGAACAGAAATGAAACCTTTTTTTATGATTTGCATGTTCATTCAAATTATGTATGGATATGTGCATATGCTATTCAAAGAAAGATAAGGATAAAATTCACTTTTTAATAAAAAAATCTAACTCCAACTATTCCATTTGGTTTGGTTTTCTCATTAAAATTCCTGAAACAAATTTCTAAGTCCATTGTCGTTGTTATGTGCCATGGAGTCAGTTCTGACTCATAACAACCCTACACAAAACAGAATGATACCCTGCCTAGTCCTGTGCCATACTCACAATTGTTGTTACTCTTGATTCCATTGTTGCAGCCACTGTATTAATCCATCTCATTGATGATCTTCCTCTCTATCTCAAACCCTCTACTTTACCAAGCATGATGTCCTTCTCCAGGAACTGGTCCCTCCTGATAACATGTCCAAAATAAGGGAGACAAAGTCTCGCCATCTTCGCTCCCAAGGAGCAGTCCAGCTGTTATTTCTTCCAAGACAGATTTGTTCATTCTTCCGGCAGTCCTGGTATATTCAGTATTCTTTGCCAACACCATAATTCAATGACATCAATACTCCTTTGGTTTTCCTTATTCATTGTTTAAGTCCTTAGCCTTATTGAGAAACTGTTTGTCTCCTTACCTTTTCCAAATTCTTTCAAAGCCTCTATATAGTTGAAAACTTACATTTGACTTAAAGGCTCAGGCTTTTCTAATGGTAGGTCTTTACCATCTTCATCTTCATATTTAGATTGCAAGTCCACAATTTTCTTCAAGTTTTTATCATCTATTTTTGTGGCAATTTCTTTGTCGATATCAGTGTAAGATGCAACAATGACCCTATTTTATGAAACATCACTATAAATGTCATTTATTTCATCCTGAATCTGCATGATGTTATCAGGCTCTATAACTGTTTCATTTTGTATACTATTGCCACAGTTCTTAAAGCCTTTTCTTACAGTTTCATTTTAATCATTTTGATTGATCACTTAAGAAATGAAATTGCATCAAAGATATCGATTTTCCCTGAAATCACCGGTGCAATCTTGCACATCTCAATGTTGGCAATCACTTTTTGAAACAATAGCTTTTTATTTTAGTATTTTGGATAATGTCATTATCCAGAGGTTGTTGGGGCAACATCATGGATGGTGGGAAAAAAATATTAGACAGGAGCAGTGACCAATGACAAGTCAACAAATAAAAGAATGCTTTTTTTTCGTGCTATTCTTGAGTATACTTAAAAACTCTTCATAAATTGCTTCCATCATCCAAGCTTTTTATTCCATTTCAATTCTACTGAAAGCTGAATAAATTGAATATTCTTGTGGCACCATGGTTTCTCATTCTCTCCAATTTTCCATGGTTTCTGTAATGTCCCATCCACAAACTCAGTCAAAAGGATGGTAAACCACTCTTTCAACACCCCCCCCCCGCCCCCCCCCAACACACAAGCATTTTCCTTCTTCATTTTCAGGTTTCGGTTAGGTATTACTCTGTAAAATAGAGCAGTCTCATGGCATTTGCAATGTCTTTAGGATCATATCCTTTTATGATCTCTTTCAATTTTGTGAACCAGTTTTGAACAACGTCTTTGTCAACTTCATTTGACTCCCCACAAGCTACGTTGCAAGTGATTACACATTTGTTTGTTTGTTTGCTTGCTTGTTTGTTTGTTTGTTTTTGAAGCTCTGAAGCCACACATTAGATGCTGAGAATCCATGAACTTTTAATTTTTGCAATTTCCTTCACCTTTGCTTGCAGGATAGGCCCTGAAATGAGAATATTTTTGGCAGAGATTTGAAGAAACCACTCAGAGACAGGTTTCTTGATCTCTGCATAATTTCCATCCCTTCCTTTCTTATATTTACGTTGGTGTTACTCGTATATTTTGCTCATTATTTTATCCTTTCCTTTCATAATTGAGCAAATTTGCATTTTGCCACATTTGAACTTAATTACAGTTTGAGAGTCTTTTTTCGTCTGTTATCATTGTGATAACATAAAACTCTTCCTTCAGAGACAAATTTCTAACTCTCATGTCCATGGCTGTGAAGGAATAAGTTTTTGTCTTTTTAAAGAAACAAAAAAAGGACATAAGGAATAAGTTTTTGTCTTTTTAAAGAAACAAAAAAAGGACATAGGTTCTAATAAAAATTAAGGAATTAATGATTTTATCTTCTCAAAACCATGAATATCTCAAAAAAATGAAAACTATCAAAATCATTATATGATAAAGTTAGCACACTTCAGTAAAATATGTAAGGAAAAAACACATGAAAACAATGGTTTTATTTTTGTACACACATTGAATGCGTTAACAGCGGAAATGCTTCTCTATTTTTTGTGGAAAACATGAAAGTTTAAAGAACAGAATTTCAAGGAAATGAAGGAATGCATTTTGAAAACTGTAGTTAACGTACATTAAAATTATGAGTAGTTAAAGCAAAAACTAAAAATTAAAGATAAGACAAAGAATAAAACCTCTGGAGAAAAAGAAAAAAAAAGTGTGCTTTGCTAGATTTTAATGAAAATAAAGGAATTCATTAGTATCTTTTATCTTCTTCCAAACTTATGGATGTTGTTCTTCCCTGGAAAATATTTACAGGCAAAAAAAAAGTGAACAAAAAAGGCAAACATGTAAGGAATAGACATATTCAGAGAACAGTAGTGATATACAGTATGCACTCACACAGTAACAACACAAAAGGAAACAGAAGACTGAGACTTCACCTCTGACCCTGACACAAACCTTTCATGACGTTGAACCACACAGTATCCCCTTGTCTATGTACAGGGTCCTCTTGAGCACAATTAAGTGTCCTGGAATTTCCATCCTTAATAATGTTATCCCTAATTTGTTATGATCGTCACAGAGTCGAATGCCTTTGCATAGTCAATAAAACACAGGTAAACGTCTTTCTGGTATTCTCTGCTTCCAGCCTAGATCCATCTGACATCAACGATATCCCTGGTTCCACATCCTCTTCTGAATCTGGCTTGAATTTCTGGCAGTTGCCTGTTAATGTACTGCTGCAGCTGCTTTTTAATGATCTTCAGCAAAATTTTACTTTCATGAAATATTAATGACATTTTTCAATAATTCCTGAGCTCAATTGGATCACCTTTCTTAGGAACAGGCATAAGTATGGATCTCTTCCAGTCGGTTGTCCAGGTAACCATCTTCCAAATTTCTTGGCATAGACAAATAAACACTTCTGGCACTGCATCTATTTGTTGAAACACCTCAGTTGAGATTCTATCAGTTCCTGGAGCGTTGTTTTTCACCTATGCTTTCAGTGCAGCTTGGACCTCTTCCTTCAGTACCATGCTGATCATATATGTGAACTCCCAAGTTTCCCTGAGATCCTTAAAGCAGCGCAGCTCCTGCTATCTCCTCTCACCGATGCGGGTCTGAAGGAAGCTGTGGAATGCACTCCTACTGCCGCAACAGGGCCGAAGGCTGCCTCACACTCATTAATGCTTCTGAGCGTTCCTGCAGAACCTAGGCATTTCAAACTGAGAAAGATCTCTGAAATGATCCAGTCCAGTCCCCTTACTAACAGTTGATGGAAGGAATGTCAAAACAGGTTAAGTGACTTGCTCAAAGTTACATAGTTGGCCAGTAGCAGGAAAATGGCCAGGAGGCAGGTGGAAGAGCTCCAGTAAAATTCTCACACACATTTTGAAGAACTCAAATGAACTTTTCTCCAATTCTCCTTCTTCCCTCTCCAGCATTATATGTGCACAGGCACCTTTACATCCTATGTCTCGGACACCATAGACCATGTCCTTATCAAACAGGAATGTAATTTAGGTACCATGGCTGATCACAAAGATTTGTTGTTGTTGTGTGTTGTCAAGTCAATCGCAACTCATAGCGACCCCGTAGGACACAGTAAAACTGCTCTAGGCTGAGATCTTTACTGGAGCAGGTCACCAGGTCTTTTTACTGTGGAACTGCTGGTGGATTTAGACTCAGTTAGCAGCCAAGTGCTTAACCACTGTGACACCAGGGTTCCTGAAGCTTACTGACAGAAAATCTATACACTAGAAGAGATCTTGCTTAACTTCAGCTTTACTTTTGAACCTACTGTTTAATTGAAAATTAGAACAATGATGGTATTTACCTATTTTAAAAAAACAATAAACATTTACCGTCAAGTCAATTCTGACTCATGGTAAAACCCCATGGGTATCAGAGGGAATTACGCTCCATAGGGTTTTCAGTGGCAGATTTTTCAGAAGTAGATCACCAGGCCTTTCTCTGGAGACACTGCTGGGTGGATTCAAGCTCCCAACCTTTCAGTTAGCATCTGAGTGGATTAACCATTTGCACCACCCAGGGACTCTGCATTTACCTATACGCATTGCTATCAAGTCAATTCTGACTCACAGCGACCCTACAGGACAGAGTAGAACTGCCCAATAGGGATTCTAAGGAGCAGTTGGTGGATTCAAACTGCTGACCTTTTGGTTAGCAGCCACAGCTCTTAGCCACTGCACCACCAGGGCTCCTACTTACTTATACGGATGTTGTCTTAGTCTTCTAGTGCTACCGTAACAGAAATACCACAAGTGGATGGATTTAACAATTTCTTAAAGCCTAGTAGGTTACAAGTCCAAATTCAGGGTGTCCACTCCAGGGGAAGCCTTTCTGTCTGTCTGCTCTGGAGGGAGGTCCTTGTCCGCAGGGTTTTCTCACTGTCGGCTCTGGAGGAAAGTCCTTGTCATCCATCTTTCCTGGTTGGGGAGCTTCTCAGGTGCAGGGGCCCTGTGTCCAGAGGATGTGCTCAGCTCCTGGTACAGCTTTCTTGGTGGTATGAGGTCCCCAACTCTCTGGTTGCTTCTCTTTCTTTTTATCTCTTGAGAGATAAAAGGTGGTGCAGTTCACACCCCAGGGAAACTCCCTTTACATTGGATCAGGGATGAGACCTGGGTAAGGGTGGTGTTACAATCCCACCCTAATCCTTTTAACCACAGGCAAAACCACAACACACACGAAAATCACAAAATGGAGGAAAAACCACACATGACCTAACCAAGTTGACAAACATTTCTGGGGATGCAATTCAATCAATTACTGGATTATGTTAATAGATAACAGGTCTCTGACCCATTTTGAGAGAACCGTCTTGCACATTCATGTCTGCTGATCCAGAACTCCAGCCAGGAGGGCCAGCAATGCTCTTTGCCGTGTTACAAACACAAGGGTATACTCTTCTGCATGCCAGGTAAGCAACAAATGGAAATTCCATTACCAGATAATGCACAAAAGTGAAGGAGCTAGAATAAGTCCACAACTGCAATGAATTCAAGTGAGTTACTTTTAAACTGTATAGCATTTACATAAAAAGTATGTCCTAAGTTTTGTAAACAATAATGTTTATAATTTTAACTTTAAAATATGTTTGGCATACATATGGATGCAATCTAGCATACGTTTAATATAATTCTAACATGTGTAATAATTTAATATATTACTAACACAGGAAACATCCAGGAAATACTGGAAATACTAATATTTATCTAACACAAAAAGTTTTAATTTATATACCAAGTGAATTTCATTTTTTATTTTCTGTTGTGGGGGACAGAGTGATTGATATTACTCTATATATGCTAATAAACCAAGAGGTGGCATATGATCAGGAACCAATGGTACTGAAGGAAGAAGTCCAAGCTGCTCTGAAGGCATTGGTGAAAAACAAAGCTCCAGGAATTGATGGAATATCAATTGAGATGTTTCAACAAACAGATGCAATGTTTGAGGTGCTCACTCATCTATGCCAAGAAATATGGAAGACAGCTTCCTGGCCAACTGACTGGAAGAGATCCATGTTTATGCCTATTCCCAAGAAAGGCGATCCAATCAAATGTGGAAATTATAGAACAATATCATTAATATCACATGCAAGTGAAATTTTGCTGAAGATCATTCAAAAACATCTGCAGCAGTATATAGACAAAGAGATTCCAGAAATTCAGGCCTGTTTCAGAAGAGCACGTGGAACCAGGGATATCATTGCTGATGTCAGATGGATCCTGGCTGAAAGCAGAGAATACCAGAAGGATGTTTACCTGTGTTTTATTGACTATGCAAAGGCATTCTACTGTGTGGATCATAACAAACTATGGATAACACTGTGAAGAATGGGAATTCTGGAACACTTAATTGTACTCATGGGGAACCTTTACATAGATCAAGAGGCAGTTGTTCGGACAGAACAAGGGGATACTGATTGGTTTAAAGTCAGGAAAGGTGTGCATCAGGGTTGTATCCTTTCACCATACCTATTTAATCTGTATGCTGAACAAATACTATAAGAAGCTGGACTATATGAAGAAGAACGGGCCATCAGGATTGGAGGAAGACTCATTAACAACCTGGGTTATGCAGATGACACAACCTTACTTGCTGAAAGTGAAGAGGACTTGAAGCAGTTACTGATGAAGATCAAAGACCACTGCCTTCAGTACAGATTACACCTCAACATAAAGAAAACAAAAAGCCTCACAACTGGACCAATGAGCAACATCGTGATAAACGAAGAAAAGTTCGAAGTTGTCAAGGATTTCATTTTACTTGGATCCACAATCAGCAGCCATGGAAGCAGCAGTCAAGAAATCAAAAGACACATTGCATTGAGCAAATCTGCTGCAAAGGACCTCTTCAAAGTGTTGAAGAGCAAAGATGTCACCCTGAAGACTAAGGTGCGCCTGACCCAAAAAAAAAGCCATGGTATTTTCAATTGTGTGATATGCATGTGAAACCTGGACAATGAATAAGGAAGACCAAAGAAGAATTGATGCCTTTGAATTGTGGTGTTGGTGAAGAATATTGAATATACCATGGACTGCCAAAAGAATGAACAAATCCATCTTGGAAGAAGTGCAGCCAGAATGCCCCTTAGAGGCAAGGATGGTGAGACTGCGTCTTACATAGTTTGGACATGTTGTCAGGAGGGATCAGTCCCTGGAGAAGGACATCATGCTTGGCAGAGTACAGGGTCAGTGGAAAAGAGGAAGACCCTTAACGAGGTGGATTGACACAGTGGCTACAACAATGAGCTCAAGCATAACAACAACTGTAAGGATGGCTCAGGACCGGGCAGTGTTTCATTCTGTTGCGCATAGGGTCGCTATGAGTCGGAACCGACTCAGTGGCACCTAACAACAACAATCCTTTCAGACTGACTTCCTTTAAAGAAGTTGATTGATATTGTTATGACTTGCAAAATAAACTTGCTTGTCAAGAAGTAGAGCTCCTTCTTGACAGCACCAAGATGGCAGAGCAGTCAGACACTTCTGGTGAACCCTCTTACTACAAAGACAAAAAAAAAAACAAGTGAAATGATTATATTTATGACAAGCTAACAGCCCTGAACATCAAAGGCAAAGTTAGAAAATGGACTGAGTAGCCGAGGGAGGGAGAGACAGTTCAGAAGTGGAGAGGAGTTGCTGGACTTGAATCGCTGGGAACCCTCAGGCTGTGGAGGGCTGGTAGTAGCATTCAGCCACAGTTTTCTCAGGGAGAAACAGCCAGCCACACAGCCTACTCACACCTCTGGAACCAGAGAAGAACAGCTCTCTCGGCAAAAGCCAAGTACTTGTGTATATTTTACTGTGCCCCCAGCCCCCCAGCCAGCTTCCATAGCTGTTGATATTCCTGGGCCTGAGATAGGTCCTGCTGTGCATCCTGAGCCATTGTCCCAGCCTTGGAGATGGAGTAAATTCACAATTTGAGAAAAGATGATCTGCCAGCTCCATTAACCTGGGGAGCTCAGGACAGAAGTGGTTCCTGTCCAGGCATAAATGGTCCATGGACTTTGAATACCTTTCCCCCCTGCATGGACCTGTGTGGGCCTATTTCAGGAGAATAGGCCTTTGTTGGCAAACTGCAACTGTTTCAGCTATGCAGTTGAGAGGTGGGTGTTTGATGTTTGACACTGCTTTGCCTATTAAACAGGGTCCTCACCTACCCACATCAGGGACCTGAGGACTGGTGGCTCCACTCAGGTCCCCCAGCCACCTGTGACAGGGGTCCAAGGATAACTGGTACCTCCCAGTCCTTACAACCAAAAGCATTGAGTGCCCATGGTCTGTCTGCAGAACCCACCCACCTGTGTGCTCTAGGGAACAGAGATGTGATTTCCTCACAGACACTCGGGGGACAGTTGTCAGCCCCTGCCTTGTTCAGAGCATGACCCCCTGCTACAACCAGATACCATTACCTACACCAATCACCCCTGCCCCTCTAAGACTGTAGGACACAGCCTGTACCACACACTTGATGACCAACTACCTGGACACCTGAGCTGAATCCATACAAGAAAAGTGAATGGCCTCCTAGGCTCATATACATGGCAACTGCTCTAGCCATCTGGTGACAGGACAATAGAGCTTCAAAGGTGAAAATAATAAAGCTAGCTCACTCAAACAACTTTTTGGGATGTATCAAAACAAAACAAAGCAAGAAGCTAGGATACAGTAAGCAAACAAAATAAATTAATACGATAACTTATAGATGGCTCGGAGACAACAGTCAATATCAAATCACGTAAAGAAGCAGATCATGATCGTGTCAATAAGATCTCAAAACAAAGAATCAAAGGGTCTTCTGGATGAAGGTGCTTTTCTGGAATTATCAGATGCAGAAAACAAAAGATTAATATATAGAAGCCTTCAAGACATCAGAAACGAGGTCAGAAAGATCAGGCAATATGCAGAACAAGACAAGGAACACACAGATAAAGCAGTTGAAGAAATTAGTTATTCAAGAACATAATGAAAAACTTTAATAAGCTGCAAGAATCCACAGAGAGACAGCAATCAGAAATACAGAAGATTAACAATAAAATTACAGAATTAGACAACTCAATAGAAAGTCAGAGGAGCAGAATTGAGCAAGTGGAAGCCAGAATTGCTGAGATTGAAGATAAAGCACTTGGCACCAATATATTTGATGAAAAATCAGATAAAAGAATTTTTTAAAAATGAAGAAACCTTAAGAATCATGTGGGACTCTATCAAGAGAAATAACCTCTGAGTGACTGAAGTACCAGAACAGGAAGGGATAACAGAAAATACAGAGAGAATCCTTGAAGATTTGTTGACAGAAAAATTCCCTGATATAGTGAAAGATGAGACGATATCTATCCAAGATGCTCATCAAACTCCACATAAGGTAGATCTTAAAAGAAAGTCACTGAGACATATTATAATCAAACTTGCCAAAATCAAAGACAAAGAGAGAATTTCAAGAGCACCTAGGGGTAAATGAAAAGTCACCTACGAAGGACAGTCAATAAGAATAAGCTCAGACCGCTCAGCAGAAACCATGCAGGCAAGAAGGCAATGGAATGACTTATATAAAGCATTGAAGGAAAAAAATTGCCAGCCAAGAATCATATATCCAGCAAAACTGTCTCTCAAATATGAAGCCAAAATTAGGACATTTCCAGTTAAACAGAAGTTTAGGGAATTCCTAAAAACCAAACCAAAACTACAAGGAATACTAAAGGGAGTTCTCTGGTTAGCAAATCAATAATATCAGATATCAACCCAAGACTACAACACTGGTCAGAGGAATCAGATGTCAACCCAGAGAGGGAAATCACAAAAATAAATCAAGATAAAAAAAATGCTCAAAACAGGGAAACAGCAATGTCATTATATAAAAGAAGACAATATTTAAACAATAAAGAAGGACTAAGAAATGTAGTCATAGATCTTTCATGTGGAGAGGAAGACAAGGCAATATAAAGAAATAAAAGTTAGGTTTAAACATAGAAAAATAGGGTAAATATTAAGGTAACCACAAAGGAGACTAACAAGCCTACTCATGAAAATAAAATACAAGAAAAAAATAGAGACTCAGCAGAGACAAAATCAACAATGAATAAGAGGAAAAGACAATATATAAACTACTCAGCACAAAAAATTAAGTGGAAAAAGAAACTGTCAACAACACACAAAGAAGTAGAGCTATTGTCATATTAATTATGTATGTATCTCCAAATATGGGACTTGAATAATTCCACAAAGAAATAAAGTGTATATTTTCCAGATTTTGTATACGATAACAATTATATTTTCCTTTTCATTTTGGACAGATTGGGTATAACCTCACATTCAGATCTCTCTCATCAACCACATAAGAACATGCCAGCAGCACTATAATCACATGACTCATGACATATCTGGTCTGTGCAAAGCAAACCCAGATGCATCTTCAGATTGAGTATATATATATATATATATATATATATATATATATATATATATATATATATATCTTGATCTTTGTGATGAGTCTCACTCTTGTTGGGTATCAGCAGTAGTCCAATGAATGTGAAGACACAGCATCAGGGGACAGAAAGTGAGTACACAAGTTTTTAAATGTTGTTACAAGACAAAAAACTCTCATGAAGATCAGCAAAGGGCCTGTCAATAAACATCATATGACAAACAGATGAAATTATTTCCGACTGCCATGTAAGTACTATTTTTATTTTGACCATGTCAGACCTGAAGAACAAAATTACATGTTCCAAATCAATTTTGTTTACTTACTCATTTTCAAATATAGTTTTGTGTTAATGTCCAAATATGAGTCTAAATTTTATTTTATAAATTTTACTTATTTTCTAAATTTTATTTATTTTTAATTATTCAAATTTACTTGCTATGGTACAACCAGATTTTAAAAGTGACATAATTTTATATCCAGGTAAAATGAAATGTCAACAGCTAAGTGGAGGGCAAAAATGAAAGCTTGCACAAGATAAAAAAGAAAAAGATTTGTGAATCCCTAAACACAATTCCAAAATTAACTTCCTTTTTGAAACGTAATGAATCAGAATCGACTTCTGTTGAAAGCTCAAGTTTAATGGCTGCTAATCGTTGTACTAGTACCGCTAGTGCTGAAAATACTAATATCGATACAAATATAACAGAATTTGTTCCAAATTCTGCATCCATTTCTTACTGAAGTAAAAAATTAATAAAGGTGTAGAAGTGAAACTATTTTAGAATCTGAAATTGTGACACCTGCAGATCCCACAAATAACAGAAATAGAGATCATGCTTTGTGGAATAATTTTTCTTCTAACAATGCAAATTTTTGGATTAAAAGAGGGCCAAGTTATTGTCAACATCACAGTGGACAATTTGAAAATTCGTATCCAAAATTTATGGATGGTAAACAAACAAGGTTCTGTAGCCAGAATACATTTGTAGGGTTCAAAGCTAATGGTGAAAATTATGAGGGAGTGGCTACTGTATTCTCCATCAGTTGGCTACGTACATAGTTTTGTTTGCAAACTATTCAGTCCTAAATTACTTAATTCTTGATTTGTTACAAATGGATTTAGCAATTGGTGCAACTTGAATATGAAAAACATGTAAACATTTCAATTCAGAGACTATGTTGTCATATTTAAACTGAAGACATAATTTTTACTTAACTCATGAACTTGGGACACAAATTAATGAACAACATCAGTATTGAAAAGCTGTTTTGCAATGCATTGTTGCTGTCTTACAACAATTGCTGAACGTCGACTATGTTTTCGAGAAAGAAACGAAGCATTTGAATCCTCACAAAATAAAAAATATTTGAATTTGTTGCTCAGTTACATCCATTTTTAGCACGTCACATCTCAAAATATGGTAATATAGGAAAGGGCAACCCATCACATAAGTCTAAAACCACATGTGAAGAATTAATAAACTTGATAAAGTTAGATCAACTATTTTCAGTGAAATACGTATAGCTCAACATTTCAGTTTGTAGATTCCGCTCCTGATCTTTATCATACAAATAGCTAGGTATGTTTTAAGATACCTATCTCCAACAAATGGAAAACCTGTGAAGCAATTTATCACATTTACTAGCTTAATCTTGTAGGACATAGCAGTTGATTTTTTTCCTACTATTCAGTTACTCTACACATTTTTTGCTGCCTTTACTCACCAATGGGCAGTTCTTAAAGCATATTTAGGCAATGATCAAGTATTAAAATATCTTTCTCATACACATTGGGAAACACATGCTGTAGCAATGAGTGCTATCCTGGAATTGTACACTCCGATTCTAGATGCTTTAGAAAATATTTCTGAAGACCAGACACGAAAAGGAGATACAAAAAGAGAAGCTGAAAACATCACCAACAAAATGCAAACAATAGAGTTTGTATTTATGGTTATGTAAAATAATAGGAGCCTTCATGGCGCAGTGGTTAAGTGCTCAGCTGCTAGCTGAAAGGTCGGAGGTTTGAACTCACCAGCTGCTGTGTGTGAGAAAGATGTGGTAGTTTGCTTCCATAAAGATTACAGCCTTGGAAACCCTGTGAGACACTTTTACTTTGCCGAAAGGATCATTATCGGTCAAAATCGACTCCACCGCAATGAGTTTGGTTTCTTTTTATATAATATAGAATAATACATTGCCGCATTTTCACTAGATGAGTCAAGCTCTCCAACATTCAGAAGTAATTTTAAAGAAGTGTCATTGAGCACCAGAAATCAATTTCTCGTAATCACATACTACACCATCGCAGACACACTTGAATCTTGCGTGAAAAGAAGACCTAAAGTGTATGAAGTTTTTTCAGATCGACTTTCCTTTTTAAACAATGAGGATATACCTGATGAAGAATGCATGAAGGCATCCAAGAAATTACTGCAGGCTTATCCCGATGACTTAAATATGGAGAAGTGCGACAATCTCATTCTTACATGAGAACTAAGTTTACAGATTCAGGAAAGACAAACTTTACTCACGTAGGCATGTATGATTCCATAACAGAAGATAAAATACAAGTTAAGATAAAATACATATTTCTCAGTGTTGTAATTGCTTTACATACTCCTAACTTTAATGATCACAAACTGCACAACAGAATGCTCATTTTTGTCCTTGAAGAGACTCAAAAACCCTCAGTGTACAACAATGATTCCAGAAAGACTTGATTCATTATCCTTATTACATATGGAAGTAGATATTGTCTGGCAGCTTAACTGTGACAAAATCAATGCAGAATTTGCAAGAACAATGAATAGAAACGAATGTTTTTAATTATGACATATTAGAGATGAAAGATCTATGTAAAAATATAGTGATTTGTTGTAATTTTTTGATCATTAAATTTTCTTTTATGACATTTTTTCATTTGATCATTTTTAATTATAACATTTATTATGAAACAAGCATCATATTTGAAGTATAAACTGTTTAAAACAAAACTGGGGAAAGTTAATTTTTCGTTGTGGGAGATCAAGAGATTTTTACATTGATTTTTGAAACAACCTAGTTCGCTGACTCATTTTCCTTGTTGTAGAATATGTGGAATATTCTTTTTGTAGAAAACGTTGCATATAGTGAAAATATTAGTGACCTCCATCCACTAAAAATTTTATAATCCAGGTCATTTCATTCTGCTAAAACAGCATACACTAATTTTGTGTTCAATCACTAATATTATAGTCGAATTTAAGAAAAACTTACATCATGGACAGCTAAGACACACACATATATATGTACATATCTAACTCACATATCCCATTTGAATGCATGAGTAAGCAGAGGAGGGGCACCACAGATTATAGATGTTTAGGACCCTCACATGCCTAAGCCAGCCCAGCTAAGGAGCCTTAAGAAATGCATCGAAAGGGTGAAGCATTTATTCACTGGCTCTGTCTCTCATTATTCAGGGTGTTGGGGGAATGTTAACCCCCATGCTTCTGGGTGTGACTGTGGTGGAGGGCAGCGGGGCCAGCAGGCATTCCACTCCCTGGCACTGCAGAAGGGCTTGGGGTGGTTGGTCATGCAGATGGGCTGGAATGAGAAGTGGGGCAGTTAAGAGAAGATGCCCACCAAGTATTGATATTTTATGGGGGGCAAAGGAGGATTCAAATGTCAGCATATGTATCTTTAAATGAAAATACCTTCTTAAATTTTTACCATATTTAAATTCCCATTGGTACATAAGTAACAATAAAAGAGAATCTACACTGGTAGAACTCCTAACAAATATGGCTTCCCCAGCACCCATTTCAGCAGTGTAAATTCCAAGTGTGAGCTTAGCTGTGCCCTTGGAACAACACTTGCCTTGACAGGCTGCATGGTTCCCCCCAGGACTAGTGTCAATTCAGGCAAAATATGTGTCCTTTTCAATATTCTCTTGATCTTTTTAATTTTTTGGAGGCCATTTGAGGGTTACTAAAATTGTACAGAGGGACTGCACAAATTTAAATGTATCCCATTGGTTATGCACAAACACCTAATAGCAACCAAGGCTGTGTTAAAGCTAAAGGAGTGGCCAGGAAAGTGATCTTGTCCACAGTAGATGAAAATTTAACATCTGGAAGGAAAATCAGCCTCTTGCTACCCAGGACTGGAGAGGTGCAAGGGCTGTGTTCATTAGGAGTGCTGCCTGCTTTCTATAGGGTCCTACCAAAGGATGAAGAAGAGTGGGCTTGTGCAGGCAGGATGGAGTCTCAGGAACTAATGCCAGCAACCACAGCTGGAGGAGCTGCCTTACTTTTACTAAGCACTTACTATGTGCCAGTCACTGGGTTAAGTTCTTTATGTGTTTAACATCTGTAATCCTCATAATCATCTGGTGAGAATGCTATTATTAGGAAGAATAATGAGGAAGAAACCTCAAAGAGGCAGCTCAAGGGCATTCAAGCTAGCCATTAGTGAAGGGGACTTTTGTGTTTAGATTCAGTTGAGGCCAAGTGTCAGCTTCTATCTCTAGCAGTGTAATCTTGTCAACCACTACCTGCCTGTCAGTTTGTTATACTGTGGTGACTGGCATGTTTCTGTGATGCTGGAAGTTATGCCATCGGTATTTCAAACACCAGCAGGGTCACCCATAGTGGGCAGGTTTCAGTGAATTCCAGACTAGGAAGAAAAATCTGATGATCTACTTCTGAAAGAAAGCCTGATGATCTACCTCCAAAAATTAGCCAATGAAAACCCTATGGATCATAGAATATTGTCTGAGACTTTGACTTGCTTACTTTAGTCATTTCCTCAGGAGGGACCATTTGCTGGGGAACACCACATTTGGTAAAGTGAAGGGCCAGTAAAGGCAAGGGAAACCCTCAATGAGATGGATTGACACTATGGCTTCAAAAATGAACTCAAGCATACTAACAATCATGAAGACGACGCAGGACCAGGCAACAATTCATTCTGTTGTACATGGAGTTGCCATTAGTCAGACCCAACTTAATGGCAACTAACAACAACAATAACAATTAACCTTGTCAAGTTGCTTAATCTCTCCACAGCTGCTTCCTCCTCACTGGAGAAATAAGTTATTGGTAAGGATTAAATTAAATATGCTCCTGAAACAATCAGCTTAGAAAAATTGCTCAATAAACAATGATGATTTTAGAGGGTAAGAGAGTAGTTTATGGAAGCCATATATTATGAGGTTTGAATCTTTGACAGCTTCTTCTACTTTCCCTATGGGTAGGCAAGTGCTTTGGAAAGCTGTGATGTGGTTGGACCAGAGGCCATTTCCACTACGGTCATGATTGAGCTTGGAGGTGCTCAGGCTGGACCAACTATCTGGTCTAGACATTTTACCTCAACAAAGGATGTGTGAACAGTGAAGGGTGGGGTGGGGAGCTTTTCTCAACACTAGCCCTTCTCGCAGTTGACTCTCTCAACTCATGGTTCTTTCTTCTATCTCTTGTCTCCTTGCCTCGGATATTTCCCAATTTGGGGGTTGAGTGTAGAGCCAGACTTCTTCACAAGCATGACCTCACAGCTCAAAGCACAGGTGACCCCAGAGTGTCTAAGCTTGTTCTGAGACCAGGCTATTCTGCAACCCATCTGCCTTGTTCCTCCGGGTAGGCCACTGCCCTCATACATGTGAACGTGTGGCACAGAAGGAGAAGTTGTGATCTCACTTTACCTTTTCCCAGGCTATTAAACACAAAATAAACTGAGCCTCTGAGATCCAGTGACTTTAGCAGAGGCTCTCACAAGATACCAGAAGACTTGCCTCAAGGTTTAGCTAGGGTGGAAAAGACAAGATATTTTGGCAAAAGACACTTGAGCTCCTCCTAGGTCAAAATGTTCTATTAGCTAACATGGGGTAATTATTGCCCTCAAGGGCATTGTGATTTAGCTGGGGAAAGCAAACAGATGAAGTGACTTGAAAACACTTAGAAAGCAACTTAACAACAAGTGAAAAATAATACTGTAGTGCTCAGTCCTGAGTGTCTACAGGGTAAGGACCTATCTGAGCCAGCTTGAAGCACTTGGCAAAGACTTCCTGATTAGGTGAATTTTGAAAGGCTTTGGAAGAATTTCCCTTTTACAGAAGTGGACTGATGACATCCATACCCAATGCTTTGGTATTATGAGAATTACAAAACTCACTCTCAAGGAAGAAATTCTAGACCTGGATGTTTAGAAAGGAAAAGGCAGGACAGCACATTTCTCCACCACATGCAGGTTACAAACCTGGTGCCTTTCTGTTTATTTGCTGTTGGCTTGGTGCGGAGTGAGACAGCCAGCATTTGTCATCTCACCTGTTCCTTACAACAACCCATGACATATGGATGAGGGTGGGCGGCCTGCTCTAGGTGAGGGCAGAGTTTGTATCTCCACCCAGGTCCCCTGACCCTAAGAGCCCCTGTTCTTTCCATAAGGCCTCTGCCTACCTGGTAAGCAATGACACATCCCTATATGTGACATTATTGAGTGTCCAGTGTATGCCAGGCACTATGCTAAGCCCCTTTGTGAACATTTTCACATCTAGTATTTTCAACATCTGTCATGGATTGAATTGTGTCCCCAAAAAATATGTGTATCAATTTGGCTAGGCCATGATTTCCAGGATTGTGTGATTGTCCATCATTTTGTCATGTGATATGATTTTCCTGTGTGTTGTAAACCCTACCTGTATGAGGTTAATGAGGTGGGATAGGTGGCAGTTATGTTAATGAGGCAAGACTCAATCTACAAGACTGGATTGTGTCTTGAGCCAATCTCTTTTGAGATATAAAAGAGAGAAGCGAGCAAAGACACAGGGGGACCTCATACCACTAAGAAAGCATTGCCGGGAGCGGAGCGAGTCCTTTGGACCTAGAGTTCCTGCACAGAGAAATTCCTAGTCCAGGAGAAGATTGATGACAAGGACCTTCCTCCAGAGTCAACAGAGAAAGCCTTCCCCTGGAGCTAACACCCTAAATTTGGACTTCTAGCCTCCTAGACTGTGAGAGAATTAACTTCTGTTTCTTAAAGTCATCCATAGATGGCTAGCATGGATTGGATTATGTCCCCCCCAAAATGTGTGTATCAACTTGGTTAGGCCATGATTCCCAGTATTCTGTGGTTGTCTTCCATTTTGTGACTGAAATTTTATGTTGAGGGGATTAGGGTGGGATTGTAACAGCACCCTTACTCAGGTCACCTCCCTGATCCAAGGTAAAGGGAGTTTCCCTGGGGTGTGGTCTGCACCATCTTTTAACTCTTTAGAGATAAAAGGAAAGAGAAGCAAGCATAGAGTTGGAGACCTCATACCACCAAGAAAGCGGCACAAGGAGCAGAGAGCATTCTTTGGACACGGGTTCCCTGCACCTGAAAAGCTCCTCAACCAGCGGAAGATTGAGAACAAGGACCTTCTTCCAGAGCTGACAGAGGGAGAAAGGCTTACCCTGGAGCTGACACCCTGAATTTGGACTTGTAAACTACTAGACTGTGAGAAAATAAATTTCTCTTTGTTAAAGCCATCCTCTTGTGATATTTCTGTTATGGCACCACTAGATGACTAAGACACCATCCTTACCCAGTAAACACTTAAGTTGGATCCAGTTGCATATTGGGTGAAGACAGCAAGTGTTAGACTCAACGGCCCAACCCACATCTTGTTTATTAGAAGGAAATAGTATACTCCCAAGAGACGCTCTGAGATAAGGAGTTTCAATTATAAAGGAGAGGCCCACAGGAGGCAGGTGCCAATGAATGTGTTGAAGTGGTAGGGACTTGGTAGCTTAAACAACCTTCTGCATGGGCGCCCTCTTGACCCTACATGAGCTCTATTTCCAGCAGGCACATTCTCAGGCACTAGAGCTGGTATCAATTTCATTTAGTGCCCTGCCAGTTACCTTCCATTGTGGCGCTCACTTTTCCTTGTGTCTTGTTTACTTGGCATTTATGGGTCTTTTCTTTAGACAACTGGTGCCCCTGTTTTATTGATGCCCTAAGATAATGCTTACCTTTTTTATTGGGTAATCCATCCCTGCTCCTTAGTAGGTCTCTGTGAGATGGTCCTAGCTCCATGACGTACCTTCCCTGTCTCGCTCTCCCTGCTGCTCACTCCTGCTCCCTGGAATCACTTCGCAAGTAAACCATGTGCATGCAAGCCTACTTGCAGGCTCCAGTTCAGGGGAACCCAGGCTAAGACAAGTCATTTTCTGCAGTAAAATTCATGCTATATTTGTTAACTCGGCAGTCAGGATATGTGATCTTACAAAAGATCTTCCTGTGCCATTTCTACTTCAAGAAGACTATCTGGGAGACATAGACTGGACATTGAAATGTACAGAATTTCAGATTGTCTTAATGGATATGTGGATAATTAGTCAGGAAATTTGAAATAAGGCTATTCAGCAAATCTGGGATGGATGCTTGTTATAACTACTTTGCAAGAAGAGTGAAAATAAAATTTTGCTTTATTTCCCTCAAGAGAGTGTGACAGAGAAACAAAGAATATCAGTTTTGGTTTGGCAAAGTAGCGTCAGTCACATCAATACTAAGAGGTTATTATCACACCCAATTTTACTTGGCTGAGACAGCCAGTCCTTTTAAAACATAGTTTCCAGAAAGTTGATACCAATAAGTCTCATACTAAATATGTATTTCAATTTAACTTAATTGGCCTCTAAGGTGTACCTGAAGTGTTGTGGAGGAAGGAATACTAATACCATAACACTCCAAAAATAAACAAGACAGAACCTGAGAAAACAATATTGTGTTTTACCAAATATACAAAAGATCATAGGAGCAATCCAAAAGGATGAGTGTTAACTGCATATTAGTATGAGGAACCAGATCACCTCCCTGCATAGCTCAGTAGCACATTTAGGAGTACACCTACATGCATGGCTGATTGAGCATACCAGTCAAGTCCAACAACACACTAGGGAAATGTTCCAGACTTTCTAAGGCATGGCAAGGAAATGGAGATCATAGCAAGACATCATGAGCAGGGCTGAGCTGCAGTAACTGACCAAAAGCTACTGGGAAAAAAATGATGTTGATCTTTCTGCACAGGCGTGGTGAGTAGGAAGACCAAAGAGAACTTTTCTACAGCATCCTAAGGCATGGAGCACAGGTGTGAGCCAATCAGGATATGGATGGCAAAGAGCCCTGGCTAAGTAATTTTCTCCAAGACCCTGAATCATTCTGGGCACCAGTTTCTATGTCTTACGAAATCAGGATGATAATACCAGAGAAAATCCTGAGGAAGAACAAATGAACGAGTATAGGACAAAGTGCTTTGTAAAAATAAATAATTCCACATCCACTAGTGTGATAGCTAGAACAGACACTCAACTCTGCTTAGAAAATCCTATGTTCATAGCTAGTATAAGTCAACCTCCTAAAGTAGCATGAGAAGAAATTTAATTTAGACTACAAATGGCTCTTACATACCCTTAAGCACTATGGAAGTATCATTGGTTTATGACTGACATGAAAAAGCCATCCCTATCTCTGGTTGAAGGATGTCTGAACCTGCCTTCTGTTCTGGCAATACTGCCTGAGCCCAGCTTTAGTTAAAGCATAACCTAGAAAGGAACATCTTGATTGTTTTTGATCCAAACTATAATCCAGACTGACCTCCTTCCAGTTGGTAACAATGGGTCAAGTTTTCCTTGAGCAAGTTAAAAAAGTTTCACTTTTTATTGGAGCTCCAGTTTGTCATTGTAATATTTGTCATTGTAATAGATATTTTGAAAATAAGTATTAAAAACAACAGTCCTGTTTGCATAGTTTAGAAATTCAACTTAGCTGAACCCCAGTCTCTATCATAAATTAGCAAATTAAAATAAGTGCTTTGATCTAGTTATTGAGAATAGGTGGCTGTTAACATTTAAAAAGACATTACGAGCCCCTTGATGGAAAAGCACACTAATGCCTTTAAAGTAGTCTTGCAAAAAGAAAAAATTAAACTGAATCTGATTGAGTCTCTAATTTCAATTACCAACTAACAGAAAATGCATGTGGAGGAACATGTTAAAACACACCATGGGAATGCAGTGAGTAAAATCCATAATGTGGGAAACTCGACAAGTAAAGATTTCAGTTTCTTTGAAAAAAAGAAATGGAAGGAAAAAGAGAGAGAAAGGTGAAGAATAAACTTAAATTTGTTGTTGTTGTTAGGTCCTGTTGAGTCGGCTCCCACTCAAGGTGACCTTATGTATAACAGAATGAAATATTGCCCTGTCCATTAAACAAAGGTGAAAAGACATGTTGACCAATCAGAACAGTAGGGTTAAATTTGCCCTAAAGTACAGACTATTCTAGAACTGTCATAAACAGCTTAAAAACAAGCCTGATAAGCATCAATCTGAAACACATGTAACTTACCTGGCCACCAAAACAAATTTCAATAATCTTTAAGGTAGATGACAAATCAAAGAGCTCAACAACCTAAACTTCACAAAGTCCTGCGTCCAATCAAAAAGTACTATATATGCAAAAACACAGCAAATTGTGACCGTAACAGGGAGGAAAAGTCAAATAAATACTCATAAATGACAAGACATTAGACATAGCAGATAATGACTCATAAAGAGCTATTATGAATATATTTAAGATTTTAAAGAAAAACATGAGTATAATGAAGACAGAAATGAAAATATAAAAAAAAACAAACGGAAATTCTAGAGAAGAAAAACAAAATCTTTGTAGAAAATAATTCACTGGGTAATAGTAACAGCAGATCAGACACTGCAAAAGAATAGTCAGTAAATATGAAAACATTGCAATAGAAAATATTAAAATAATGGACAGAGGAAAAAAAGACCAAAAAAAAAAACAAAACAAAACAAAAGCTCAGTGACCTGTGGCACAATAACAAGCAGTCAAACATGCATGTAATTCAAGTTCCTGAAGAACAAGAGAGAGAGTAGGTGGAAAACAAAAC
Organism: Elephas maximus indicus; assembly: GCF_024166365.1. Taxonomy (NCBI): domain Eukaryota; kingdom Metazoa; phylum Chordata; class Mammalia; order Proboscidea; family Elephantidae; genus Elephas; species Elephas maximus. Next base: position 41,084,554 of record NC_064819.1, read on the forward strand.
TTATTTGAAGAAATAAGGACTTAAATTTTCCACCTCTGATGCAAACAATAAATCCACAGATCCAAGAAGCTCAGTGATACTCAAGATGGATAAACTCAAACAAACCACAGCAAGACACAATATAATTGAATTATTGAAAACCAGTGATCAGCATGAAATTGTTTAAGCATCCAGAAAAAAAAATGTGCACACACATACATATAACGACCAACAACAACCCACTGCCATCAAGTTGATTCCGACTCATGGCAACCCTACAGGACAGAGTAGAACTGCCTGAGTTTCCAAGGAGCACCTGGCGGATTCAAACTGCCGACTTCTTGGTTAGCAGCCATAGCACTTAACCACTACACCACCAGTGTTTCCACATATAGGGAAACAAAAATAAGAGTAATCACAAATGTCTTGCCAGAAACTACGAAACTCAAAAGACAGTGGAATGATATCTTCACAGTGCTGAAAGAAAAAACTGTCAACCTAGAACCCGGAATTCTAAATCTAGTGAGATTATCTTTCAAAAATGAAAAAGAAATAATTTTTAGGAAAATATAAGCTGAGAGAAGTTTTGCAAGCAGGTCCACACCAAAAAAAAAGTCAACAAAAGTTCTTCAGGCTAAAGAAAAATGATATCACAAAGAAACCTGGATACATAGAAAAGAATAACAAATGAAAGAAATGGCAAATATGTGGGAAAATATTGGTTCTTGTTTGTTGTTCCTTCATTTCTTTAAGAAGGCTGGAATAGCCCTACTGATATCAGACAAAATAGACTTCAGAACAAGAAATATAATGAGGAATAAAGAGGGATGTTACATAATGTTAAAAAGGTCCACTCTCCAAGAAGACATAATAATTCTAAATGTGAACCCACTTAACATTGGTGCTGAGATAACTGGAAAAATAAATCTCTACTTTCACCTCACAACATATACAAAAATTTAACTCAAAATGGACCATAGAATTAAACATAAAAAGTAAATCTATAAAGCTTCTAAAAAAAATACAGGAACATCTTCGAGACTTTGAGGTAGGCAAAGATTTCTTAAATTGGACACGGAAAGAACAAATCATAAAACAAAAAAGTCAATGAACTGAACTTCATCAAAATAAGAACTTTTAGGACTTCCAGCCAACATGGCACTATAGATGGAAGCACCACACCATCCCACCACAGCAAAGACCTGAAAAACTAAGTAAAACAGACTAACATCAATCCTGGTACCCTAAGTGTCAAATGAAGAAACAAAGAACTAAGCCAAGCACAGAATGGAATAAGAAACTGACAGAGAACAGAGAGTAAGGAGAGATACTGCAGAAAGGTCCCCTATCAGCTAACACAGCACGGATTTGTCATTGAACTCCTGTCAGAGATCGGCTGACAGGGAGTACGGGAAAGCAGCTTCAGAGAGCTCACAGCAGGAGACAGGGCACCCGGTAATACATGCTTTCCCACCCCCCATTTTTTCCCCCGCTACTCTACCTCTGTGCTTCCTGGCTGGCTGCGATAGCTCAGCTGGCTGGGAAGTGAAGGGCCCATGCTGCTTGGATTTGCCCCGCCCACACTGACAGACTTCCAGAGTGCCATTTTTTTGTTGCTTGTGTTGCTTTTTTCCACTTCTTTTTGTTTCTTCAGTTCCTCTTACTACCACCCCCTCCTTTCTCTCCAACACCTGGCTCCGTGTGTCATCTTTGCTTTCTTCTTGAAAGTCTGTAAAGCACCACTCGACTGACGTATGCCGCCATGTTGCTGGGATCCTCGGGGCTTGTTGCTTTTGTTTTGTTTTGATTTGTTCTGTTTGTTTTCTTTTTCTTTTCATGACTTGGGAGCCACTTCCTCTGTCTCACAACCACGCTGGTGGTATCTTTGGGGGCATTTCTTTCTTCTTTGTCTTTCTTCACATCTGTTTCTAGTGTCTCTATACTTACCTTCCCTTCCTGTCTCTTGAATACCTGGTGCTATGTGACATCTCTACCCCTACTAAACAGACTGTATTGTGTAATCTGGGAGCCACTTAGTCTTCACACCTGCACTGGTGGGATCCCTGGGGGATTTTCTTTTCTTTTTTTCTAATTTTTACTTTTTCCCTTATTTCTTTTCTTTCTTTTTCCTTTTTTGTTTTTCTCCATTTCTCAGTATCTAATCTCTCCATTCCCACAGCAAGCTCCATTAGCACTTTTTTTGCTGTTTGCTTTTGGCTCCTGTTTCTCTCTCCTCTTTCCCATATCCATCTTAGAGCCACACATCAAAACCTCCCCTCCCCCACCTGCACTGTGCCCTAAACATCACACACCCAAGTGGCACATGCTCGGCCTAGCAGAAGCTGCCCTGCACTGATTCCTGACCCACCCTGTCAGCCCTAGTATGTGCCACAAACAACCCATCCCAGCCCCTCCCCTTCAGCTTGACCTTCCTGCTATGCCATAGCTGAGTGACTGAACCTTTCCATTGGACAAGGAGGTGAAAAGTATTGTGCCCTCAGACGATCGATCAACAAAGAACGCACAGTCCGCTGCTCAGACATAACCAAATAAAAAAAAAGGCTGAAAGAAACAAATCCACAATCATTAAACAAAGAAAATAACAACTGAATGTCCTGAAGACAGCAGACAATATCAAAACTTTAAAAAAAAAAAAAAAGACAGGATGGTTCCAGTAGGCATCCAAAATAAAACACCAGATGACTTTCCAGTAGAGGAAAAGGCACTAGAACTACCTGATAGGGAATTCAAATCCCTAATATTCAGAGCTATCCAAGAGTAGAAGCAAAAACAGGAAAAATGAGGAAAAATAGACAAATCCATGGAAAATACAGACAAAAAAATGGAACAATTGAGGAAAATAATACAGGAACAAAATGCCAAAATAAATTCACAACTAGAAATCATACAAAAACAACCATTAGAAGTCAAAAAGATAAAGAACAGGATTTTAGGAATAGACAGTGTCAGAGAAGGGCTGAGGAGCAGGTTTGAAATGATGAAAGACAGGATCAGCAAAATTAAAGACAAACACTTGGAAACAACTCTGAGGAAAAATCAGAAAAAAGAATGAAGAAAAATGAAGAAACCCTGAGAATTATATGGGATACCATCAAAAGCAAAAATTCGCGAGTGACTGGAGTTCCAGGATGGGGGGAAAGGGGGAATGGAAAACACAGAGAGGGTCATTAAAGAATTGCTGACAGAAAACTTGCATAATATCATGAAAGATGAAAAGCTGATAATCCAAGAACCTCAACAAACCCCACATAGGATAGACCCAAAAGAAAATCACAAAGGCATATCATAATCACACTCACTAAAACCAAAGACAAAGAAACAATCCTGAGAGCAGCTCAAGAAAAATTAAAAGTCACATAGGGGAGAAACAATAAGACTGAGCTCTAATTATTTGGCAAAAACCATGCAGGCAAGGAGGCAATGGGATGGCATATATAAAACCTTGAAAGTTAAAAATTGCCAACCAAGAATAATATATTCTGCAAAACTCTCATTCAAATATGATTGTAAAATTAGGACATTTCCAGGTAAACAAAAATTAAGGGACTATGTAAAAACCAAATGAAACTTGCAAGAATTATTAAAGGAAGTCCTTCGGTCTGAGAACAAATAAAGTCAGACCACAGCCTGAATCCAGGATGCAAGAGTGTACCAGCTAGATACCAACCTAGGAAATTAACTCTCAAAGACTACCCAAAACCAAAAGAGTTACAACAACGAACCAGAGAGGTTAATTTGTAAATGACAACAACATCAGAACAATAAAAAAGGGAATAAAAAGTATAGGTATAGAACTTTCTACTGGAGAGGAAGTCAAGGAGATACAAAGTAATAAAAGACTGGTTCAAACCAGAGAGATAAGGTTAAATTGCTGTTAACAAATCTACTCAACAAAATAAAGAAGAAAAGCCACATGAACCAGAGACCTACATCATCCTGAGACCAGAAGAACTAGTTGGTGCCTGGCCGCAATCGATGACTGCCCTGACAGGGAGCACAACAGAGAATGCCTGAGGGAGCAGGAGATCAGTGGGATGCAGACCCCAAATTCTTATAAAAAGACCATACTTAGTGGTCTGACTGAGACTAGAGGAATCCCGGCGGTCATGGTCCCCAAACCTTCTGTTGGCACAGGACAGGAACCATTCCCAAAGACAACTCATCAGACATGAAAGGGACTGGACAGTGGGTAGGAGAGAGATGCTGATGAAGAGTGAGCTATTTGTATCAGGTGGACTGTGTTGGCATCTCCTGTCTGGAGGGGGGATGGGAGGATAGAGAGAGTTGGAAGCTGGCATAATTGTCACAAAAGGAGAGACTGGAAGGGCTGACTCATTAGGGGGAGAGCAAGTGGGAGTGCAGAGTAAGGTGTATATAAACTTATATGTGACAGTCTGACTTGATTTGTAAACGTTCACTTGAAGCTCAATAAAAGTTAATATAAATAAATAAATAAAGAAGAAAAACATATGTTCTTGGTAAAAACAAAACATACAAAAACAAAAGAAATGGAAAAAAATCCACAAACAAAAGGAGTTCAGCACAGAAGAGTAAGAGGAACAAAGAAAACATCAGCACCACAAAAAAAAAAGCACTACAAAATGACAGCAATAAACTCACATCTGTCAATAGTTACACTGAGTGTAAATGGCCTAAATGCCATCTGGGACATAGCAAAGGCAGTCCTCAGAGATCGATTAATAGCAATAGATAAACACATCAAAAAAGAAGAAAGGGACAAAATCAAAACATTAGCTACACAACTTGAAAAAATAGAAAGAGAACAGCAAAAGAAGCCCACAGCCACCAGAAGAAAGAAAATAATAAATATCAGGGCAGAAATGAAATAGAGAACAGAAAAACAATAGAAAGAGTCAGCAAAACCAAAAGTTGGTTCTTTGAAAGGTTCAACAAAATCAACAAACCACCAGAAAATTACAAAAGAAAAACAGGAGATGACACAAATAACTCAAATAAGAAATGAAATGGGAGACATTACAACAGACCGAATTGAAATAAAAAGGATCATAACAGAGTATAATGAAAAACTATATTCCAACAAATTTGAAAATCTAGAGGAAATGGACAAATTTCTAGAAAAACACTACCTACCCAAACTGACACAAATGAAGTTGAAAATCTGACCAGACCCATATCAAGAGAAGAGATTGAAAAAGTGATTTAAAAAAACACTCCCAACAACAACAACAACAAAAGCCCTAGCCCAGATAGCTTCACTGGAGAATTCTACCAAACATTCAAGGAAGAGCTTACACCAGCACTACACAAACTCTTTCAGAACATAGAAAAGGAAGTGATACTTCCGAAATTCATTCTTTAAGCCAGCATAACCCTGATACCAAAACGAGGCAAAGACACCGCAAAAAAAGAAAATTACAGACCAATGTTTCTCATGAATATACAGGCAAAAATTCTCAACAAAATTCTAGCCAATAGAATTCAACACCATACCAAAAAAATAAAACACCACGACCAAGTAGGATTCATACAAGGTATGCAAGGATGATTCAACATTAGAAAATCAATCGACATAATCCACCACATAAATAAAATAAACAAAAGTCATTCAAAAAAGTCCAACACGCATTCCTGATAAAAACTGTCGATAAAATAGGTATAGAAGGGAAATTTCTGAGCATAATAAAAGGCATCTATGCAAAACCAACAGCCAACATCCTTCTTAATGGAGAGAGGCTGAAAATATTCCCCTTGAGAACAGGAACAAGACAAGGATGCCTTTATCACCACTCCTATTTAAAATTGTGCTGGAAGTCCTAACTAGAGCAATAAGGCAAGAAAAAGAAATAAAGGGCATCCAAATTGGTAATGAAGAAGTTAAACTGTTCCTATTTGTGAATAATGGGATACTATACATAACCAAAAAAAAAAAAAAAACCAAACCTGTTGCCGTCAAGTGGATTCCGACTCATAGCGACCCTATAGAACAGAATAGAACTGCCGCATATAGTTTCCAAGGAGCGCCTGGTGGTTTCAAGCTGCTGACCTTTTGGTTAGCAACCATAGCTCTTAACCACTATGCTACCAGGGTTTCCGATACTATACATAGAAAACCCAAAAGACTCCACTAAACAACTACTGGGACTAATAGATTCAGCAGAATAGCAGGATACAAGATAAACATACAAAAATCAGTTGGATTCCTGTATAACAATTAAGAGTATGATGAAAAGGAAATCAGGAAAACAATACCATTTATAATAAAAAAAACCCAAATAGACCATTAAAAAAACCTTAGGACTAAATCTAACCAGGGATGTAAAAGACCTATACAATGAAAACTACAAACGCTACTGCAAGACACCAAAAGAGATCTACATAAATGGAAAAACATGCCATGCTCATGGATAGGTAGACTCGACAATTTGAAAATGTCAATCCTACCCAAAGCAAATTACAAATACAATGTAATCCCGATCCAAATACCAACATTCTTTAAAGAGATGGAAAAACTAACCATTAACTTTATATGGAAAGGGAAGAGGCCTTGGATAATTAAAGCACCACTGAAGAAGAAGAAGAAAGTAGGAGGACTCGTACTACCTGACCTCAGAACCTAATATACAGCCAAAAGGTAGTCAAAAGAGCCTGGTACTGGTACAACGACAGATACATTGACCAACGGAACAGAATCGAGAACCCAGATATAAATCCATCCACCTACAGTCACCTGATCTACAACAAGGGCCCAAAGTCTATCAAATGGGGAAACAATAGTCTTTTTAAAAAATGGTGCTGGGAAAACTGATGTCCGTGTGCAAAAGAAAGAAAGAAAGAAACAGGACCCATAACTCACACCATATACAAAAAACTAATTCAAAATTGACCTAAATATAAAGCCTAAGATTATGAAGTTCATGGAAGAAAAAACAGGATCGATGCTAGAGGCCCTAATACACAGCATTAACGGGATACAAACCATAACTAACAACACGCAAACTCCAGAAGAGAAGCTAGATAACTCGGATCTTCTAAAAATTAAACTCTTAAAACGCCCATCAAAAGACTTCACCAAAAGAGTAAAAAAGAGAACCTACAGACTGGGAAAAACTTTTTGGCTCTTACAAATCAGACGAAGGTCTAATCTCTAAAATCTACAAGAAAATCCAACACCTCTACAACAAAAAGACAAATAATCCAATTAAAAAATGGGCAAAGGAAATGAACAGACACTTCCCTAAGGAAGACATTCAAGTGGCCAAAAGACACATGAGGAAATGCTCAGGGTCATTAGAGAAATGGAAATCAAAACCACAATGAGATACCATCTCACCCCAGCATTACAGGCATGAATAAAAAAAAACAGGAAATAATAAATGTTGGAGAGGCTGCAGGGAGATCAGAACTCTTATGCACTGCTGGTGGGAATGCAAAATGATACAAGCATTTTGGAAAATGATATGACACTTCCTTAGAAAGTTAGAAATAGAAATACCATAAAACCCACCCACTTTTTTAGGTGGTCCAGCAATCCCACTCTTAGGAATATATCCTAGAGAAATAAGAGTCGTCACATGCATGCTCATGTTCATTGCAGCACTGTTCACGATGGCAAAAAGATGGAAACAACCTAGATGCCCACTGACAGATGAATGGATAAACAAACATGGTACATACACACAATGGAGTATTACGCAATCTTAAAGAACAATGATGAATCTGCAAAGTATCTCATAACATGGATGAATCTGGAGGGCATTATGCTGAGTGAAATAAGTTAATCACAAAAGGACAAATATTGTATAAGATCACTACTGTAAAAATTCATGAAAAGGTTTACACACAAAAAGAAACAATCTTTGACGGTTACGAGGAAGGGGAGGGGTGGGGATGGAAAAACACTTAATAGACAATAGGTGGTAACTTTGGTGAAGGGTAAGACAGTGCACAATACTGGGGAAGACAGCAAAACTTGTACAAGGCAAGGTCATGGAAGCTCCACAGATACATCCAAACTGCCTGAGGGACCAAATTGCTGGGCTGAGGGCTGTGGGGATCACAGTCTTAGGGAACATCTAGCTCAACTGGCATAACAAATGTTCTACATTCTACTTTGGTGAGTAGTTTCTGGGTCTTAAAACCCTGTGAACGGCCGTCTAAGATACTCCACTGGTCTTACCCCTTCAGGAGCAAGGGAGAATGAAGAAAACTAAAGAGAAAGATTAGTCAAAAGGGCTAATGGACCACATCTACCACAGCCTCCACCAGACAGAGTCTGGTACAACTAAATGGTGCCTGGTACCATCACTGACTGCTCTGTCAGGTACCACAATAGACAGTCCTGGACAGAGCTGGAGAAAAATGTAGAACAAAATTCTAACTTACAAAAAAGACTTGATGTACTGGCCTGACAGAAACTAGAGAAATCCTGAGACTATGGCCCCTGGGCACCCTTTCAGCTCAGTAATGAAGTCGTTCTCAGGGTTCACCTTCAGCCAAAGATTAGAAAGGCCCATAAAACAAAACGAGACTAAAGGGACACGGCAGCCCAGGGGCAAAGACTAGAAGGCAGAAGGTAATGGGCAAGCTGGTGATAAGGAATCCAAGGTCAAGAAAGAAGAGTGCTGACATGTCGTGGGGCTGTTAACCAATGTCATAAAACGATATGTGTTCCAATTGTTTAATGAGAAGCTAGTTTGTTCTGTAAACCTTCATCTAAAGTACAATAAAAAAAAATAAGAACTTCTGCATTTTGAAAGACACCGTAAAGGAAAGGGTAAGCCATAGACTAAGAGAAAATATTAGCAATAAATATATCTGACAAAAGGACCTGTATCAACAATTTCTAAAGAACTGTTACAACTCAATAATAAATAGACACAAATCCAGTAAAAAAGGAGGAGGGGGGGAATATTTAAACAGACCCTTCACAAATGAGGCCATAGGAATAATCAAGTAGCGCATGAAAATACGCTCACTGCCTGTAGTCATCAAGGCAATAAAAACTAAAACCACAATGAGACGCCACTTCACACCCACTAGAAGAACTAAAATTCACAAGATTACCAAAACAAAGTGTTAGGGAGGATATGGAGCAAATGGAATCCTGGTAGAAATTCACTATGGAAAAAGACTTTGGAAGTTTCTTATAAAGTGAAAAAAAAAGACGTAACATACAACCCAGGATTTCATTCTAGGTATTTACTAAAGTAAATTGAATAGTGGTGTTAGCAAGGAATATTGAATATGCCCATGGACTGACAGAAGAAAGAACAAATCTGTCTTGGAGGAAGTACAGCCAGAATGCTCTTTAGAATCAAAAATAGCAAGGCTTTGTCTTGCTTACTTCGGACATGTCATCTGGAATGATCAATCTAGGAAAGAACATTACGCTTTGGACACATCATCTGGAATGATCAATCTCTAGGAAAGAACATTACGCTTGGTAAAGTGGAGGGTCAGCGAAAATATGGGAAACTTTCCATAAGATGGATTAACAATGGTGGCTGAAACAATGGGCATACCAGGAATTGTGAGGATGGCCAGGACCAGGCAATGTTTCATTCTGTTATACATAAGGTCCCCATGAGTCAGAGCTCATTCGATGGCAACTAACAACATCATTTACTCAAGTGCCCATACAAAAACTCATACATGAATGTTCACAGTAGCTGAAAATCCAGTAACTGGAAATGACCCACATGGCTGTCAACGTGGATAAACAAAGTGTGGTACATTCGTACAACGGAATATTACTCAACAATAAAAATGAATAATCTACTGATGCAATTCACAACCTGGATAAGTCTCAAAAGCATTTTGCTGAGTAAAAGAAATCAGGCACAAAAGGCTGTATGATTCCATCTATAGGAGTTTCTATAAAAGGCAAAATTAAATTATAGTGACAGAGAGCAGATTAGTGGTTGCCTGGGACTGAGGGTAAAAGCGGAGTCCTATTTACTGCAAGAGGCATGAGGCAACTTTTTGTGATAATGAAAATGTTCTGTATCTTGAGTGTGATGGTGGTTACAGGTGTGTATACACTTGTCAAAACTCATTTAACTGTACATCTAAAATAGGTATATTTTATTGTATGTAAAACATACCTTAATAGAATTTATTTTAAAACATATTTTTGAGATAACTGAAAATTTGAACTCTTATTGGGTATTTGATGATATTGAAGAATCGCTATTAATTTTGTAGGTATGATAATAATATTGTGACTATGTTTTTTTAAAAGAATTCTTATCTTTAGAACTACACAGTGAAGTATTTAAAGATAAAATGATAAAATATCTGAGATTTGTCTTTAAAAATTTAGGTGACGGGAATGGGAAGGAGTATAGATAAAACAACAACCTTGGTCATAAGTTGAAAGTTGTTGGATATTGGGTATATGGGGATTCATTACACAATTCTCTCTACTTTTATAACTATCTGAAACTTTCTATAATAAAAATATTGTTATGGAAATATTCAATTGCTTTAAACACATGAATAATATCATAAATTATTCTATTAAATATGAACTAAGCAAGTATTTTGAGTGACCTATACTATAGGGCATTCAAAAGAAGCATAAGTAAAGTCTCTACCCTCAAAGAACTCCTGGTTTAATTCAGAACCTCTGAAATGCCAAGTGGTAGAAAGAATTACATGCTAAGACCTATATGAGCTCTTATATTAGTTAGAATTAGGCTCAATTCCAGGTGAAAGAAACCCCACGATAACAGAAATTTAAATAAGATAGAAGTTAATTTGTCTTTCTGGACCTGGAAGCTCTATCAGAGCCATCAAAGCTGGTAGAACACAACCTGGAATGATGCAGTTCACAAACAGGATTTCATTAGCCTTTACTCAGCCCAATGAGCAAAGTACTGTCCGAGGTTATATATGAATGTCAGGATTTGTCCCTAGACCTGAAACATTTTCAATGAAAAAAATTGTAAAGCATTTTCATAATATTCCTTATTATTGCTTCACTATCAATAGTCAGTTTAATTAGCCAAGATTAAGCAATTAGAGACTTTGTGGCAATTTTGAAAGTAATTTTTGAACATTCTTAAGGACATCACTTTTCTTCACTAAGTCAAACTACACGTCATAACCTGCACATTCTTCTCTTTTAATATAATATTACCAGCTAGACCAATCAATAGAAAAGGTCATTATGTTTAGTCGAGAGCCAAGAAAATGAGGGAAACCCTCAATGAGATGGATTGACACAATAGCCTCAACAATGAGCTCAAACATACCAATGATCATGAAGATGCCAGGACCTGGCAACATTTGGTCCTGTATACACAGTCGCCATGACTCAGAGCTGACTTGACAGCAACTAGCAACAACATCAGCACTAGTCTAATATTCATTAAATATGATCAGGATAATTTTATAGCTTACAGATACAGGGTTTAAATGAAAAGAAAAAGGGAAGAGAAGTAATCCAAACTTCCTGATGGTGAATTATAAGTGGTAAAACTACGTATTGGTTACAATTGTCTCTCAGAAGTACCTAACAGAGACACAGCAAAGAAGAGCTTGGTGGTAGTCTGACCTGAGAACAATGCTGGCCCCATGGACTTTAGCGGATGGGGTGAAGGCAAGGTGCAAGAACAGCAAACATATAACAGACTTTAAAAGTTAGGAATATAAACTTGAGGGGCAATTCTAGCTGCATATGAAAACGGGGACAATATAGGCAGAAGGCTCCATTCCTACAATGTGGAAAGAACTTCGTAAAAAAGTTATAGGAATTCCTGTAACTCAAAGGGGGGAATTACAGCAAATCCTTATCACTATTATGTTGTAGTTATTGTTGTGGTTAGGTGCCATGGAGTAGGTTCTGACAAAATGAAACAATGCCCAGTCCTTTGTGGTCCTCATAATCTTTACTAGCTTGAGCCCACCATTGCAGCCACTGTGTCAATCCACCTCGTTTAGGGTCTTCCTCTTTTTTGCTAACTTCACCAAGCATGATGTCCTTCTCTAGGGGCTGGTCTCCCCTGATAACATGTTAAACCTATGTGAGACAAAGTGTCTCCATCCTTGCTTCTAAGGAGTATTCTGACAGTACTTTTTCCAAGACAGATTTGTTTGTTCTTCTGGCAGTTCACGGTATATTCAATATTCTTCTCCAACAGCATAACTCAAAGACATCAATTCTTCTTCTGTCTCCCTTAGTCACTGTCCAGCTTTCACATGCATATGAAAACCAAACCAAACCCGTTGCCATCAAGTTAATTCAAACTCACAGTGACCCTATAGAACAGAATAGAACTGCATATGAGGAGTTTAGTTCTCAAAGTGACATCTTTGCTTTTTAACACTTTAAAGAGATCTTTTGCAGCAGATTTGCCCAATGCAACGTTATTATGTAAGACAGGTTATATTTATTTTTGCAAACAAATATAATGCTGATTAATTCAGTTCACATTGCCAGCATGGTTTCTGAACATACTCAGTGTTAAAATTTCTGCACAACATTTCACGATGTAGCCTTGTGTCATTCTGCCAACCCAATCTAGATGGTCCGAGCATACCAGTACCGGGAATACCAACATGCTGGTATGTAGTCTACTTTGGGTAACGGTACAGCCGCCATCTTGGGAGGTTGAGTTCATTAAAAAGTAGCTGACGACTCTTTGAATGTGCCAGGCTAGGCTTGGATAGACCAGGACCAGCCTTATCTAGGCAAACACTGATCCCCAAAGTCTAAGGCTCACAGGATCATTATGAGAGGACTAAAGGAGTGCTCAGAACAGGTAGATTTTAGCTTAGCAGCAGAATCTGCCAAAGAGCTAACTGGAGTAATGTAGAAGAAGTCTGATTTCAAACTGTGCCTGGAAAGTAATAACCCTACTTATTACAGACAGAAAGTTATTATGACAGAAATGTATTACTATGTATTGGCCCTCTAAAACTAGGGTGTCCATAGAATTTACTGTCCATATTAAGAGCACATTTAAAGAGAGAAGGACACTGTATATTAATAATGACATGGGACAACAATCAGAAGTGGGCACTGTCCTGGACAGCTGAGAGGTAAGGTCAGACATCTAAAACCATACCAGTTCTAATAGACAATTAGTCACATCATTTTATAAGGACCCACTACATACCACGCAACATATACCCCCAATTATATCATGTAAATTTTCATTGGCCAGTTTCTTGATGTTTTGATGTCACATATTCATATAGCAGCTCTGCCTTCTGACAATGTCAGAAAAATGTTCTGACTCACATATGCACTCCATGTCTCTGAATCATGCGGTTTTTCCTAATTTCTTTGCCTCTAGTTTATATAGAAAATCAGGTAGTTTAACAAGACAGGTGGTTCTCAAAAGTCACCAAGTCAGAGGTACACATGAGGGCCTCAGGCCACCCCAGCCAAATGAGGTTTTCTATCTTTATGGTTCAACTATCTCTTCCACCACCTTTGAAGTCATAAAATAAATTGAAAATTAATATCAGAAAATTCTGAGCTCAGTGGACAGTCAAAATACTATCTTCCAAATAGTGGTATGTCTATACACTACCATGGAGTAGTCTCCAGGATATATTGTTAAGAAGATAAAATACAGAGAACTAACTGTTTATAATATGCTAACACTAACTAGAAGGAGATAGAAATATATGTATGTTGGCTTGGTTTTTTAAGTGAAAAGATAATTTCAAGACTTTTATAAAATGGTTACCTATCACGTAGAAGAGGGAGCAAGGTGGAAGAAACAGGGATGAAAACTAAATTTCCCTGAATATATCTCATGTTATAGCGTTGGGTTTTAAACCATGCAAATACTACACAATTATAAAACAAACGAATGAAATAAAAGGCAAAATGCACCAATGTTGCTAACTGAACAGCCAACTGATGGTTTAGTCATTTGGAAAGCAGTTATTGTACACTCAGTAATTTGACTGTGTAGCTAGTGGGATATATCTCCTAAAGGCAAAACAAAACAGCAAGTAAGACTCAAACTTTTTGAGTAATCATATTGTTAATAATGAATTTGGAATTTATGTTCTTAAATAAGAAGAGATAGATTTACATAGATATATGTTGTTGTTGTTCTTAGGTGCCGTCAAGTCGGTTCCAACTCATAGCAACCTTATGCACAACAGAATGAAACACTGCCCGGTCCTGAGCCATCCTTACAATCGTTGTTAGGCTTGAGCTCATTGTTGCAGCCACTGTGTCAATCCACCTCGTTGAGGGTCTTCCTCTTTTCCGCTGACCCTGTACTCTGCCAAGCATGATGTCCTTCTCCAGGGACTGATCCCTCCTGACAACATGTCCAAAGTATGTAAGACACAGTCTCGCCATCCTTGCCTCTAAGAAGTATTCTGGCCACACTTTTTCCAAGACAGATATGTTCATTCTTTTGGAGGTCCATGGTATAGTCAATGTTCTTCACCAACACCACAATTCAAAGGCGTCAACTCTTCTTCAGCCTTGCTTATTCCTTGCCTAGCTTTCACATGCATATGATGTGATTGAAAATACCATGGCTTGGGTCAGGCGCACCTTAGTCTTCAGGGTAACATCTTTGCTCTTCAACACTTTGAAGAGGTCCTTTGCAGCAGATTTGCTCAAGGCAATGCGTCTTTTGATTTCTTGACTGCTGCTTCCATGGTTGTTGATTGTGGATCCAAGTAAAATGAAATTCTTGACGACTTCAATCTTTTCTCTGTTTATCATGATGTTGCTCATTGGTCCAGTTGTGAGGATTTTTGTTTTCTTTGTGTTGAGGTGTAATCCATACTGAAGGCTGTGGTCTTTGATCTTCATTAGTAAGTGCTTCAAGTCCTCTTCACTTTCAGCAAGCAAGGTTGTGTCATCTGCATAACCCGGGTTGTGAATGAGTCTTCCTCCAATCCTGATGCCCCCTTCTTCTTCTTAGTCCAGCTTCTCGGATTATTTGCTCAGCATACAGACTGAATAGGTATGGTGAAAGGATACAACCCTGACACAAACCTTTCCTGACTTTAAACCAATCAGTATCCCCTTGTTCTGTCCGAACAACTGCCTCTTGATCTACGTAAAGGTTCCTCATGAGCACAATTAAGTGCTCTGGAATTCCCATTCTTCACAGTGTTATCCATAGTTTGTTATCATGCACACAATCGAATGCCTTTGCATAGTCAATAAAACACAGGTAAACATCCTTCTGGTATTCTCTGCTTTCAGCCAGGATCCATCTGACATCAGCAATGATATCCCTGGTTCCATGTCCTCTTCTAAAAACTGGCCTGAATTTCTGGAAGTTTCCTATTGATATACTGCTGTAGCCGTTTTTTAATGATCTTCAGCAAAATTTCGCTTGCGTGTGATATTAATGATATTGTTCTATAATTTCCTCATTTGGTTGAATCACCTTTCTTGGGAATAGGCATAAATATAGATCTCTTCCAGTCAGCCGGCCAGGAAGCTGTCTTCCATGTTTCTTGGCACAGACAAGTGAGCACCTCCAGCACTGCATCTGTTTGTTGAAACATCTCAATCGATATTCCATCAATTCCTGGAGCCTTGTTTTTCGCCAATGCCTTCAGAGCAGCTTGGACTTCTTCCTTCAGTACCATCGGTTCCTGATCATATGCCACCTCTTGAAATGGTTGAATATCGACTAATTCTTTTTGATATAATGATTCTGTGTATTCCTTCCATCTTCTTTTGATGCTTCCTGTATCGTTTAATATTTTCCCCATGGAATCCTTCACTATTGCAACTCGAGGCTTGAATTTTTGCTTCAGTTCTTTCAGCTTGAGAAATGCCAAGCGTGTTCTTCCCTTTTGGTTTTCCATCTCCAACTCTTTGCACATGTTATTATAATACTTTACTTTGTCTTGTCGAAAGGCCCTTTGAAATCTTCTGTTCAGTTCTTTTATTTCATCAATTCTTCCTTTTGCTTTAGCTGCTCGATGCTCAAGAGCAAGTTTCAGAATCTCCTCTTACATCCATCTTGGTCTTTTCTTTCTTTCCTGTCTTTTCAGTCATCTCTTGCTTTCTTCATGGATGATGTCCTTGATGTCATTCCACAACTCGTCTGGTCTGCAGTCACTAGTGTTCAATGCATCAAATCTATTCTTGAGATGGTCTCTAAATTCAGGTGGGTTATACTCAAGGTCATATTTTGGCTCTTGTGGACTTGCTGTGATTTTCTTCAGTTTCAGTTTGAACTTGCATATGAGCAATTGATGGTCTGTTCCACAGTCAGCCTCTGGCCTTGTTCTGACTGATGATATTGAACTTTTCCATTGTCTTTTTCCACAGATGTAGTCAATTGATTTCTGTGGATTCCATCTGGCAAGGTGCATGTGTATAGTCGCTGTTTATGTTGGTGAAAGAAGGTATTTGCAATGAAGAAGTCGTTGGTCTTGCAAAATTCTATCATTCGATCTCTGGCATTGTTTCTATCACCAAGGCCATATTTTCCAACTACTGATCCTTCTTCTTTGTTTCCAACTTTCGCATTCCAATCACCAGTAATTATCAATGCATCTTGATTGCATGTTCGATCAATTTCAGACTGCAGCAGCTGATAAAATTCTTCTATTTATTCATCTTTGGCCCTAGTGGTTGGTGTGTAAACTTGAATAATAGTCGTATTAACTGGTCTTCCTTGTAGGCATATGGATATTATCCTGTCACTGACAGCGTTGTACTTCAGGATAGATCTTGAAACGTTCTTTTTGACGATTAATGCAACAACATTCCTCTTCAATTTGTCATTCCCAGCATAGTAGACAATATGATTGTCCTATTCAAAATGGCCAATACCAGTCCATTTCAGCTCACTGGTGCCTAGGATATCGATGTTTATGAGTTCCATTTCATTTTTAACTATTTCCAATTTTCCTAGATTCATACTTCATACATTCCAGGATGTTTGCAGCTGTTTCTTCTCATTTTGAGTCTTGCCACATCAGCAAATGAAGCATGCTCCATCCATGTCATTAAGGTCAACTCTACTTTGAGGAAGCAGCTCTTCCCCAGTCATCTTTTGAGTGCCTTCCAACCTGGGGGGCTCATCTTCCAGCACTATATTAGACAATGTTCCACTGCTATTCATAAGGTTTTCACTGGCTAATGCTTTTCAGAAGTAGATTGCCGGGTCCTTCTTCCTAGTCTATCTTAGTCTGGAAGCTCAGCTGAAACCTGTCCTCCATGGGTGACCCTGCTGGCATCTGACTATCAGTGGCATAGTTTCCAGCATCACAGAAACACACAAGCCCCCACAGTATGACAAACTGACAGACAGTGGGGGACATAGATATATAAAAAATACACACCAGGAAATCCTGGTGGCTTAGTGGTTAAGAGCTATGGCTGCTAATCAAAGTGTTGGCAGTTCAAATCCACCAGGCACTCCTTGGAAACACTTTGGGGAAATTCTACTCTGTCCTGTAGGGTCACTATGAGTCGGAATTGCTATGACTGGACTGCAATGGTTTTTATACACACCCAAAGGATAAAGCAAATAAATAAGTTGATGTGATATTCAGTATAAGATATAGATATAAAATTTTTTAAAAAGTTAAGAAAAAACCTTGTAATATTGTTAAATTGGAAATATCATGTATTTTCTTTAAGAACATGTTTTCTTTCTAGCACTGTCCATTGAAAAGTTCTAGAAACGATGGCCAGCCCAGATCCCTAGAACCCAGAGTTTGGTCTCTTTATATTATTTCCATCATTAAAGAACGAGGATTCCTTGAAAAAATAGATGATTCTGCGACAGGAAATGTCAAGATGCCGCTGGAACATTTTGTAACCTAGAAAGTCAGGAAGCAATGAATGACTCCTATAGTTCTATCAAAAAGACTCAGGATTCAGGACCCTAAACTGATGGAACTCCTATTAGCCAAAGAGAAAACAGTTTGAGTATCATCACCATCATTGTAAAATATCACAATGGATTTAAATACAACAAATATGTCAAAAGTCTATTGGTTCATTATGATACATATGTGTGTGTGTTTATGTGTGTGTGTGCGCCTCCTTTGGAGGATTGTAGAAGAACCAGCATATTATTTTGAGAAAATATGTAAATAAAATCAAGCATTTAGCCTTTTCTGTACAAACTTTATTTCTAAGTAACAAATAGTTGATGGGAAAATTTTTTCTTGATGTAAATAAAGCTCATAATAAAGAAGGAATAATGAGGTGAGAATGGCACTATCTTGTAACTTCAATGAAATAACGGCTGTAAGCAATTATCATCCATGGCTGCCAAAACCGTGACGTGAAAGCTAACGGGGAGCTTTATGAGAATCAAGCTCACACCCGAATTCACTGCCTAATCCTAATATCACACACACAAAAAGCAAATACAAGCCTCCTGATGAGAGTCGACAACATCGTCTAGGCAATATTTTGGGGAGAAAAAAACATCAAACCTGAATACAGTCAAGCCTCTAGTTCTAAATACTAACTCTCCAGAAATATAGGGGACAAAAGAACTTGTTAACCACTACCACAGATGTAATCAGCAAAATCCAAATTGCAGAAAAATTCTATGGGCCGAACAACCCAATTTCTTTAATAAATAAATTCCAATGGTAAATTAAAAACAGGAAAGGAGGGTTGATAAATTTAAGAGACTTATCAACCAAACATAATGAGAGGAATTTATATGGATTCTGGTTCAATCAAACCAATCATATCTTTTACAATGAGACAATTGAGAAAATTTCAGTACTGACTAGATATCTGACAATATTATGGAAATGTTGGCAATTTGGGGGGGGGTTGTTAATGGTACTATAATTATCTTTCTATTTAAAAAAAATAAGTCCATATCTTTAGAGATATTGAAAAATCACAGAAGAAATAATATAATGTTTGATTCATGTCATAAAAACCTGGGAACTATGGGGAGAAGATACAGGTGAAACAAGATTGCCATAAATTTCTAATTGTTGAACTGGATGAGGGTTACATAGGACTTCATTATACTATTCGCTTTACTTCTGTATTTGTTTCAAATGTTCCATGATAAAAAATTTAGATAGATAGATATTATCTCCCCAACTCTATAGAAATCTTTCTTATGTTTTCTAACATGGGTTTTACCCTCTTTTGGCAACGTAAATGTGCTTCCTGGAACTTTGTGGAAGAAGAACAAGGGGCTTCTGACTTTTTCTTCCTGGAACATTGGTTACGGGATTAGGCATGTAACAGGATTAAATATCCCCCAGAGAGTTTCTTATTTACCAGGGAACTTTTTTGCACTCTTCTTGGGAAAAATGTCAGGGAATTCGCCCATCTGGGCTTACAAAGACAGTCTATCTCTGCAAGATGCCCTGCCCGGAATGAAAGGGAATAGGGAATCGGAGAGACAAACAACATTTCATAAGCACCTAGAACCTAATAGTTTCGTTTTGTAAATTCTGACAACAGCCCTTTACACAGATCTAAAAAATGAGATTCCAAAAAGTTCAGAAGGTTGCCTGGTAGAGCAGAAATACAAACCCAAGGTTATCTCTCTCCAACGCCCATACCTACCAAAAGAGTGACAATGCCTTCTATGGAATTAAATGGGGTCTTCACCATCTCTCCTTCCGCCCACCTCCACCTCATATGCACAAACCGAGGCTGAATAGGAGCTGGGGACAACTGGCCGAGACAAGAATGACGTGAGACTTTCCCTGACTCCACAGGAAGGACTTAGTGGAGCACTGCAAGTACTCTGATTTGTTTGTTTGTTCATCTTGATATTTGTGTGCCCAAGGAAACTAACTAGATCTCATTTGCCACATGCCCCTCTTTTACCCAGGTTTGTATGACCATGGTAATGATGGAGCAATCCACAAGGGCCAAGTGTCAGAGGTCCCAAGCTCAGTTCCCCTCATGGAGGAACCAACATGGGGAATGTCTGCTTTTTAATTTACTATGGAACATAATAGACTCAAGGTTAAAAAGACAAGATTAGATAATTCATTGCAAAAGAAAGCTAAGTTTTTTGATTCTGCTTTTAAAATTCAAAATTTAGAGAATGTCAGTTATTAGGGAGACTGGACTAAGACTAGATGAAGAGGGTCCCTCAGGCTTGGAAGCTGGAAGGGGTGGATTCCATGGCTCAGTGTCAACGAAAAGCTGTGACCTTGTAATGAATGCCCCCTGGGACTTTCATGGTCAATAATTTTTTTTTACACACAGTGCTGGAGTGTTCAGAGTTTTGTCTCATTACCTCAGTTTTCCTGTGGATGATCTATTTTGTGTCTGCTCGTCTTCTCTCCTCCCCTTTGTTCTTCTCAGTTTTCTTTAGCTACTTTCCTTCTTCTCCACCATCAGGTCTGCAACCCTGCCTGTTTCCACTCCCCAGGACCCACTAACTAGAGGTGATACTCTCTTAGGCCCCACAACTCCTCAGCCTGTTGAAAGCCCAAGGGGTTCCTGGCTGGTTGTGACCCCTGAACTCTCCAAATGAAATTTCAAGTCCAACCTTGGGTTTGTCTCAAGTCAATAACGCCAGTCTGATGCTGAAATTCTCCTAGTAATCCATCTCTGTAAGCTGGTATATTTGTTAGAGCATAACAAATGTGACAAGTATGTAACCAAGCAAACAAGCCCAATTCTACTTAACCATTTTTGGAAAGAGAGGAATATGTATGTTAAAATTTCCTAAATTTTATCTCTATACTTCCACTCCCATCCTCAATCTCTGCAGGATTCTTCCAAAAGTGCTAGGATCTACAAGAGAGTCAGGTAGACTATGAAGATCTGGGTTAGAACAGAGTATGAAATACTAAGAGATAAGGGAGAAAAGGATAAAGGGGGAGCTGTGTTTTATCACTGCCACCTGGCTTCAACCCCGAGTCAGGACCATACGTTCCCCATGAGACTTTCCATGGATCAACCATGCCCCCTCTCTGTGCCTAGGGATCTTGGGGCCTTGAAAGCATTGTAATAAAGACTTATCCAGAGTCTCAGTTCCCCTCGGGAGGCAAGTTTAAGTTTACCTTCTCTTTAGATGCAGAGGCCAACATCATGACTACTGGCAGAGGTTAATAGGGCAAGAAATGCAAAGGTGTTACAAGGTGGCCTGGGTGAATGCTATTAGGATTATTTCTTAGTTCCCTCTGTACTAGGGGGCTGTGCGCTCTCTCAGTGCATGGAGCAAGTTACCAATATTTCTGTTTGGAGTCAACTTACAGTCTACCAAGTTACCTTAGGTATTTTAGGAATTAAAGTATTTCCTTCCCAGATTAGTTTTTAGGAACTGGGGCAATGCGGTACTATCTCATGAAAAGCCTTAAATTTGCAGATTGTTTTCATAGTCAAATATGTTAGTTCTTGATGTCCGGAGATACATGCATAATCTTTCTTTGCCTAAAATCACTTCAGGGAGGCCACAAGGTCATGAAAATGTGACCTCATCCCTAAACCAAAAAAAAAAAAAAAAAAACCAGTGCCGTCGATCCCTAAGCATGGTTTATTCACTTATCTCCACTGAAGTTAAAGGACAAGGGAAAAAATGAGGTAATGGGTCTTCAATACCTATTTGGTCAGCCTCCACCTGCAGCATTTATTACGAACCCATCAGAAGCATACTCCCAAAGGACTGAGCACAAAGGAGTAGAAATCTTCGAACATGTCTAGGACACTTATGAAACTAACAAAATGATGCATGTGGACTTTTTACAGTGCTTGGGCTCTTAAACTGTATGCCACCTTGAGAGTGGTATGACGTGGGGTACAAAGGATGGGTGCCATTCGCTGTCTAGGACCTCTCTTCTTACACCTTAAAAGGTAGATGGAGTTCCCAGCTGTGAAACAACTGTTGAGGACAATTACACTACCAACACCACCTGCAGAGGGGAAGGGTAGTTTTATTTTTGGTCTTGAACTGATGGTCTATGCAGCGCGACCTCAGTGGAAGGCACAGTCTCTCAGTTACGCGTTCCACGGAGATTTTTCATCTACCTACCGTGTAGCAAGCATGTGGAGATAAGAAACCATGGCAGAGGATGACATCATATTTCCACAATCTTGTGGTCTCCCTGAAGTGATTTTAGGCAACGGAAAACAGACAAATCAGAGAAGTATCCGGCCCTGTGGAGCTTATGTCTTCTTCCCAGGGATCTTTTTACCCTTTCCAAGGGGCCATGGGTGCTGGGCCTTCCAAAGTCCACTCAGGTGGCTGCAGACAGCTCCTCCCTGCCCATTCGGATCTCTAAAGCTCTAACTGAAAATGAGGAAGAATTTCCTGAAGAAAATTCTCCTACCTCCATCACTGGCCCTTCCCCCCAACCTTTTCAGCCTCTAAGCTGTGAGACAGCCATCCCAGCCCTGGGACAAAGTGGAGGCCTACTAGGTGGCAGCAACCGCAGGTCCTCACCCCACCTGCGATCAGCGTCTCTAGAAACAACCTGCTGGCAGAGAAAGGACAAGTGTCTGCAGCAGCTGGGGGGCGGGAGCTGGAGTGGGTAGGACAAGAGGGAAGTAGACAACAAGGGGCAGGGGCGACAAGCACTCCTTTTGTCAGCTGGAAATGAGAGGTCTTAGGCTGCCCATCCATCCCCAGGCCATGACATTGCGCTCCCCACTCCCCAGGGCAAGGAGCGGGCAGAGGGGAAGAGCACAGCCTTAGCAGAGTTGCTAGAAGGTCATGCCCACCCGGCCCTTCGCCTTGAGCAAACTACCCAGAGGCAGAAACTACCCGTCTGGGCTTTCAACCCAAAGAAAAAACGAATGCTAAACCCCTCCAAGCAGAAGCTGTAAGGAGGCTGGAGCTTATTGTAATCAGTCTCTCCTCCCGGAGGAGGAAATTGGCAAAGAAGGGCAAAATGACAGAGCCAAGATTTTCCTCTCCAGCCTGTCAACAGGCCGCAGCTCTTTGGGGCCTCCCAAACTAGCACAATAACCCCTAGGCAGCTCGGTTGGGGGGTTGCAAGTGAAGTTAAGGAAGGAACTGCAAGCAGGGGAGGGAACGGGGATAGGAGG
Source organism: Elephas maximus indicus (assembly GCF_024166365.1). Lineage (NCBI taxonomy): Eukaryota > Metazoa > Chordata > Mammalia > Proboscidea > Elephantidae > Elephas > Elephas maximus. Next base: position 41,107,487 of record NC_064819.1, read on the forward strand.
GTGCTGCAGGACCGGGTGGGATAGGACTGCAGGGAGGGAAGAGGCAGGGAGAACTGCAAGCCTAGGCTGAGGAGGGGAGCTGCTTCAAACTGGGGAGGGAGGTGTTGAGGCAGGCCGCCTGAAGGGCTGCAGTCTAAGGGGGTGGGGGGTTGGCGGCAGGGTGGCTTCAGGCACGCACGAGTGGCAGCTCACCTGAGCATTCTTTAAGATGGAATTGCTGGTCAGCAGGACACCTTGGCCCTGGAGCCTCTCTTAGCCTCTGTAGGCGACCCTGGGCCCCCACCTCAACCCTCCCAGTTATCTCACTTGTAAGATAGACCTGTGTCTTCCTGCCGCGCCCTCCTCACGGAGTTCACTTGAAGATAATAGTCATTATCATGCCATTTATCCCCAGAAAAACTGATGACTTTTTACCTGGTCCCTTTCTTGTCCCAGCCTACCCTCCCTCGAGGTCCAGGGATCCATAAACACCCAGGGGTAGAGCGGAGCTGCCAGTGTTTCAGCACCAAACAGATCTCCTCCAGGCTGGCTCATCTCCCCACAAAAAGCCATTCCCCGTCTGCTCCCAGCTCGCACCCACAATGACCGTCAGGCTAGTCTCCAAAGCAGATCATTCCCCATACACAAAATAATAGTCGTGGGCGGACTCTGTCATTTTGCCCGCCCCATCTGAATGCCTTTTAAACTCCTTGAATAGAGATAAGAGAGGATTGTGTATAGTTTCTTACACAAATAGTGGAAAAGTAATAAAATAAACATCAAAGGTGCTCTCCCACGTATTCGCAGCATTGTCGCTACTTGCAACAAAGGCAGGAAAAAGGAGGAAACCTCGGCTTGGGAGGGGTGCCAGTTAGAAGTACACCCTTCCTGGGGGCCGAGAGTACTGACCCCGCGTTGGGGCCAGGCCTAGAGCATCGTGGGGATGGAGAAAGATCCCCCCTTCTCAGCCCCTGAAACCACAGTTCCAAAGGATGGTTCCAAAGGACAGTTCCAAAGGAGAAGCTTTGGAAAGTAATGGCAGGAAACATGTCCTGCTCTCGGTCCTGGCCCGCCCACGAAAACACGCCCGCCTTCTCGTTCATGCTAATTGTCTGAACCAGGGAAAGTGCAGCCGGCTTGGCCGAGTTTGGAGGCTTCCGCCTGAGCACAGGAGCAGGCAGAGCCTGGCACCCGGCGCCAGGAACCAGCCGCCCCAGGGGACGAAGAGGGCACGCTGCCCCTCCCTCTGCCACCCCCCAGCCGCCATCCAGGGAAAGAAAGAGGTAAAGTAATGTAAAACAAAAAGCGAAAGTCAGCGGCCATTTAGTGAGAATCAAGGTCATTGAAAACAGCGCAATTTCAAGCCCAGTATTTTATTTTTAAAAAAGGAAACCATAGGGCGGGGACACCACGGGGCTTCCCATAAGAGGTGCCGGCAGAAAGAGTCCTATGCAGTTTTTGCTGTTCAGCACCTGTCAGTGACTGGGGTGCTTTCTTTACAGAAAAAATCTCGCAGTTTACGGCAGAGAAGCAGCGCAGTTTAGGAAGGCCGAAGGCCTGAACAGGTTCCCTGCCCCGCCCTGGTGCAGCCCTCTTAGGTGTTACCCTAGGGGGGCAACGGAGTCTTCCCACCCCGTCCCCACCGCCACCCTCTCCTTCAGTCTAGGCCACCGCGCTCACACCTGAGCCGAGGGGCGCGGGGCGGGGCCGCCCTAACGCGCACATGCGCGGCGCGCTCACACGCGCACACCCCGCGCCCCCGCCGCGCTACTTCCCCATTGGCCGGGGGAGGAGGCGGGCCCCGAGAACCCAAAACAAACAACCAGAGCGCAGCTACTGCCGGCCGGTACCGCCTCGTGGCCTCGCCCGCCCGGAGCTGCGGCCCACCTTGGCCACCCATTTCCCCAACCACCCGCTTTCCGCCGGCGCCAAGGCCCCGCCTCCGCCCAGCCACCGCGGGGTTATATTGGGCCGGGCTGAAGGTGGAGGCGACACGGAGCCGCGGGTAGCCTGCTCCCAAGATGCTCGCCGGGAGGCCGTTGGCGGGAAGGTGGCTGACGACGCCTGTGCCTCGGGGACTCAGCTCCGCAGGCGCTCGAGGCTGAAGGCGCGGGGAACCCTTCCCCCCGGTGGTGCACACACCAGCTTCGCACCTTTTCCAAGGCCCCTGAGGAGGCCTGCCCGAGCCCTGGGACTTCCAGTGAGGACACGAACACCGGCTCTCTTTGCCGGACAGCAGATGCGAACGCCTCTTCCCTGCAGCAAGCAATCCTAAATCCAGCACAGCTTGGGCACAGGGATTGTTACCGCGCCCCCGCACACACTCCCCATAAATCCCTGATCTTCTAACTGAAGACGGCATCCACCCAACTCCTCCCTCTCCACCCCTCCTTGTTTAACCAACACGCGCCACAGCCCCTGCAAAGAAGGATCCCAGCGGAAGAGGAATCTTCTACGGAAAGTGACTCTCTAGTCGGCCGAAGGAGGGTATCTCCAGGAGAGAAGGACGCGGCCTGCCCCGGGATTCACTTCGCGCTCAGCAGCAGCTCCTAGCACTGCGGAGGGGAGCAGGTTACCGCCCCGGCGGGCAAGCGCGGCACGGCGGCGTCGCGGTAGAGAGCGGGTACGACTCGAGGATGAAGTTGAAGGTGCCCGCCCCCTGTGCGGCCGGCGCGAACAAGGCAGCTGGCGACCTGGAGGGCACGGGCAGCAACAACGTCCTGTCCCCGCTGTCGGCGGGCAGCGACGACTCCCTTGGCTCGGACGGAGACTGTGCAGCCAACAGCCCGGCGGCGGACGGCGGCACCGGAGTGCCAGCGGGCGGCGGGCCTGGCGCAGAGGAGGAGGACCCGGTGGCGACCGGCGGCCAGGAGGCCGGCGCGGCGGGGCCCGGCGAGGGTGGTCGCGGCAAACCGTACACACGACGGCCCAAGCCCCCGTACTCGTACATCGCGCTTATTGCCATGGCCATCCGCGACTCCGCGGGCGGGCGCCTGACGCTGGCGGAGATCAACGAGTATCTCATGGGCAAGTTTCCCTTCTTCCGAGGCAGCTACACGGGCTGGCGCAACTCGGTGCGCCACAATCTCTCGCTCAACGACTGCTTCGTCAAAGTGCTGCGCGACCCCTCGCGGCCCTGGGGCAAGGACAACTACTGGATGCTCAATCCCAACAGCGAGTACACCTTCGCGGACGGAGTCTTCCGCCGCCGCCGCAAGCGCCTTGGGCACAAGGCCGCCGCCCCGGCGGCTATGCTGCGGCCGGAGGAGGACCCGGTCCAGCCCGCCGCAGCCGCCGTTCCTGGCCCCACCGCGCCCCCGCCGCGCCCGCCCTCGCCTGCCCGCCAGGACAGCGCGAGCCCCGCGGGCAAGTTCTCCAGCTCCTTCGCTATCGACAGCATCCTCAGCAAGCCCTTCCGCAGCCGCCGCGAGCCGGGCGCGGACGCCGAGGCGCGCCTGCTGTGGGCCGCCAGCGCACCCCCCGCCCGGCCTGCGCCCTGTCCCGCGCCGGGCGCGGCCCCGCTGCCGCTCTACGCTTTCGGGGCACGCGAGCCGGCGCTGCTGCTGGGCGCGCGGGCTGGGGAGGCACCGCCCCTCCTGCTCGCCTCCTTGGCCTCCTTCGCCACCCGCGAGCCCTTTCGAGGCCCTTTGGCCGGGGACTGCTCGCCCCCGTGCTGCCCCCTGCGGCTGCCCGGCGCCTTGCAGGCGGCCCTGGCCTGCGGCCCCGGCGCCTATCAGCCGGGCCCGGCGGAGACGCTGCTGGCTTGAGGGCCGGCGTCAGAATGGTCGGCGCCGGGCCGGAGCGGGCCGGGGTCTGCACTTTCCATCCAGAGGAAAAGAGACTAAAACAATATCTCACTCAAACGTGCCTTAAAGCGAAAGCATTTTGACCGAGTGTTTTCACTTAGTCCGGGATATTTTTTGTCTTTTATAGGTCTTTGCAGAGGACCAAAGCAATTTTTGACCGTGTTTTTAGATTCTTGACCAAGCCTGCCCTTCCCTTCAGTTTAACGAAAACTCTCTCCTTACTGCCGGCTCGCCCCTTATTCCTATTGTTTTTGTGCACCTTCCATTTCACATATTTACCCCTCAGCTAAAAAAAAAAAAAAAAGTCAGGGAACCATTCCAAAAGATAAGTGGTCTGACTACTGTTTCGGGCCTACGGCCCCACTCTGTATGTTTGTGGCATTTACAGGTATGGCTTAGTGTGAGAGACTTGCCACAGAATCGTCGGTAATTTCTCTGCTATCTACAAATGCATCACTGTGCCAAAAGAGAAAAAAAAAAAAAAGTGGCTGGGTTTTTGTAATTAAATTATTTATATATTTTTAAAACCTGAATTGAACATGTTGCAGGCAACGGCCTGCAGCTTTATCAGTGGCTCAGTGATCTCTAATTGTGGTCTCCTGGGTTTTTGGGGGGCCAAGTGTGTCTTTAAAACAAAAATTAACTATGTGTGTGGGATGCCAGGACCACCGCCACGGAAAAGCAAGTGTGATTTTTATTTTTAATATTATTTTGTCTGTATATATATTCATTTATAAATCTTGTGGAACCCAGGCATAGCGCTTATTTTTTAATAAATTTCCCAACTGGCTTCAGCACTTTGTGATGATGGGCTAGAGGGGAAGAATTTTTATACCACATAATGGCTTACTGTTGGGTCGCAAGAAACTTCCTGAGGGGGAACAGAATATTTTCCTGAATAATCCAATAAAGGTAAAAGTGGCCTGCAGGTTTCCTTATTGTACGTATTACTGTACAAATCTACCAAGTGGGACTTTCATTGATACAATTTCTTAAACCTGAAACCAGTCACCTCTATAAGAATTCACTGAAGAGTTGCTGGAGGAAATGACTAGGTGTGTCCTCTCACCCCAAAGAAGCCCTTGCCAGAGAAGTTGAGCTATTAACAAGCTTATAGTCAGGCAGACGTATAAATTGGTTGTGATTTCAGACCTAAAAATCTGTGAACTGAATCATGGAATAAGATTATCCTAACACACTGAAGGTGTCAGTGTTTTTGTCAAAACAAAACCATCCACATTTTTAGGACTGCAAAAGTTCACTTGGGAGTGAACCAATCAGTAGTAGTGTAGCTCCTCCCTACATGTGGGAAGATATCCGATGAGGGGTGGGGGTGCTGGGCCTATTTTATTCATAGTTTGAAGGGAAAACACCACCTGCAGATGGGGGCAGACAGTTTTCCATATTAAAAAATGTAGGGAAAAGTTTACTGTGGAAGTACCAGGACGCAATGTAAACACCTGTTTCTCAGTACACTCAGAGGCAGCGTTGCTCCAACAATTTATGGATTGTAATAGTCTAAAGAGTAAGACAAATGACAGGGAGTTCAGAGGCTAGGAATTCAAGCCCAATGTCATCACTGCTGTTCTCGGAGAGGCCCTAACTTATCCAAGGCTGGAGAATGATTTGGAATCCATATACTAGGAGGTGGGAATGGAAAGTGGATTTTATTTCAGGATAGTGTCTTTTGGTGCTAATGGAAGAAAGAGCAGAAAGTAACTGAAGGCCACCTCAGATCCCAGGAGACCACTTGCCTCCAGAGCAAGTGTCGATTTATTTTAAAGAGTACAAAAACAGCAATATTAAAGATGGGAAGGTGTTTTAAATTCACAGCTACCTCCCCCTCAAAAAAGTCCTTCCTTCCTAATGAAAGGCCCAGAGTCTGCCTGACGGGGGTGACCTCCCTGGCCTCTGGTCTCCGGTACTGTTTTCTAGAGAGTTGTCAGAGTCAGCATGCACCTGGCGCCCTTTTCATTGTTCTCTCATGAGGGCCTCTCCACTCATATACTCGGTCCTGGCCGATGACCAGTTCCAAGCTCCTACTCCCAAGACCTAAAGGCAGACCCCGCTCAGTGGTCCTTGGGGAGGGCAATGGAGGGTCCTGCGGCACTGTCGCCCCCTTCCTAACCCTCCCGGGCAGCTCCAGCCTCTCCCAGTTTCAAGTGAAGGGGCAAGTTGAACGCCCGAAAACCCACGCGTGCGTGGCCCCAGCACTTCTTGAGATACCGCGCAGGGCGGGAGCGCGGTCTGCGGGACGATCCTCAGTCGTACTGGCATCCAGCTGAGGCCCCAGGATCGCAGGATCCCGCCTCCAGCCTCTGCTCAGTGCCCTCTCGGGGCCCGCCAGGACGGCTTCTTCCCGCCTCCTCCGGGAAAGCTGGACTCCTTGGGCCCGGCCTGGCCGCCTGCCCCGCGGCCGCCGCCCGCTCCGGCCGCCGAGGCCTCGGCCCACCTGTGCAAACACCGGCGGCGGGGCGCCCGGCTGACCTTCGGCCGTGGGAGCAGGGGTCTGTTTGGTTTGGGAAACGCCCTTTGACACCTGTCGGGCCTGCCTGGAGCTTGTCCAGGCCAGGAATGCTGGGCGAGGTCGCCAGGGTCAGTTTTCAAAGAGCACTCCTGGCCTGTCAGCTCTGTGGGTCCCTGTCCCCACATTCCCTCGAGGAACGCTACAGGCCGGGTGGACAGACGCGGATGAAAAACCCATGGCCTCCACCCTGCCGCAGCTGGTACGTGTCGGGACCTCCTGGGGTGTCCCACAGGCTTCCTCAGCTGCAGCCTTTAGGTCAGAAGCCTTTGCGCGTTGAAAACGCCCCTGTGCAGTTACCCTGCACGTTCTGATCAGTCTCCTACATAAGTCTTCTACGTGCCCTGAACTCAGCGCAAGGACAACCACACTCCACCCGCGCCTGTGTGGGGCAGGGCAAGGGGGCGACTCCCATCACAGCAGATAATTCAACCCAGCTTCCTTATTTTATGCATAAGGAACCCAACTAAGTTTCCTTCTAGAACTGTGAGTCTGGTTTGATCGCACATGAATTCTCAAAAGAAAAAATTAAAATTGAAATCCAGAGAAGTCCCACCCATAGCAGATCAAGATGGTTCCTCTAGGTTCCCCATGTAGATCCTGCTGACCTGGAAGCATCCCTAAGAGAAAGCCTCTATACCCACCCTGGCTCCACTAAGACAGGATTTCACAAAGTTGACATTTTTCTGCCTTGGGATATGTGTGTTCACACAGAAAATAGACAATTTTATTCGTTGACTCTCTGAGAGATTCACACACTTTCAAGCTAAGTAAGAAACCCTAATTTTTTGGAGGAGAAAACTGGGGACACACAGAGGTGTTTACATGCTCCTTATAGGCAGACCCAGCTGTGGAGCCCAGAGACTCCAATCCCAAGTTCAGAGTTCTTCCCACTAAAACACAGTTATCTGGGTAATTCAGACCAAAACATACTTTGGCCTCTTAGTTGAACTCCTCAGATAGTTGTCTCAATTTACTTTTATTGCAATGGTCTCAAACTGGTAAGTGGTTGCTTTCATTACTAAGTACTTACTCCCCTTCCCTCTCCACTCCCTCCCTATAATTGTCCTTTTCTGGAAGATGCAAACTTCACCCCTAGTCTGGGAGAGGCAGAAGCAGGACATCTTCATGCTCAGGCCTCCTCAGTGGAGACTGGCACTACTTTCAGTTCAGCAGAGTGGGAAAGGTGAGTTACAGAGAAGGTCTGCAGAAGGACTGGGTGTGGCTTAGGGGTCCCTGCTGTCTGGTGACAGGCCCTAACAGATGGACACTCCCCAGGGCAACTGTCCTAATTTCCCAGGCCCCAAAGGACAGAAATGACCTTTCTCTCACATGTGGAAGTAGTAGAACGTCTCACAATAATTTTTCTTTCTTGTTTAGCTTTAAAAAAAAAAAAAATCCAACTCAATGCACCCCCATGACCAATGACTTTCTTTGGTTTTAGGGACTTTGTTTGCATTGAACGTACAATGATCTTGCTCCTCTGCTTTACTTCTTTTTCTTTAGATCACATTAGCTGAGCTTTGTCTGAGCTCTAGAAACAAGACCCTGGAGAGTCCTTCAGTAAATCTTTCCTGCTTTCAAATACCACAATATTTCTCTCTTCAGTAACAAACTTTATAGTTCTCTAATGAAACCACTAAGCTTTTGTTATGCTTTAACAACATAATTTGTTAATTCAGAATGTTGTCAACAAATGGCCCTAATAAGTATCTTCTAAGAAGATCGTTATCAAAAACATAAAAACGTAACTCTCGCTGGATTCAAGGTCCTCTTTCAAATTGGCAAAGATTCCAATGTCGTGAAATGCTGGTTATTATGCAAAAGTTTCTGCCCTGTATCTGTTCGGCATTACTAAGATGGATGGGTGATTAGAAGCAAATGTTGTTCCTGTCATCTGCCAACTCATACACACACTGGAAGAGAGAACTGTATCAACCTTCATGTTGGATGAGCTACAGCTGAACGTAAATATTAGCATAATACCACAGTCCCCTTTCCCTTCTGGACTCTCTTTGCTGCTGTTTTCAAGAAAAGTTTAACTTAGAACACTTGTCATAATTTAGACTTTAATCACATCTGCTTGGAGCCCAAAATAATATACGTACTCAACCTTCTTGATGTCTATTTGTTGTTTCTAATCACCAATTCCTAACCATTAAGAAAAAAGGTTGAAAAATTTCTCAACCCATGGTTGGCTCTGCCCACTGTAAGTCAAATGCCTGGTAAGGCTCAAAATCATAGACGTGGTCCATTTAAGAAAAAAACTCAGACTGAAAACTTAAGAGACCTGAGTCTATATTTCAGCTGTGTCTCTAGCAACTGGGTGAGCTTGGAGAATTCAGGTAGACCTCTCAGCGTCAGCAGGACAAGGGGATTGGGCTGGAACATTTCTCACATGCCTCCCCTCACAATTCACACCTGTGAAGACTCTCATAAAATGTCCAAGATGACATGCTAATGAATGTTTTTTCTTTTCTCTAAACTCAATTTGGAATCAAATTGTTTTATTATAACATTATTGCACATAATTAAAATACCCATACCCAAACCCATTGCTGTCAAGTCGATTCCGACTCATAGCGACCCTACAGGACGGAGTGGAACTGCCCCATAGAGTTTCCAAGGAGTGCCTGGCAGATTTGAACTGCCAATCCTTTGGTTAGCTGCTGTAGCACTTAACCACTGCGCCACCAGGGTTTCCCAACTCTCACAGACACACCAAAATACGGTGGAGACCAATAACATACAAAGGATACATACCACTTGTAATTCTGAAATACACCCAACAGCATTTTCCTCCAATGTATTCTAGACAGCTTACATTTTATGCACAATCCCAGGTTTCAGAACTAGATGTCAAGCACCAGCTCATTTATTTCACAGGCAGGAATGCTGAGGCTGAGAGGTTAGGCTATTTTCAAGAGTTTCATCATAAGCTAGGCACCCAGGGTGTCTTCCTGACTCTGATGGTGGTTCTCAGGACAGTGCTCAGTCCCTGGTAGATCAGAACAGTCCTTCATTTGTTTATTTAAATGAAGCCCAAAGACACCAAAGGCCATTTTCAGGATTGCAGTATCAACATAACCTAAAAATGCAGCCAAGGAACTCAAGGCGTGTAAACAATGTATACATGTGTGTGCAAATATAACATGATAATATTAATACTAAAATAAAATCACCGTGGGAATGAAAAAGGATAACTAGAGAAAAGCCCTGAAAAGATCAACCGTATTATTTAATTAAGCTGTCAGGCCCAGGGAAAATATCAAATGGAGTTGTATTGCTCCTGTAGGTAGACCCACTCTAATGAGGGTTACCACCAAGCCCCTACCTTTGGCTGCTGCCCACTAACCTCCCTTGATAGCATAGCTTTTTCCTTGTACTGTGCAGCTTTGGGAGTATCCACCCCCCGCCCCCAGCCTAAGGCGGGCTGAGCAGACCTTGTCTCCTCAGGACTCTATATTGAGCGAGACTCAAGAGCAGGCACAGTTGGGATAATTTGTTCCTGGTGCCCCAATGAATTGGCCCATCCATTCCTGCTGCATAGACCCCTGGGGCTGTCCTGGCCCCTCTCCTCTATGGAAATTCCTTCCAATAAAATCCTCTTTGTTTACATCAGCCAGCAAAGAGCCCTGCTGCCCCTGACAATGGTGCACAGGCAACCAGGCACAACCATGCGGCCACAACCATGCGGCGTGCAGGCTGAATCCACGCTCCTGTCCCCGTCTCCCTGTGAACACCCACAGTCCTCTAGTCAGAGGATGTGAGGTAGCAGAGGTTAAGGAAGGAGCAGGACCTGGGGAGTCAGGTAATCACTGCAGGAAGCTCTCTTCTGTCTCTAGGAAGGCTTTTAAAAGCTCCTTCACAATAAACAAACCAAAACCTCAGTACTACAGGGCACTCAGCAGTACAGGGACCAAACCACTGATAGACACATCAACATGTGTGACTCAACAAAGCATCACTCTAAGTGGCAGAAGCCAGTTGCACAAAGCTACATAGTGTGTGATTCCATTGTTATGATCTTATGGAAAAGGCAAAGGGACAGAAATGGGTGAAAGAAAAGACCCTCAAAAAGATGGATTGACACAGTGGCTGCAACAATGGGCTCAAGCATAGCGACGATTGTGAGGATGGCGCAGGACAGGGCAGTGTTTTGTTCTGTTGTGCGTACGGTTGTTATGAGTCGAAACTGACTCCATGGCACCTAACAACAACAACAGGGGCTGAGGTGGGGGATGGGTGCTGGCAATGCTCTATATCTTGATTGTGATGGTGGTTTCATGACCAGATGGGTTGGTCTAAACTCATAGACTGCACACCTAAAAAATGTACTTTTTTGCTGTATGTAAATTATACCTCAATTACCCTGACTTAAAAAGTAAACCCATTCTTACAAAGTGTAAATGAAGACTAAGACTAGCTGTATTGCCCAAACCAGGGATATTTGCCAGTAACAGCTGAGTTAAAAGTACTAAAGCTTTATTGATGGAATTTCAGTAAACTGTAAGTAGTTAGGATAGTCTTTTAGGAGGCAAGGTAAACTTCCCAATGCCTCTTTAATCAGCTCCTTGCCCATCTCTGGGCAAAGCAGCCTATAGTTCTGTTGCCGCCTCCACTTCACTGGGAACCGTCTCAAGAATCACCACCCAATATGGACCTCTTGTGGAATTTGCCTTGCATATATTCTCCCCAAATTCTTCAGCTAGCAGGTTGGCTGCAAAAGGACTGAGAGCCTTCCCCGCTATCTCACACACTCCCTGAAGCTGGAATACGTTAAAAAATGACTTCTGGTAGATGCTGCTAGCCTCTGAACCCAGGATCAATGCCCAACATCCCTGCAACAATAGGTCCCCAAAGGAGAGACTCAAAATTGAACTACAAGACTATGTGGACCGCCTACACCTATTACACACACTCACACCACCAACACCTGATTTCAAAAGCGGCCACAGAATTCCCTTACTCCTGACCCCTGCCTGCACCTGATTCATCACCACAAGGTTCAGACATACTGAGGAAATGTTGAGCAAACCAGACCCTTTTGACCCTCCCGGCTGATGCACACAGTCAGCAATCTGAAACTAGGTGATTACTATTTCTCAGGTTAATTAGCTGGACCCTTTTGAGTACTAGTCTTGGGGAACATTTATAAATGCAATAAAAAACATCATCATTGTTAACAAAATGCTGGGGATCCCTCCAGACCTTGGTGGGAGCAGACACTTGGGCCACTCGGGGGATCCATGGAGGGTGAGCACTGGCCTAGACCGTCTCTCACCCGTCTGTACAACCAGCCCTGCCACACGAGAAACCCCTGCACATGAATACTTGTTGGACTTACTCAATGGTTCTAACTCAGTAAGATCTGCCCCCCAATTTGGACCCAGTAAAATAAACCTGAGCCCACACTTTCCAAAACACAATCCTGGAATGACTGGTGACTGAGAGAGAGGGAGGTCTGATGACCTTAGTCACCCTCTTCCTGCTGTGCTCATGAGCAAAATCCAAGTGCCTGAGCTAAAATATTTGGCCTAAGGAACAAACCTTGCCCAATAGGACTATCTTAGTGAGTCACAGGAAATTAAAACTACTGTATCTTTGTTTTTTTTTTTTATATCTTTGAGTCAAGGTTGATTCAACAGAATCAAGGTCCAGCCCACATCTTGGGCCGGTAGCTGGTTGCTTGCACAAAGTGATTCATAGAGGAGCCAAAACGTCTGCCAGAAAATCTTTCTCCGCGCAACTGCATTTGCCCCCACCCAACCACTCAAGCCCAGTCTGCTGCCTGAAACGTCATCATTTGAGTCATTCTGTTGAGTTGCGTAATAAAAATGGGTCATGGCTTCTACTAAAAGGAAAAAGGAGTAAGGGGGACAGAGGCGATTGATCGTTGTTCCATTACATATCCAGCCTCCCCTTCTTCACACCTTTGCTAAATGCACATCCCAGTGGTCTCGCACCCCACATACCAACTCAACTGTCCCTAGACCAACACAACAAGTCTTCAAAAGCCCTGGTGCCAATTGTAAGCTTTTATCTTCTATAGCTCACTAGCTAAGGAATGAGGTATGAGCAAAATATCATCACACTTCTGCTAACCAGCAGTGAAGTAAATGCACACAGTGAATCAGATGTGACATTCTGCTGCCCATAGGGTACAGTCTGTTTCCCTCTTCGTAGCCACTTTTCCTTTTCCCCAGGATGTGAAATAATATCACCTGTGTATTTGAATAAACTTGCTTTTAAATTCCTTCAGCAGATCATTTTACTCCTGCCTACAATTTTTTCGTAAAGTTAAAAAGCGAATACAGGGTTAATAAAATGCACACTACAAATGAAGAACTCGGGCTCCAGAGGGATGGAGGGATGCAGGACAGATGGTGGAGTGTGGTGGGTTGGGCAGGAGCAAACCCTGCTCACCCCCACAGCCTGGCTAGGGTCAGCCTCTGCTCTGAGGTCCTGGCTCCACCAATCTCCCTCTTGCCTCCCCTGTTAGCCCTTTGGAGACTGGAAAACATGGTTAGCGCTGAGCTCTTCCAGCAGCCAGGGACAGGTGTTAGTTCTCAGTCTGAACAATCTAGAGAATGAACTGGATAGCTGGGTTCTAACATATCAGCTCAAGGTCTCTGTTCCCTGCCAGACCCCAGGCAGACCAGTTCAAACCTATGGCTTCCCTGAAACACTTTGCTAGAGACGTTTGTTAATGCTGATAAGCGCCCCACAGTCGTACCCATGTGGGCATGTAAATTCCTTCCAAAAGTTCCCGGTGTCTCCTGGAGCCCCTGGGTTATCTGCTCTGGGACTGGGGCTGAGCACTGCCCAGCCAGTGCTAGGAAGATGATATTGAGCTGTCTCCCTCCTTTCTTTGAAGGAAACTCCACCACATCTTCCCTGGAAAAGTGGTTCTCCCCAGCCATCTGGCCAGCGTCAGCAATGCTGGGTAGGGAAGTCATAGTCAGCTCTGGAGGACAGAGAAGGTAGGAGCACAGGGAGGCAGCAGGGTCACTCGTGGTGAAACCTGCTGGCAGGCCAGCAAACCACCAGAATCAAGCATCTATAATAAGGCGCAAGAGGCCTCTGGGTGGAAGGGCTGAGGCCACTGAGTCAGAAAGTTACAACTTCATGGTCACTTTGCTGGCAGAGCAGGGGGACCCGCCTTCTAGCTCTGGCCTTAGTATGGGGCAAACTTCCAGAAAAGAATGTGATTACTAGTTTATTTGGGAGGCGCAAGAACAATGAGTGGGGGAGGGAGGCAGGGAGGTGAGAGAGGGGACAAAAGTCCGCAAATAAAGGGTGAGTTAGCAAGTCACTTTTAGTGACTGTGGAAACTATGAGACAGTATAAAATGCCTGCCTCAGGATTATGCCCTGGTGACAAGGTTGAGGGGTCCTTGGGGTGTTGGGGATGGGATGTGGAGTCCTTGGTGTCTGGGCTGCCCTGCTGATGGCTGTCCATGTCTTCCAAGGTAGCCTTCAAGCAGATACAACAAAGCCCCCACCCACCCCCTGCCCAGGCAGGCGCAAAGAGAAAAGCTCTTCCAGTCAACACTGTGGTCCTGTAGCAGGGACCCTGTTGGGATATGATCCCTGATTTGTAGTATTTCCATGATGTAAATACTCCCACCAGGGTGATTTCAGGTCACAGCAGTCCAACAATGGATGCAAGATAACTGAATATTTAGCAACCAGCTCTCATGAACTAGCAAGAGCCTGCTCAGCACATCACTGAAATAGAACCAGAACCCACAGCCATGGGCTTGCGTGTCTGGTCACTGGCCTCAGCCTCTTCATTTGCTGTCATCTGGGGACAAAACAGGGCTCTTGATATCCACGATGGGATATCTACAATGATATCCACAATGGGATTCTTGATGTTCACACTAGGATCCTCAACACAGTAGTAGCTCTGATGTCTACAGTTGATTTTTAAGTTCTGAGGGCTGACTCTCAGGGTTAGGAGGCAATATAGTGTACAATTAAGAGCATAGACTCTGAAGCCAAACTGCCTGAGTTTGAATCCCAGTTCTATCATGTATTATCCTTTGTAACCTTGAGCAAGTTGTTTAACCTCTCTGTGCCTCGGTTTCCTCACCTATGAAATGGGAATAATAATAATAGTAATTACCTCATAGAGTTCTTATAAAGATTAAATGAGTTATTATATGTGAAGTCCTTAGAACAGTGCCTGGCACACAGTGTGCACTACATAGGAGTTACCAAAAAAATTCCAAACCCATTGCCATCGAGTTGATCCTAACTCATAGTGACCCTATAGGACAGAGTAGAACTACCCTACAGGGTTTCCAAGGAGTGGCTGGTGGATTCAAATTGCTGAACTTTTGGTTAGCAGCCAAGTTCTTAAACACTGTGCCATGAGGGCTCCACATAAGAGTAAGGTACCATTATTTAGGGGTAGGAATGAGACATAAAGGTAATCCAGGACCCTAAGGTCATAATGAAGCAGTCTTGTTCATCCTGAAGATGAAGATTCCACATGTCTATCACCTAGAATTACACTCAGAATTCACCCTGGGAGAGAGAGACAGAGAAAGAGACAGAGACAGACAGAGGAGAGAAACAGAAATTGACATTGAGACTCCTTTAAGACAGAAACGTTTTAATGCCTCAATGTCCTGGTTATCTACCAAAAACCAGAAGAAAGCCTTCCCTAGAGCTGGTGCCCTGAATTCGAGCTTCTAGCCTCCTAAACTGTGAGAAAATAAATTTCTGTTCTTTAAAGCCATCCATCTGTGGTATTTCTTAGTTATCTAGTGCTGCTATACCAGAAATACCACAGGTGGATGGCTTTAACAAACAAAAATTTATTTTCTCACAGTTTAGGAGGCTAGAAACTCAAATTCAGGGCACCAGCTCTAGGGGAAGGCTTTCTCTCTCTGTCAGCTCTGGAGGAAGAATCTTGTCTCTTTGAATTTCTGCTCCTGGGCAAATCTTCATGTGGCTTGGCGTCTCACTTCTGCCATCTCTGCTTCCCTTGCTTGCTTGTTTAATGTCTTATACTCAGAAGAGATTAACTCAAGATACATCCTACACTGATCCTCTCTCATTAACATAACAAAGGCAACCCATTCCCAAATGGTATTATAACCATGGGCATAGAGGTTAGAGTTTATAAAACATATTTTGGGGGAACACAATTCAATCCATAATCTGCAATAAATGCAAAAGTCCTTTTAAACCCAGGGGTCTTAGAAGGCCAGCCCTATCACATTTGGGGGCTTGTTCAGCACCAGGTTCAGGGAGAAGCTATTTTCAATAAAGGATGCCTTACCCTTCTTTTATATCTATGGCTTTGTTGTGTCAGTGGTGGTTACACTTTCAGCAGAATAAGGAGGTTCTGGTTGAGTTATGTGAATAAGAAACCCAAGGGTAAGATTAGTAAAATAAGATGACCTCCTTCCATGGACTTCAGTTGTGCTCAAAACCCTTATACAGCACTTTACTGTGTGCCAGGCACCATAAACACTGACGAAAAAGCAAAGGGTAAAACAGAGTCCCTCCTCTCAAGCAGGTGGGGAGGTGAGTGTGTCAGCAGGCACATAGAGCATCATGCGGTAAGTACTGTGAAAGAAACCAGTGTTGGATACTGTGTGGGCCTATAAGAGTGTATGTTCCCAGGCTCAGGGCATTAGAGAGGGCTGCCTGGAAGCAGTGGTGTGTAAGCTGAAACCGGAGCCATGGATAAGTTGGCAGTAAAGGGCCAGGGAATGAGAGGGATGATTTCCAGGTGGAGCAAACAGCATGCACAAAGGATGGAGTCAAGAGAAAGCATGAACATTCAGGAAGGGCAAACTGTCTGCAGGGACTCTAGTGAGCGGGTCAGAGGAGACTAGAGAGAAAGATAAGCACAAGCCAGATCAGGAAGGGTGTTAGTGGTCATTCCAGGGATAATGGGGGGTAACTGAAGTGTTGTAAGCAAAAATTTGACATCCTACAGAGATAACTCAGGTCACTCTATGAAGAGGCAAAACTAGAGGCTGTGGCATCCATACAGGGAGAGAAGATGGTGGCCTGAGTCATGTGTGGGCATGGAAAGGAGGAAGGTTCCAGATAACCCTTGGAGGTTGATCAGCAGGATTTGTGACTAGATGCAGAGGAGAAAGAGGACACTGGGTGGACAGTGAGGCCACTAGTGAAGCAAGAGCATCCAAGGAGTGGCAGACTGCTTACGGGTTTGAGGTGTGTGTCAGGGTCCTGACATAGTGTACAACTAAGGGGGTGCCATTCAAATCATGGTCGTGATCATTTTTATATCAATTACAATTTTTCACCAGTGGAAGTAAAGCACTTTGGAAAGAGCGTGCTTTTTTTCTAATCTACTCAAAGGCACCGGGTGAGCTAGCCACAGCCCTGATACAGTTCATAGTTGGGCTTTGGAGACACTGAGTCTGACAGGTGTAAGAGGCTGCCAGGTAACTGCGAGCATATGTGTCTGAAGTTCAAGAGCAATCTGGGCTGGAGATTTAGATTGGGAAGCATCAGCACAGAGAGAGTTTTTGGAACCATGGAAACAAGACGAAGTCATCCAGGAGAGTACAAGCCAGCAGGGTGTCTTCATTTTGAGGGATAACGGATTCCTTTGAGAATCAGTGGAAAGAAATATACAAATATACTAAACTAAGAATGTGTATACTGGGGGTGGGGTGGGACAGGAGAATATCAGCATTCCTGAAGCAAATAGAGAAGTGTCTCTGAGCAAAGGGAGCAGCCACAGAGCCAGGATGCAGTGCTTATATGTAGGAGATTAGAAAAGGAAACATTAAAAGAGAGAACTAGGAGAGTGTGGTCATGAGAAAAGGAATAACTGGGGTTTTTTGTTTTCTTCTTTTTAATTGTACTTTAGATGGAGGTTTACAGAACAAACTAGCTTCTCATTAAACAGTTAGTCACATATTGTTTTATGACATTGTCAACACTCTCCCTTCTTGACCTTGGGTTCCCTATTACCAGCTTTCTTGTCCACTTCTGCCTTCTTTTCCTTGCCTCTGGCCTGGTGTGCCCCTTTAGTCTCGTTTTGTTTTATGGGCCTATCCAGTCTTTGGCTGAAGGTGAACCTTGAGAATGACTTCATTACTGAGATGAAAGTGTGTCCAGGGGGCCGTAGTCTCAGGGTTTCTCCAGTCTCTGTCAGGCCAGTAATTCTGGTCTTTTGTATGAGTTAGAGTTTAGTTCTGCATTTAGGAAAACTGTTATAAGAGAAGAGGAGAACAAAGTTTTGGGTCGAACAGTCCTGGACTAAGTCCACTCTCCACTCCATGTTGTCTCATCTTACACTAGGATAGCATACAGCACAGAAGTCAAGGACTATAAGGTTTGACTTAGCAGCACGACCTTGGGGTGTGACTGCAAGGGCCTGGTGGGGCTGAAACCCAGACGGCCATAGGTGAGAAGTGGGGTGGGTGAGGGGTGGAGGCAGCGATGTGGTAAATCCTCTCTTGAGAGCTTAGACTGTGAAGGGCTGAAGTCAGATTAGGGAACAGGTGGAGGCAGACAGAGGGTCTAGAGAGGACTACCTTCCTTTTTGAAGGGAAAAAAGCTTGAACATTCTTAAATAAGAGGCTATAGACCCTTGAGAGTAGAGTGAGGGCTAGATCTGCGGGTGGTCATAATCTGGAAACTGGGGCTCTCCAGCAGGTAGACAGGGACTGGTGTGTAGAAGCCCAGACTGTGGGTGCAGGTGTGAGAGCCACTGCTAGACTCCTATCCCCCACCCCTCATGCCCTTGTCCCAGCCAACATTACAGGCTAAAGCCAGAGTGGCCTGGCTAGGTGAGGCTCCCAAGCCACCCAGGACCCTGGGTGACTAGGGGGTTGGAATAGCAGTGAAAGTAAGGTCAGGATGTCTAGGAAAGGGGAAGAGCAGCCCCTCCACTGAGAGCCTGCAGGGGTAAAACTTCCACTGCAATTAGGCAGAGCAACAGGTAAGGAGCTGCTGGAAGAAACAGCGTGATCAAAGCTGATTCCTCAAGCTGATATGGAATTAAACTTCCACTGGAGATTGCCCTGCCTCCTACTGTGTCTGGACCCATCTTTGAGGGAAAGTACAGTACAAAGTCATGGGAAGAACTCAGAGTTTGAGATCAAACAGTCCAGGGTTAGGTCTCACTCTGCGCACCGTAGTTGTCTCATCTTATACGAGGTACTTAGCCTGAGCCTCTGTTTCTCCATCTGTGAAGTGGACATAATGGAACTGCCCAGTAGGCCTTGCAGGGGGTGTTAGAATCAAATTAGAATATACATTACACATATATAAACACATACACACGTGTGTGTTTGTACAGTGCATGGCATAATGTGGACACTTAACAAACTGTAGTCAGTATTAACAGTAGTAGCAGTGTAACTTTCTCTTTAACAGTTGAAATAAAATCCTCAGCAAGTAACTTATAATTATTACACGAATTGTACAAATTACCATGAGGCCATGAGGTAGACACTTGGGGGAAAAAGTTCTTCAATACCTTTTGACTAAATTACCTGGAATTTGATCTACAGGATTATGTTATTTATATTGCAAATCAAAGTCATGTCAGTCTTTGCCAACATGCATATCCTGTCACTCAGGCCAAGAAATATGAACCTCTGATACTGATTGTGCAATTAACTTATTTGGTCTTTAAAATAAAAATACCCCACACGTTTAGGAGCTATTTATGGGAGGAAAACTAAAAATCTAGGCTACATAGTAAATAAGATATCTTAAACTTCTCATAGGAGCTTTCATCTGTTAAACCAAGAAAATAAACTACAGAAATATTGTTGCAATGAGAGTAACATAAAACTCCTATACTCCCTGTTTCCTTCTTGAGCAGAGCTAGATGGACAAAAGATAAACAAAATCCATCTGCTCAATTGTTTTGTCTATGTTCATATTGTTACAGCAGAAGTAGATCCTGTTAGATCTGTGGTTTATGCATGTAAGTGGTTGATTCCATTTTCAATTTACATTTCTCCCTTCCTAACAGAAGTCCTCAATTTTCCATTTTTTTCTTCATCTTTTTTCCATTTTTCCCTTTATCCTTTGAGGCCTCTTTTAAAGGTCAGCCAAATATTCTCCTGACTGGAAAAGGGCAGAAGCTTTGATCCAAGAAGAAAAGAGAATGAGGCAGGTTGCCCCTCAGATCCTGCAAAAAGTCTGTCTGACTCCTTTTAATTCCCCAGGAAGCAGAAAGCCTGCACTGGCAGCAGGTCCACACAGCTAGTAGTCAATATGCAGAATTACACAGAGCCAATTGAATTTCCTTGGCCTGAATCCTTACCTCACTCCATGCACCAAGATAAATTTCTGAAATTGCAAAGATCTAAATGATTAGAGCAGACCCATATGAGTACTAGAAGAAAACGTGTTGAAGAGTTTTTAAATATTCTTTACATGGGCAAGGCTTATCTAAGCATGGCACAAAACCTAAATGTTGTTCAAGAAAAGGCAGCATTTGTTGCCTGTTGACAAAGATGTAGAAGTTGGGTAGAAAATGGACTTGGTGAGGTTTTGAGGAAATAGGCAGTCCACATAATGTTAATGGAGTTGTAAATTGATGCAATCTTTTTGCAAGCAATTTGGCAATATCTATTAAAATTTAAAATGTACATGCCCTTTGACCCAGCAACTTCCTTCCTAGGAATTTATTCTAAGGTTTTATATTCTCTGAACCAAGCAAAATTTTACATGTGTACTAATATGTGTGTTGCAGCATTGTTTTCAATCCCCTCGAACTGGAAAAACTTTTTAATACCAATTTATGGAACTAGTTAAATTAATTAGGATACAGCTACACAATGGACTACTAAGCAGTTATGAAGTAAATGGGTAGATCTATGTTATTGTCTAAAATATACTGTTAAGTGGGCAGAGTGAAAAGCAAGTTTACAGGGCAATATGTTGACCATTCAGGTTAAAGATCTTTAAATATACACACACGCATATGTATAAATACTTATATATGCAAAAGAAATTTTCAGAAAAAGATGAAGAAATGCTAAATTGTACTTTTTAAAAAAAATCAGTTGCTATCAAGTTGATTCCAGCTCATAGTTACCTCTGGGAAACAGGGCTAGAGAGGTCAGGGGTGTGGAGAAAGTGTTTTATGTTTAACTTAAACATTTTCATCCTGGAAAAAATATTTTTTACCATTAATGTGCATTACTTTATAATTTACACAAACACAATTTACTAAAAAGGAAAGAAAACAAAAGGGAAAGAAAGGGAGAGAGGGAGGGAGTCGGAAGGGAAAGAAGAGAAGGAGGGACGAGGATGGGAGGGAGAAAGAGAGTAAGCAAGAGGGGAAAGAAGGAGGGAGAGAGGCAGGGAGCGGAAGGGGGCGGCCGGCAGGGAAAGAGAGATGCTTCCTCCTGGATCTGAGGAGAGGTGCCCTTTACCTATGTAGGCAGAGGTAGACTATTAGCATATTTTAAAATTTTAGAAATTTTACCAAACCTCACAAAAACTAACTTGCTACTCCTTTTGTAAATGAAAACAGGATTTGTCCACACTTTTCCTCAGTCTTTGCAAAACACCCCATGATAAAATCCTTACTGCCACCAGCCAAGTGTGACTCCAGGAAGCCAGACAGCGTTTCCTCCCATAATACACAAATGTGTATTTTGCCTGATGTTTTTGTGTCTGTGCCTAGATCCCACAGCGATAGGCGCCACAAAAGCACACAGACGATGGATAGTCTGCCCTTGTTTTGCAGCCTCAAGGAGCCAGATACTTGAAAGTCAAGAGGCTTTCTTTCTGAAGGCCGGTGAGTCCATCAGGATTCAGGCGGAAAGATTAGAGCTGCAGTGTCGTTGTCTGTGTGGAGTTCTAACTGGATAAAGTACCTTTTCTTCTTCCTCTTTAGACGCTGGTAGCTGCCCAGAAGATACATTGAATTTTTTCCCTTACTTTTTGAAGTTTAAATCATATTTGAGGTCTGTTTAAAAAAACAATGGGTTATTATGGAGAATTAAAAAAAAAAAAGAATTGGTTTCTAATAATTGAGAGACTTTAGGAGGGCTTTTCCCACCCTATGGAAAAGGAAACCCTGTTGGCGTAGTGATTAAGAGCTATGGTTGTTAACCAAAAGGCCAGCAGTTTGAATCTACCAGGTGCTCCTTGGAAACCCTGTAGGGCAGTTCTACTCTGTCCTATAGGGTTGCTATGAGTTGGAATCAGCAGCAACGGGTATGGAAAAGGAAGACAGTTTAGACCTACCACAAGGACCAACATTTCTAGGAGGACAAAAGTCCTCCAGGGGAGATAAATGGGACCTACTCTCTTCCTCCTTCTTCGACCTGCCTTTCCTGGTTCCTTGCCCCACTTTGAGCTCAGTAACTATTACTGAAGCTTAAAAAATATTCTAGTACTACTCAGCAGTTTAAATATTAACAAGCATGTAAAGCTACTGGGGGTAAAAACCTGGGGCCTGTAATAAGAAAGCAAGCCTCAGCTGGATTCTGTAATTATTTCTTACGCAACGCCAGGCCCCAGTTATACTGTTCTGAAGATTTCATGCTGCCAGCAGCTCAGGTAAAGGGCCAGCCCTGCCAAGGTTGCATAAGACTTTTCATAGCATAACAATTAGTCATTAAGAATCAGAACAAAGGGCCATTATGATCAAGGTGGCAAGAGAAGATTGTATTTATTTGTTTTCAGGAAAGGAGAAATTTCTTACACATTCTGTCCTGTAAGAGAAGGAACGGGATTGGGAAGGAAAGACAGAGATAGGGTAGGAAAGGAGGCACTTCCAAGAGTTTCTTTCAAAGCATGGACTCTACTGGAATTGTCAGTTATTGTGTTTGTTGTTGTTGTTCTCTTGTGCCACCAAGTTTATTTTTCACCAGACCCAATATTTATGAAATCAGGTTTCTACAGTGTTGATGCCCTGGTTACTCCTAATTAAATGCGTACACAGAACTTGAATTTTAAGGCTAGAGAACCAGCCTTAGAAATAACCTAGTCTAGTCCCCTCATTTTGCATATGAAGAAACCAAGGCCCAGAAAAGCCAGGAGACGAGCTTCCTCACAAACATTTTTTGATCCTAGGCACTTGATTTACCTTCATTCTTGGATTACAAGACAACCTCACAGGTCTCCTTTCGTCTCCTATATAAATTCAATATCTTCCCTGAACCTCCACCCAACCTGTTTGTACGCTTAGAAAACCTAGCCTTGCGTACGGATTAGTAGATAATCATGGCAACACTGCAGCCTGCAGGTAAGTTTTAAGATAACAGCAGTGCACCTGGATAGAGCTACCTGACAGGTCTATCCACAAAGGTGAACAGGTCTGTGACAGCCTGACCCCTCCAGAAAGAAAGGTATGTTTGATGGAAGTGAGTGGGGAGGTGTCATTGGACAGGTGGGCCTGGGGCTGGCCTATCTGGGCTGAAATGATTGAGCCAAAGCAGTGATGGATTACTCAGAATTACATGTACCACAATTTAATGGGAGCAAAGCATAATTTCACACACTTTTGCCAATAGAGTTGAGTCTTTGGCCTGTGCTTTGTAGACCAGGTCCTCCTGGGTGGGAATGGCCCCTGGTGGGCTACTCCCCCTCTGCCCCTGCAGTCACGGTGGCTCAATTGTGGCAAAGTGCTGACCAATGAACAAGGGAAGACAGCCTTTTCATAGTGAACTCATTTTCTTCTGTGAGGGCTTTACTAGACTAGAAATGCCACAGATCCTGGAAACCACGTTCCAATGCATCTCAAAACACCTTCATGAACAGTATGGAGAAATACAGGTTGGATAAAGAACTGAGAGTTGTAATGGACCAATCAATGAGACCCCAAAGGTGCCAGTTAATGGATTAACCTATAGGCAGCTCTCCAGTGACAGAGCAAATAATCCTTTTCACCTCATTTTGCAGTAAGCTGGATAGAAGCATCTTCCAATCTTTGCTTGAATGTTACCTTCTCAGTGGGGCTTTCCCTGGCCACCCTATCTAAGATTACAAAACATCCTCCCCCTCACTTCCTATCTCTCTTCCCTGCTTTACTTTTCCCCTTGGCACTTATTACTACCACACATACCAAACACTTCATTTATCTATCTTTGTGTATTGTCTGTCTTCTCCACTTAAATAACAGCTCCATGATTTGTTCACCACTGTCTTCCCAGAGTTTAGAACAGCACCTAGCAGGGTACTCAATAAAGAGTCACTGAATGAATGAATGAATGATATGGATAGCATGCATATCAAATGTGAAGATCACATAAATCCAGAAGGGTTGGGAACAATACTAGATAACAAAGTCAACAACCAGAATCACCTCAACAGGCGATAACAACGGTCTGAAGCTAGCAAGATGGAATTTAAGAAAAACAACTGCACAAGAATAAGATGGGAAAGATAAAGTGGCTAAATAATAGCACATGTGAAAACGACAGGGTCTCAGAAGGCTACCAACTCAACCTGAGTCAAAAACAAAGCCTGTCAGAAAGAGTGTACTCTTGGGTGTCATCAGTAACTAAAACAGTCATATTTTTCAGTATACTAAGTGCTATCATATGCATTCCTTCATTTCAACTCACATCTTTTCATATATTCATGTAAGATGTCACGTGAACACGGTTATTCCTTGAATTGTTAGAGCAATATTCTTCAATAGGAGCTTGTTAAATAAATGAGGAAAAGCTGTACTCTGCTATACAGTACAGCCTTTAAAAAAGAATGACGATGTTCTCAATGTACTGACATAGAGCAATTTCTAAGGTGGGTCGGTAGGAAATAGATGGATAGAGAATTAGAGAAAGAGAGAGAGATTTAACAAAAAAGAGTAAATGCTGAGCTTGCTTTAGGCGTTAGACTCTTGCTACTCAAAATGTGATCCTTTGACCATTAGCATGGGCATTCCCTGGTAGCTAGTTAGAAAAGCAGAATCTCAGGCCCCATCCCAGACCTGCTGAAACAGAATCTGCATTTTAGTAAGACATCCAAAAGGTTCCTTTGAGAAGTGCTGTTTCAGAGGAGGACTTGGCTAACCTTTCCCTCCAGCATCACTTGTAGTAGCCCTCCTTCTTATTCCTGAACCAGGGAGCCCTGAACATGTCACATGACCTTGCATCCATGTCTGGAAGGTTCTACAGAATACTTGAAAGAACACTGGATTTTGCACGGCCCTTCCCATTGATTGTCCATGGGTGGCGGTACCTGGGTGGCATTAACCTTGGGTGGGTCAGCACACTCTGCTGCTAACCAAGAGATTGGCAGTTTGAATCCACCCAGAGGCACCTGGAAGAAAGACCTGGTGATCTACTTCTGAAAAATCAGTGATTGATAACCCTACGGAGCACAGTTATACTCTGACACACATGGGGTCAACAGGAGTCAGAGTCAACTGAACAGCAAGGGGATTCCCATTGATTAGCTCAAAAGTGTCTATGGCTGAGCTGCTATTGCTGCCGCAGATTTGGCTCAGACTCAGCTGACCATGGGGCCCTCTGCTTGGGGGAGTACTGTGCTCTTCCTTTGCACAAGCCTCAGGGAACAATGCCTGCTGTAGCCAACTCCTACCAGAAGTTGTCATCCAAGGGTTCAGCCCAGCTGGTGCAAGTCTAGCTTCAGCCCGGCACTCTCCTCCAAGGTTGCACGACAGGGGGCTAGCCTCTCAGGACCAGCCCTGGGGTTTTTTCCTCATTCAAAGCCAATGACACCACCACAACATGGCACCACCTTTACCTGCAGAGTTAGGAAACCATGAGGGCATGGAGCAGCCTTGTCACTGGGACCATCCATTATGGAGCTATCAGTGACATGTGCTGCCTCCTCTCTCCTAGAACTGATGTGTCCGTTATTGCCATATATTCCATCCACCATCTGGCCAGCCCCTGCACAACCTCTTCATGTATTCCCAGCCTAGCGACAGTGACACACAGCTAGTGATGCTTACCCTGTCAGCACGTAGAGCCAGAAACATCACACAGATGCTGATCTAAGTGGTACTCTAGACCTTTGGGTGTGCGATATGGAGTTTGGATGGGATTTCCTGGATACCAGCAGTCACTGGCCAGAAGATGAGGTCCACATGGTTCATGAGGTGTCTACAGATGTCTTATTTAACAGAGATATGGTGTGTACTACTAAAGAAGTGATTGTCCCAGCTTTTAACTATTCAGGAGCCAAGACTTTCTCACCTGTAGAATATTCAAAGAGCCCTGCTGGCACAGTGTTTAAGAGCTTGGCTGCTAAGCAAGAGGTCAGCAATTCAAATTCACCAGCCACTCCTTGGAAACCCTATGGGATAGGGCCACTATGAGTTGGAATCAATTCGATGGCCACAAGTTTGGTTTTTGGTTATAGGATTAGTTAGGATCCCTGGTGGTGCAGTGGTTAAGAGCTCAGCTGTTAACCAAAAGGTCGGCAGTTTGAACTCACCAGCTGCTCTTTGGAAACCCTGTGGGGCAATTCTACTCTGTCCTATAGGGTCGCTATGAGTCGGAATGATTCAACGGCCAAGGATTTGATTTTGTTTGCATTTAGAATGTTCAAATCTGAGACCCACACATTCAAAAAATTATATTCAATGTTTTTATAAAAGACACGTCATACATTTCCTGTCTTTCCTTCTTCCTCCAAACAAGAAATAGGTCAAGGAAGCTCTCTTCTCCAGCATAAACTGCTCCACTCTATAACCAACCAATTGTCAAATCATCTCCAACTCATGGCTACCCCATGTGTATCAGAGTTAAAACTTGCTCCACAGGATTTTCAACAGCTGTGATCTTTTAGAAGTAGATAACCAGGCCTTTCTTCTAAGGTGCTTCTGGGTGGACTCGAACCTCCAACCTTTCAGTTATCAGCAGAGTGTGTTAACCCACCCAGGGTTAATGCCACTCAGAGACTCCACTGTGTAGGGAGTAATTATTTCACTGCGCTTTGTTAGCATGTCTTTAGGTCACTACCGTCTATGTGCCCTGCTTCCCCGCCCACCGTTCTCTGTCCTGTGAAGGTACCTGCCCTCCACAGGGTGGGTGAATTCAGGAGAACACCGAGATAGGAAAAGTACCTATTAGCCACAAGTTTTATTATTTATGCTGTTAAAAGTACATTTTAACTATTTTTTTAAGAACAGGAATGAGGTAATTAATATAATTAAAGTTGAAATAAAATACAACAATTTATATCAGAAATTCCTCTAAAACTATTCTGGTATCAAAGGAAAGGGTCAAAAACAACTACAAATTACAATTAAAATTGCTATAGTCTGTCTTCTCGCAGTGGTAAAGTAGAGGGCCAGTGAAAATAAAGGAAATCCTCCATGAGACAGAATGGCACAATAGCCAAAACAATGGACTAAAACATACCAATGATCATGAAGCTGGTGCAGGACAGTCAACATTTCACTCTATTACACATAAGATCACCATGAGTCAGAGCCAAACCACCAAAACTATCAACAACAACAATATTTTTGCAGAGATCTCTGTGTCAACTGTGTCTGTGGTCTTATAACCTCTTTTGCCTTGATTTTTATCAGTGGTTTCTTACTCAATTTTTTTTAGCCACATACTTAAGAAAAGAGAGATAGATAGCAAAAAGGTTCTTTTCAGGGTATTTTGCAGACCAAGAGTAGACCTGGAACACTGACTAGAGGAATGGATGCTGTACCTAACACTCGAAGACCTCAGCAAAGACCAGAAGCCTGCATGGAAGTGCCCATGCTGTGGGCCCCACATGGCCACATCCCTGAAAGACAGTAAGGAGGCATACCAGATCTGTTCAATACGGCCACAAGCCAAGTGTGTTTATCCTGAAACACAGGAGACGCTGACAATGGATACTGGGAGTCACATTGGTTTGATTCTGTGCATCCCAGGGGCCCCCCTGAGCTGTTGGGAGGAACGTGCAGCTTGGCAGACCCCATCACTGCTTTGGAAAGTGGTGCTAACCACACCCCCTCAACCCAGCGAAGAACAGCTCAATGAGAATCAGGGGCATCCCCATCCCACAGGGCAAGGTTTGTTCTAGCCCCAGGTCCCGGGCTGACCAGAGAGTGTTATTCCAGAGATCAGGTCTCTCAAACAGAGGAGGGCACCATGATCTCACTAGAGGACAGTGCCTCATCTGTAAATCATCTTAGATTATAGGCAGGGGTTGCAGGCATAGAGGGGTGAACTGCTGGACATCTCAGACCCTTCACCTCAAGTAGGTAGGATTCTATACAACCTCTGGGAGCTGGAACCCCCACCCCACAATTCAGCAAACCTTTGATTTATGTGTTTAGAAATACGTTAATAAACTTAAGTTCATAAATTTAAATGAATAAATTTAACAAATGATTAATTCACTTAAATTTTAGGGGGAAGAGGCAAATGATAAGTAAACAAACTAATATGGATTTACTTTAAAGCTTACCTTTGATTTTGTGTTGGGGACAGGGAGGCAGGCAATGAGAGGTGGGGCATGAGACACTTTCAACCCCAGTCTCCTACCTCTGGGTCTATAATAACTGATACGCAGAACTAAACCTTAGGCAATTGAAAAATCTTAACTTTGAAAGAAAGAATAAATTAGTAAATTTAGGAGCCCTGGTGATGCAATGGTTAAGCACTTGGCTACTAATTGAAATATCAGAGGTTCAAACACACCATCCGCTCTGTTGGTGACTTGCTCCTCTAAAGATTACAGTCTAGGAAATCTAGGAGGCGGTTCTACTCCAACTTATAGGGTTGCTACGAGTCGGAATCGACACACAAGTTACTAAGATACATAAATAAGCAAATACTTTTTTTTTCTTTTTCTCCCAAACTTTTTGTTTTGCAAAGTTTCAAAATTATGTAAGAGTTTAAATAGCACAATGTCCCCTTCACCAAAATTTTACCATTTTGTCACATTTGCTCTGTACGTATATTTACTGAAACATTTAACTTGCAGACATCAAGACTTTTAGTATGCCTCTCCTATGAACAAGAACGTTTTCCTAAATGATCACAATACATTAGTGCACCCAAGAAGTTTAACATTGCTAGAATAGAATATCAAATGTAACATCCATATCCAAATTTTCCCAATCCAAATTTTTCCTAATTTCCTTTCTGCTGCTTCCCTACCCCACAGACCCAGGACAGAATGAAGGGAACAAATTATATTTTGTTGTCTCTTTACTCTCTTTGAACCAAGAGCAGACCCCTTCCTTTTTACCTTGTCATGATACAGATTTTTTTTTTTTTTAAGAGAGTCTAAGCCAACTGATTGAGAATGCCCTTCAGTCTGGATTTGTCTGATCTCTCCCCATGATTCACTTCAGACTCCACATTTTTTGGTAAAAATGTCACATGGTGATGCTGTGCTTAGTCTTGCATCTTATCAATATACTGAGTTTGATCACTTTATTTGGGTACTCTCTGACGGGTTGCTCTATTGTAAATGCCCCTTTCTTTTTGTGACAAATACATTTTTTAAAATGTTTAAAGCCACAAGACTTTTCTGGATGACCTGCAACAATCAGAAAATGAAACTACCCAGAACACCCCATTTCTCAAATATTTTGACTAATAAAGATTTTAGTGTAATCACCATTCTAACCAAGAAAGCCACCACTCTTCTGTCAGTATGTTTTATGCTGGCTTGCATGTTACTGTGATGCAGGAAGTTATGCCACCGGCATTTCAAATATCAGCAGGGTTACCCATGGTGGACATGTTTCATTGAAACCTCCAGACTAAGACAGATTAGGAAGAAGGACCTGGAGGTCTACTTATGACAAAATCAGCCAGTGAAAACCTTATGAATAGCAGCAGAACATTGTCTGGTATAGTGCTGGAAGATGAACCTCTCAGGTTAGAATGCACTCAAAATACAAAAGGGGAAGAGCTGCTTCCTCAGAGTAGACCTTAATGACATGGATGGGGGAAAGCTTTCAGGATCTTCATTTGCTAACGTGGCAATGACTCAATATGAGAAACTACAGCTCCAAATAACCATTAGTAATCAGAATGTGGAATGTACGAAGTATGAATCTAGGAAGATTAGAAGTTGTCAAAAATGAAAGAAATGGAATGCATAAAGATCAATATCCTAGGCATTAGTGAGCAAAAATGGACAGTATTGGCCATTTTGAATCAGACAATAATATGGTCTACTGTGCCAGGAATGACAAATTGAAGAGGAATGGTTTTGCAATAATCATCAAAGAGAACATTTCAAGATCTATCCTGGGCCAAGATAGCAGAGTAGTCAGATGCTTCCTGTGGTCCTTTTTACAACGAAGACCAAAAAACACAAGTGAATAGATTACATATGACAATCTAGAAGCCCTGAACATCAAAGGCAAAGTTGAGGAACTGGACTGAGTGGCAGGGGGAGGGAGAGACAGTTCAGAAGCAGCGAGGAGTTGCCAGAACGGACCCAGTGGGAACCGACACTACACAGGTAGGATCTGCTGGTGCCAGCGTGGTGAGGAAAGCAGTGGAGCTCAGGATGTGTTTTCCACATGGGGAGAGACCAAGTGGCGGAGAGTCCACTCACATTTATACAATGCCAACAGCCAACATTATCCTAAATGGAGAGAGACTGAAAGCATTCCCTATGAGAACAGGAACCAGACAAGAATGTCCTTTATCACCACTCTTATTCAGCTTGTGTTGTAGGTCCTAGCCAGAGCAATTAGGCTAGAAAAAGAAAGGGCATCTAAATTGGTAAGGAAGAAGTAAAAATATCTCTATTTGCAGATGATATGATCTTATACACAGAAAACCCTAAAGAATCCACAAGAAAACTACTGGAACTAATAGAAGAGTTCAGCAAAGCATCAGGATACAGGTACACATACAAAAATCAATTGGTTTCCTCTACACCAACAAAGAGAACTTCAAAGAGGAAATCACCAAATCAATACCATTTACAATAGCCCCAAGAAGATAAAATACCTAGGAGTAAATCTAACCAGAGACGTAAAAGACCTATACAAAGAAAAGCACAAGACCCTACTGCAAGAAGCCTAAAGAGACCTACATAAGTGGACAAAGCATACCTTGCTCATGAATAGGAAGACTCAACATTGTGAAAACCTCTATTCTACCCAAAGTGATCTATAGATACAATGCAATCCTGATCCAAATTCCAATGGCATTTTTTATTGAGGCGTAGAAACAAATCACCAACTTCATATAAAAAGGGAAGAGGTCCTGGATGAGTAAAGCATTACTGAAGAAGAAAGTGGGAGGCCTCACACTACCTGATTTTAGAACCTGTTATACTGCCATGGTAATCAAAACTGCCTGGTACTGGTACAACACATACACAGACCAATGGAACAGAATTGAGAATTCAGAGGTAAATTCATCCACCTATGAGGAGCTGATATTTGACAAAGGCCCAAAGTTCATTAACTGGGGAAAAGACAGCCTCTTTAACAAATGGTGCTGTCATAATTGTATATCCATCTGCAAAAAAATGAAACAAGATCCATACCTCACACCATGCACAAAAACTAACTCAAAATGGATCAAATACCTAAATATAAAATCTAAAATGATAAAGATCATGAAAAAAAATCTATCCTGAAGTACAATGCTGTCAGTGATAAGATAATATCCATATGCCTACAAAGAAGATCAGTTAGTACGCTATTATTCAAATTCATGCACCAACCACTAATGCCAAAGATGAGCAAACCAAAGATTTTTACCAACCTCTGCAGTCTGAAATTGATCAAACATACAATCAAGATGCATTGATAAAAACTGGTGATTGGAATGCGAAAGCTGAAAATGAAAAAGAATTATCAGTAGTTGGAAAATATGGCCTTGATGACAGAAAGCACACCATAGATCGCATGATAGAATTTTGCAAGACCAATGACTTTTTCATTGCAAATACCTTTTTTCACCAACATAAATGGGGACTATACACATGGACCACGCCAGATGGAATACACAGGAATCAAATTGACTACATCTGTGGAAAGAGACACTGGAGAAGCTCAATATCATTACTCAGAACAAGTCCAGGGGCCGACTGTGGAACAGACCATCAATTGCTATATTCCAGTTCAAATTGAAGCTGAAGAAAATCAAAACAAGCCCATGAGAGCCAAAATACAACCTTGAAGTATATCCCGCCTGAATTTAGAGACCATCACATCAATAGATTTGATTCATTAAATGCTAATAATGGACGACCAGATGAGTTGTGGAATGACATCAAGGACATCATACATGATGAAAGCAAGAAGCCATTAAAAAGATAGGAAAGACAAAAATGGACATCAGAAGGGACTCTGAAATTTGCTTTTGAGCACAGAGTAGCTAAAGTGAATGGAAGGAATAATAAAGTAAAAGAGCTGAACAGAAGATTTCAAAGGGCAGCTTAACAAAACAAAGTAAAGTAGAATGAAATATGCAAAGACTTGGAGCTAGAAAACCAAAGGGAAGAGCATGCTTAGCAATTGTCAAGCTGAAAGAACTGAAGAAAAAATTCATACCTTGAGTTACAATTTTGAAGGATTCTACAGGCAAAATATTGAAGGACACAGGAAGCATCAAAAGATGAAAGGAATACACAGAGTCACTGTAGCAGAAAGAATTGGTAGACGTTCAACTATTTCAAGAGGTAGCATATAATCAAGAACTGATGGTAATAAATGAAGAAGTCCAAGCTGCACTGAAGGCATCAGTGATAAACAAGGCTGCAGGAACTGATGGAATACCAATTGAGATGTTTCAACAAACAGATACAATGCTGGAGGTACCCTATGCCAAGAAATTTGGAAGACAGCTACCTGGTCAACCGACTGGAAGAGATCCATATTTGTGTCCATCACAAAGACAGGTGATCCAACAGAAGGCAGAAATTATCAAACCATATCATTAATATCACACACAAGGAAAATTTTTCTGAAGATAACTCAGTACATCGACAGGGAACTGTCTGAAATTCAAGCCAGATTCAGAAAAGGACATGGATCAAGAGATATCACTGCCAGTGTCAGATGGATCTTGGCTGAAAGCAGGAAATAAAAGAAAGATGTTTGCCTGTGTTTTATTGACTATGCAAAGGCATTCGATTGTGTGGATCGTGACAAATTACGGACAACATTGCAAAGAACAGGAATTATAGAACCCTTTAATTGTGCTCATGAGGAACATGTACATAGGACAAGAGGCACCTGTTCAAACAGAACAAGGTAACAGCGCATGGTTTAAAATCACGAAAGGTGTAGGTCGGGTTTTATTCTTTCATCATACTTATTCAATCTGTATGATGAACAAATAATCCAAGAAGCTGGACTATATGAAGAAGAAAGTTTCATCAGGATTGGGGGAAGATTCATCAGCAACCTGCCATATGCAGATGACAACCTTGCTTGCTGAAAATGAAGACCTGAAGCACTTACTGCTGAAGATCAAAGACCACAGCCTTCAGTACGGATTACACCTCAACATAAAAAAAAAAAGTACTTACAACTGGACCAATAAGCAACATCACAATAAACAGAAAAAATACTGAAGTTGTCAAGGATTTCATTTTACTTGGATCCACAATCAATACCCATGGAAGCAGCAGTCAAGAAATCAAACGACCTATTGCATTGGGCAAATCTGCTACAAAAGACCTCTTTAAAGTGTTAAAAAGCAAAGAAGTCACTTTGAGGACTAAGGTGCAGCTGACCAAGCCATGCTGTTTTCAATTGCCTCATATGCATGCAAAAGCTGGACTATGAATAAGGAAGATGAAAGAAGAATTATGGCATTGGTAAAGAATATTGACTGTAACTTGGACTGCCTGAAGAACAAACAAATCTCTCTTGAAAGAAGTACAGCCAGAATGCTGCTTAGAAGTAAGGATGGCAAGACTTAGTCTCACATACTTCGAACATGTTATAGGAGGGACCAGTCCCTGGAGAAGGACATTGTCTTACGCTGGGTTCTCTAGAGAAGCAAAATCAGTAAAGCCTATGAATATATATAGAGAGAGCTTTACGTCAAGGAAATGGCTCACACAGTTGTAGGGACTGGAACATCCCAAGTCTGTGGGTCAGGCTGAAGGCTTCCTCTAACTCAGGTAGCTGCAGGTGCCCTTGAATGCAAGATCAGCAGGTCAGATAGCAGGCCTCTGGCTCATAGGCTGTGGAGGGTGACCAATCCCTAGATCGGCAGGCAACACAGCAGATATGGTGCTAGCTCAAGTCCCAAGAACTGGAGGTCATATGAACAGGAACCAGCTGCAGAATCCAGAGCAAGCAAAAGATAGTGAGCTTTGCTAGAAAGTCCACATATGTTGGATGTAGACACATCCCCAAGGGAACTCTTTTTCAACTGATTGGCTACTCACAGCAGATCCCATCATGGAGGTAATCACATTATATCGAATCTCATCATGGGGGTTATTGCATTATTATACGGCTGACAAACTACATCATAACTGCCAAACCAATGAGGATCATGGCCCAGCCAAGTTTACACACAATCTTTTTTTTTTTTACTGTGCTTTAATTGAAAGTTTACAATTCATTTTCTCATACAAAAACTTGTACACACATTGTTATGTGACCCTAGTTGCTACCCCTACGATGTGACAGCACACGTCTATCCACCCTGTATTTCCTGTGTCCATTCAACCAGGTCCTCTCCTCCTCTGCCTTCTCATCTCGCCTCCAGACAGGAGCTGCCCACATAGTCTTATGTGTCTACCTGAGCTAAGAAGCCCATGCCTCACCCGTGTCATTTTATGTCTTATAGTCCAGTCTAATCTTTGTCTGAAGAGTTGGCTTGATGAATGGTTTTAGTTTGGGGCTAACAGAGAGTCCAGGGGCCATGACCTCTGGGGTCCCTCCAGTCTTGGTCAGACCATTAAGTCTGGTCTTTTTGCTAGAATTTGAGGCCTGCATCCCACTTTTCTTCTGCTCCATCAGGCACTGTCTGTTGTTTTTCCTGTCAGGGCACTCATTGGTAGTAGCCAGGCACCATCTACTTCTTCTGGTCTCAGGCTAATGGAGTCTCTGGTTTATGTGGCCCTTTGTTTCTCTTGGGCTCATATTTTCCTTGTGTCTTTGGTGTTCTTCATTCTCCTTTGCTCCAGGTGGGTTGAGACCAATTGATGCATCTTAGATGGCTGCTTTCTAGCGTTTAAGACCCCAGATGCCATTCACCAAAGTGGGATGCAGAACATTTTCTTAATATGCTTTGTTATGCCAGTTGACCTAGATGTCCCCTGAAACCATGGTCCCCAGACCCCTGCTCCTGCTACTCTGTCCCTTGAAGTGTTTGGTTGTATTCAGGAAACTTCTTAGCTTTTGGATTAGCCCAGTCGTGACACACAATTTTAAGATCACAGTCATCATGATTTGTAAAGTAGAGGGTCTAAAATAAAGAGGAAAACCCACAACGAGATGGATTGCCACAGTGGCTGCAACGATGGGCTCAAGCATAGCAATGATTGTGAGGAAGGTGCAGAGCCAGGTAATGTTTTGTTACGGTGTATATAGTGTCACTCTGAGTTGGAAGTGACTCAACCACACCTTACAAAAACAACAAATCTAAAAAAGATGTTAAAACTTAGATAGTTCCTATTAGCTTATCCCATTTCTAACTTGTATATTCTCCTAAACGAATCCTGTGGCATTCAAGTCCTTAATGATGCAATATTTTGCATGCTCTGAATATGCTCAACATCAGCTAATTTACAAAGAAAACTAAATTTTATAATCTACTTTGTAACACTTTTATAATCAGGAAGACATGATTGCCAAGAAAAAAAAAAAACCAGAAAAGTCAGTGAGTCAAATTAGTAGTTGTAGGGATAAACCACAGTATTTACATTTTAATAAAACTTACATTAATCATGCAGTTCCTTTTCCTTAAATTGAAGATTATTTCCTAAAATATGCCATCACTAATTCCAACATTAAGTTCAAAATTAATTTGCCTCAAAAGAGAATGTAAAAGAGCTTGCTTCAAATCACAAAATATATGTGATGGTTCTTCTGTAAGAAACTGCAGCATTTCATGAAATAGCTGAATTACAAGAGGGACTGCTGCTGGTGGTCTTATAAAAATTTTCACACTGCGTTTAAATCTTCATGAATTAAGTCTACCTTCTGAAGAACACAGAAGCCCCTGGGTAGCGCAAACAGTTAAGCACACAGCTGCTAACCAAAAGGTTGGAGGTTGGAGTCTACCCAGAAGGATCTCAGAAGAAAGATCTGGTTATAATTCCGCGCCCCCTGCAAAAAAATCAGCCATTGAAAACCCTGGGGAGCACAGTTCTACTCTGACACATGGGGTCACCATGAGTCACAACTGACTCAACAGCAACTGTTTTTTATTTTTGTTCTTTATGAAGAATGCACAAGAAACTGAGAGCAGCACACGCCTTCTCATCAGGCAATTGGCTCGCTGGAGGACATGAAAGAGTTTTCACTTTAAGCCCATTCATGTATTAAATTTTGAACCATGTGAATTTATTAGCTATTCAAAATATAAAAATTTTTTTTACATAAATCTAGAATTTATAAACCTAATTACCTCTACCAGATTGCATAAACCTTGGCTTAACTGTAAGAGGTAATGTAGGATATTACTATCATTTATGTATACTGGTGCTTTTGAAATATTAATGAGAAGAGATGTGCAGAAAGTTCACTGAATGGTCTTGAAATCTTAACACAATTTAGACTGTGAACAACAATGTCTAACTCCACACACTGATTTCACGTTCTTTTCTGATGTCAATTATATTTTCTTTGTTTTGGAAAAATTCTAATATTTTGCAAACACCCAAATATAACATGATTGATTTTTAAACCTTCATTTCAGAGGTTACCATCAAGGTTTATAACATATCAGATAATTTACAGAACACATAGATCAACCCCCCAATGGAATGAAAAAGAGCTCTAGACTCTAAGGGGTCACCAGAAATTATATAAAGGGTCCACAAAGCAAAGCCCACACAAATGAAATTGGGCCAAGGATGACCATAGGAGAAGACTTCAGAAGCCTGTCATGGATTGAATTATGTCCTCCAAAAAATGTGTGTATCAATTTGGCTGGGCCATCATTCCCAGTATGGTGTGGTTGTCCTCCATTTTGTGATTGTAATTTTATATTAAAGAGGATTAGAGTGGGATTGTAACACCTTTACTAAGGCCACACCCCCATCCAATGTAAAGGGAGTTTCCCTGGGGAGTGGCCTGCATCACCTTTTATCTTACAAGAGATAAAAGGAAAGGGAAGCAAGCAGAGAGTTGGGGACCTCATACCACCAAGAGAGAAGTACCAGGAGCAGAGAGTGTCCTTTGGACTCAGGGCTCCTGTGCGGAGAAGCTCCTAGTCAAGGGGAAGATTGACTAGAAGGAGCTTCTTCCAGAGCCGACAGACAGAGAGAAAACCTTCTCCTTAACATAACGCCCTGAATTTGGACTTCTAGCCTGCTTTACTGTGAAGAAATAAATTTCGCTTTGTTAAAGCCATCCACTCACTTGTGGTATTTCTGTTATAGCAGCACTAGATGACTAAGACATGGCCCTTTGGTATTAAAAAATTTAGCCCTTTGGAAATGGGCATTGTGACCAGCTGGACCCAGCCTTGCCACTAACAAAGGTGAGGTCTGAATTAAGTTCTTTCACCCTTTCAAGAGTTGTTGAAAAATTGAAAGGGTGGGCTGATTATATTCAGACCTTGGCAGCTCTAACACAGCAGACACTCACTCACATTGTGAATGAATAAGTGATTGGCCCTTGGCGAGGAGGGAATTTGGAGACTGTCTCTAGGAAGGAAGCACACGTCAACACACTGGCTTTCTGGACTTGAGAAATCAGACTTTGTCATCATTGAGGTGAAAACCTCTGAGCTTCCATTTTCTTACCTGTAAAAGGAGAGTGATGCCCTTTGCCCCAATTTTCCCTTCTTGTCTAGAAAAGCTTGTCAGTGGGCCCTTTTAAAATATGAAAATATAGGCTCAGACACGCCTGGGGAGGTTTGGAGGTGTCCCTGGCAGCTGGTTTGGGGGCAGGGGCACCCAAAAAGAGAGGGTCATGAGCAGTAAACAGGCTGTAGGTAGGGCCTGAAAAGAAAGTTTGTAGAGAGAAGTTACCACAGCAGGGATGACTGGGGAACTGGGGCTGTGATGCCAAATTACAGTCTGAAGTTGTTAACAGCCCTGTTTTATAATGTAACTCCCTCAGTTGTCACCAAACCTTCTGTAGAAGTCAGCTTCCCACAACAGCTTTTGGAAATGAAGTTCAAGAGAAATGGAGGAGGGTAGGGGTAGTCAGCAGAAGATGTTCAAGAGAGGGACAGAAGTCTGGTCAGGTGGAGAACCCAGGCAAGCAGAGTCCACTGATCCAGAAGACAGGCAGCTCCTCTTCCCGTAAGCCCCTCAGAGGCATTAGTGGGGGCTCTGAGTTTCTGATAGGGCAAGAGGTGGGGGAGCCAGCCATTTTAACGGGATTTAAGGGAATGGCTGACTCCATAAGATCAACAGTGTGGAGATAATGAGGTGGCAAAGGCTGGGGTTACATAGCCTATGGAAAAGAATGTGGAAATGTAAAATGGTTGTTTTTATTGGTTATGTGATTAAAGAGGATTATTTTTAACCTAAAAAAAAAAAAAAACACATTGCCATCCAGTCTATTTGAATTCATAACAACCCTGTAGGACAGAGTAGAACTACCCCCGTAGAGTTTCCAAGGAGCACCTGGTAGATTCAAACTGCCAACCTTTTGGTTAGCAGCTGCACCTCTTAACCACTACACCACTAGGGTTTCCATTTTTAACCTACCTTATAAAAATTCTAATATTATATTTTCTGTATCTTAAAACCATTTTTTGTTTTTTATCTTAAAACTATTTTAGATTGATTTAAAGCATTTTTAACTTCATTACCGAAGTTCCCTTTTTCTCTAATTTCTCTCCAAAATAACCATCTTGACAAGCAATTAGGTCTCCCAGTATGCCCTGTCAGTGAAAGTCCATCTTATTATTTCAGAAGATCCTCAATAAGATAGATTGACACAGTGGTGCAACGATGGCCTCAAACATAGCAACAATTGTGATGATAGCACAGGACCGGACAGTGTTTCGTTTTGTTGTACATAGGGTCATTATGAGATGGAACCAACTCGACAGCACCTAAAAACAACAACATTATTTCATGCATGGAATATATTTATATTGTAAACCTGCTTTAATAGAGTTTTTGAGAAATCACTTTTCTAAGTCACCAGGGACAACCTGAAGAAGGCGAAGTAGAGGAAGGCACACTCCAAGCTGGATACCATCTTCAGATTTGGTAGAAACTGTGGATGTTGACAGAATACCACCAGCAGGTAACTTGTCTGAGGTAGGCTAAGAGCCAGGCCAGTGCATGGCAAGTGTAAATACCTATAACATGTCCGTGTATTCATTTTGACCCAAAGGAGTCTCTGGGTGTCTTGGATATTGTCAGGTACGGCAAGAGTAAATGAGACTCATGCAGCAAGTTCAGAAAACAAACAGAATGGAGCACTCACAGGTCCCAGGGAGGACACTAGAGCACACCTGGACGCAGGCCACATAGGAAGTTGCACCCAAGGACAAGGCAACAAGTTGGAACTGTAGGAAGAGAAGGCTAGTGTATAGTATGCAGGGGCTTAGCTACACATAGCAGGCTGAAGTCTTATTGGTCAGTTTAAAAGTTTCTAGTGCATTTATGAAGGGGAAAATGAGAAGTTTTAATCATGGGCACCATATGGGGAACAGCTAGGAGGGGCAAAGAGTAACCAGGGCTGTTAAGACACTAGGTTATGTGATTATGATGGGGTTTCTGTCACAAAAAACCAAATCGGACATGGCCAGGAGGGCTAGTTAGAGCCCACAAATGTTGAAAGACTGTGCAACAAGATAGGAATGGCCATGTCAAAAAACTAGGTGAAAGGGTAACGAGGAGGAATTAAAGGATGCTGAGGCAAAACTAACTATATAGGCCACAAATTGGCTTATGATTGTCTGCTTCTTTGCCTTTGTATTTTAATTTACGAATTTGGTTTAACTGTTTGGTTGCTTAATATAACTCATTCAGAAAAAATTCCAACTTGATTTTAGATGCACTAAATTTAGACTAAGCAGTCGGTTGCTAACTGAAAGTTTGGTAGTTCAAACACACCAGCTGCTACACGGGAGAAAAGACCTGGTGATCTTCCATAAAGATCACAGCTTAGGGAACCCTATGGGGAAGTTCTACTCTGTTGTCTAGGCTTTCTATGAGTCTTAATCAACTCTTCAGCATACAACAACAATAACAACAAGAGATTAACCCTTTGGTGACCCAATTATTTTCTGTTTTGAATTTTTTGTTGATACTATGTGTTTTCATTAATGGAAGCATTCTGAATCATTGAGTATGTCTGAATTTTTGGTAAGTAGTAGGGATTTTTTTTATCGTCTCCTTCCACACACCTGCCCTAAGTGTTTAGTGGTAAACATGAAGTATCACTAATTATACCCCAGAGTTCCCACCAGGGTCTATTGGTACATACGTGAAAATTTTTCAAAATTTCCATATTTCCCAACAAAAATTCAGACACCTCATACAATATCCTGTAAAAACAGTAATTTGTGGCACAAGCTCATGTCTTCAGTTTCAAACAGTCATAAAGTCCCCTGCCTTGCAGCAGCACACACTATCAATGGTAGAGCATCTTCTCAATAAACTCCAGAGGCTAAAAAAGTTCATGGTCACTGTATGTACCACCAGGCACAAAAGGGTCAAGGAATTTGTTCAAGTGTAGGCCTGCCCAGCGAGGCAGACCAGAGTGCCCCCTTGTGGCCAGGTTTGGAGATGGCCACAAACCCAGCTAGAAGGAGCAGAGGAGCTGGATCAACAAGAGGGTGAAACCCAAAACAGAGAGGCCCCAATTCTGAGACCACGAGTTCTGATCACTGGAAATAGGTGCCCTGCTCTGCAAACTAGCAAAACAGCCATCTGATTAATCACCCTCTCATGGTCGGAGGGTTTCCTTGCGTGATCTTCCAGGGCAAGGCCATCATCAGCTGAAATAATCAAAGTGAAGCTCAGACCAACTAGAGTTGATACCAGAACCAAGAAAAGAGGTAATTCAACAAGTTGCAGCTACTTCTGAAATTCTTTTGTAATTGACACAAAATAAGCAAGTGGTATAAAGCAAATCCACCACCAATCAGTTTTTCATACTGTGGTGGCTTGCATGTTGCTGTGATGCTGGAAGCTATGCCACTGGTATTTCAAATACCGCAGGGTCACTTATGGTGGACAGGTTTCAGCAGATCTTCTAAACTAAGACAGACTAGGAAGAAAGGTCTGGTGACTGACTTCTAAATATTGGCCAATGAAAACCATATGGAGCACAAAAGAATATTGTCTGATATAAAGCTGAAAGATGAGTCCTCTAGGTTGGAAGGCATGCCAAACACACAGTGGCCACAACAGACCCAAGCATACCGATGACCATGAAGATGGCACAAGACTGAGCAACATTTTGTTCTGCAGCACATGGGGTGGCCATAAGTCAGAGATGACTCTATGGTAACTAACAACAACAAATGAAGCAAATTAATGGCAATGCTTCCTAAGTGGTTGGATGTGGTTGGAACAAAGCCTGGACAAAGTGAAGACAATGTCAACTTAGCTTCGGATATGTGGCCAATTGCACAATCATATCAAGAGGGGATGGATTCAGAATGTGGTCAGTTGCACGACATAGCCTGACCGCCTACTTTTGTGCTGCCTGTGTATAGGAGGCCTTGAAGTGCCAACATAGGGTTCCTGCTCTAGAACCTGGACATTCTCCTGACTCCAAATATCTTGCATCTCTGATGTCATCACTCTGAGGGAGCCTCTCTTTCTCCAGGTATATCAGTATAAATCACGTTTGATCATCTTTTACTGTGGATGCTGCAGCGGTGAAAGCACTGATTGTGGACGAAGCTGGAGCTGCCTAACATCCAAAGGCATTCTTCTGGCATGCTTCAGTCTGTAATGAAGTTTGGCAGCTCTCAGGTTGAGCAACGACCAGAGATTCTCTGTTGACTTACCTTTCTAGAATGATCTCAATAATCACTGTTACACTAGCCTCAGCCCCTTTCACCATCTTGCTCTAAGAATGGACACAGTCCCTTCCCTTAATGTCACACAGAACAGTGAAGAGTAGGATGAGATATTTAACATAACTTTACTACCAACAAAGGTGACAAGGATAGCTAGAGCTAATCTCTAAGCCCAGTGTGCTCTACAGCTCAGATGCACGGGGTCGCCTACAAGGCAACTGCACATTCTGGCCCCCCAGACTGCCCCATGGCACAGGCCATCACCCCCCAACAACATCTCAAATACAGGCATCCCCAGAGCCCTTAAATGACACACCTCCATGGGTAAGAATCCAAGCTCAAGAGAGCAAGGCCCAGAGGGAAAGAAGAGGGAGGGACCCCTCTTTCTATTCCAACATCAGTCTTTTCTCAAAAGTACTGAGAGTGAAAGTGTCTACTCTCTTCAGGAAAGAATCCACCATTTGTCCACAGAAGTGTGGCCTCACCCTGTGGCCCCAACACAGCAATACATGGAGAAATAACCATCACCAGGAGGTACTCAGACTGTAGCAGTGAAGCAATTTCCATACACAAATACACATAATTCAGAGATAGCGCATACACATACAGAAGTTGTCATAATACAATGTATCCAAAGATTTCAGGGTACCTTATTAACAATATTAACAAAGTTGACTTGCCAAATCTTCAGAAGATCTTTTTATAATTTTGGAGTAGAAATGCCTATTCTAAGCAAAATGAAAAACCCAGAAACTGTAAAAGAACAAATTAATAAGCTTGATTACATTTAAAAAATTAAAATGTATGCACAGTAAAAAAAAAAAAAAAAAAAAGATGAAGAAAAGAAAAAGGAAGGGAGAGAAGGAGGGAGGAAGAAACCAAAAGATCAAAAGACAACAATTTGGAATAAATATTTGTAATTAAAACGATAAATACATTAAAAGTGCTTACAAATCAGTTTTTTAAAAAAGACCAGATGTAATGGAAAAATGGGCAAAGGACATAAATAGTAAATGCACTGGAAAAGAAACACAAATTGTCAATCAGATATATATAAAAAATCAATTCCAAATAGATCATAGATCTACACATGAAAACGTAAAACAGTAAAGTGTTTAGAAGAAAACAGACAAGAATATCTTCACGATCTTGGAATAGGCAAATATGTCTTAAACAAGACAAAAAAGGGCATTAATCATAAAGCAGAAAATGGGTAAGTTGCACAACATTAGAATTAAGAACTTAAAAAAAAACTGCTAAAAATGTGAAATGGCAAACCACAGAGTAAGAGAAGATGTTTGTGAAACGTATTTTCAACAAAGGACTTCTACCAGAATATACAAAGAATAAAAATATTAAGATTTGGACCACAAATTGACAAGAAGAAGAAGCTGAATAGAAAAATGGACAAAAAGCTCAAACAGACATACTTCATAAAAAGAGGATATCCATATAGGCCAATAAACTTGGGAGAGTATGTTCAATTTCATTAGTCATTAAGGAAGTGCAAATTAAAACCACAATGAGATTAAAATCAAATGA
Source organism: Elephas maximus indicus (assembly GCF_024166365.1). Taxonomy (NCBI): domain Eukaryota; kingdom Metazoa; phylum Chordata; class Mammalia; order Proboscidea; family Elephantidae; genus Elephas; species Elephas maximus. The sequence continues at coordinate 41,150,352 of NC_064819.1, forward strand.
AGGGTTGGTGAGGATATGGAGCAATAGGATCACTCACACACTGCTGGGAGTGTCAATTGGTACAACCACTTTGAAAAACTGTTTGGCTGTATCTACTAAAACTGCACCTAGCAATTCTACCCATTATACATATACAGTGAACAAATGTGCAAATACGTTTACTAAAAGGCACATACAAGAGTATTCATAGCGACTTATTCAAACTAGCCTAGAACTGTAACTATCAAATGTCCATCAATCTTACAGTACCTTACTAAACTATGATATATTCACATAATAGAATATTATACAACAATAACAAAGAAAAAACGATTGCTGTACATATTAACATGGATAAAAATCACAAAAACAATGTTTAGTGAAAAGAACAAGACACATCAGAATTCATATTGTATTACATAGAAGTCAAACATAGGCAAAAATAATCTGTTCTGCTACAGTGAAAATAGTGGTTACTTTTGGGGAGAAGTAGTGATCTGGAGAGGACATGGGCAAATCTGAGAGGCTGGTGATGTTCTATATCTTCATCTGAATACTAGTTATATGAGTGTGTTCACTTTCTGAAAATTCACTGAACTGCTTATGATCTGTGCACTTTTCTGAATGTATGTATTACTTCAATAAAAAGTGAAAAACAAAGCAAAATAAAAGCAATAAAAAACACTTGTTCCTTGGGGTCTATCTCATGTTCCAACAAAAAAATCAAACCAGACCCACTTCCATCAAACCAAGTCTATTCCAACTCACAGCGATCCTATAGGGTTTCCAAGGCTGTAAATCTCTACAGAAGCAAACTGCCACATCTTTCTCCTGAGAAGCTGCTAGTGGTTTTGAGTCCCACTGACCTTTTGGTTAGCAGTCAGTTGCTTTAATCACAGCACCACCAGGGCTCCATGTTCCAATCTGTCCAATGAATCTTTACTGAGCCCCTCAAACTGAGTCAACTTCAGCCTCCTATAAAACCTGAAAGCCCTTTCTATCTTGTGTTAGTTATCTAATGCTGCTAGAGCAACAGAAATGTATTTTCTCACAGTGTAGGAGGCTAGAAGTCCGAATTCAGGGTGCTGGCTCTAGGGGAAGGCTTTTGCTCTGTGGGCTCCAGAGGAAAGTCCTTCTCTCTTAAGAGCTTGTGCTGCTGAGCCATCTTCATATGGCTTGGCATCTCTCTTCCCGAGTCTCTGCTTGCTAGCTTGCATTTACTCTTTTTTATATCACAAAATTTTGTATCACAAAATCTTATGTTAACTGTAACAAAAAGGAAGGAGATATGTGACTTTGGAGGGAAAAGAGATAAAATTATAAACCCTGAAGAGTAACAGCCCCGAGCCAGGCCCTTAAAAAAAAAAAAAAAAAAAAAAAGCCATACCACGTATGCTGCAGTCATGCTTGGGAGAGAAGTATGCACACTACATATATGATGCCCCTTAAACATTAATCCGTAGAGATGGTGGTGTGGGAGGGAAATACTACTACTCTGCCTAACCATCTAGGAAATCAGGGGAAGCAGAGACGACTACCAGTCAGCTCAACAGGAAACCCCCAGGACTGAGATGAGGCCCTGCAGCCCTCTCCAGCAGCACTTCCCTCTGAGTCCTCCTTGATCTTGACCTTGCCCTGGCAGGGCCCAGCACAGCACAGCAGGAGTAAGGCATCAGAGAACTCTAGGCTGCTCTGCAACATCCTCTCAAGGATAAAGTGCAGCTCTTCTGAGCCTATTACCTCTTGGGTTACTAAGACCTTGGAATGGTCACCTGAGTACTAAGTATACAGGGCAACAGACTGTCTTTTAAGAATCCGAAATGACCCTCAAAACTGGAGTCAGCCTTCATGGAAGGTATCCTTCCCTTTTCTCATATCCTGAGATCTCAAGTATTGGCAGGAAGTAGTAGCCACAGGAGGCCCTGCCCATTGTTTAGGCCATCTCTGATTGACCATAAGCACAGCTGGGTGTTTTGGTGTCCACTAAACCTCCCCATCTCTCTTGAGTCCTAAAAAACATGGAGAGCAAGTATAATTTCTAATGTTCTAAACTACGAATTTTTTAATTACATGAAAAAGGAGAATATAAATTTACCTACGCTGTTTGGGTGTTTTGGTGACTAAGAAGAGATGTGGACCCTCATCTAATACTGGTGGGAATGCAAAATGGTACACCCATTGTGGAAAATAGCGTGGCAATTCCTCAAAGCACTAAAAATAGAGCTACCATACCAACCAACTAACCCACTGCCGTGGAGTCGATTCCGACTCATAGCGACTCTATAGGACAGAGTAGAACTGCCCCATAGAGTTTCCAAGGAGTGTCTGGCAGATTCAAACTGCTGACCTCTTTGGTTAGCAGCCGTAGCACTTAACCACTACGCCACAAGGGTTTCCAGAGCTACCATATGACCCAGCAGTTCCACTCCCAAGTATATACTCAAAAAACTTAAAAGCAGAGACTCAAACAGATACTTGTACACAAATATTCACTGTAGAACTAGTCACAATAGCCAAAAGGTGGAAACTACCTAAATGTCCAACAACAGATGAATGGTTAAGCAAAATGTGATACATACACATAATGGCATACTACTCAGCCAGTAGAAGGAATGAAGTTTTCATATATGGGACAGTATGAATGGAGGGAGCTTAAAGACAATATGCTGAGTGAAACTAGTCAATCACAAAAAGGACAAATATTGTATGACCCCACTTATATAAAAAGACAAGAGAAGGCAAATGCTTAGAGACCAAAGTTTATCAGTGGTTCCCAGGGGCAGGAGGGAGAGAGAAAGGGGGGATATTGCTTATGGAGTACTGAGTTTCAGTTTCCAGTGTTGAAAAAATAGTATTGATTAAGGGTAGGGTTGCACAGCCTATTATTGTAATTACTATCAACAGGTTGGACACCTGTAAAAAGTTGAACTGGCAAAAGTTGTGAGATGGATATATTTACAACAATGACAAAAAAAAGAAAGAAAGTAGCACCAAAATCCTCATGGGATTTTGTTCCTGGTTTGAAGGTTTAGGGTCATGGTTTCATGGGACATCCTGGTTAATTGGCCTAGTAATGTGTTTAGTGTTTCTGTTCTGCCTCCTAGTTCATTGCATAGTGTCTGGGGTTTTAAAAGCTTACAAGCAGCCATCCAAGCCACAACAATTGGTCTCTATTTGCCTGGAGCAACAGAGGAAGAAGGGCAGTCAGGAATAAGAGGAAGAAATGGTTGCGTGGCAAATTGCTTCCATGAACAGCTGTCTCCTTTGCCATGAGACCAGAAGAACTGGATGGTACCCAGCTACCATTTGGATGAAGGATTCTATAGCAGTATCTTGATCAAAAGGGGGACAATATAGAACAGAATTTCAAATTATCATAAAATCCAGTCTTTCTAGAGCCATGAAGTCTGGATGAGCCCAGAAACTATTGCAATGAGATGATTTTTATTTATTTATTTATTTATCTTGAACATTAGATGAAGGTTTACAGAACATCTAGTTTCTCATCAAACCATTAGTACAATCACTGCTGTGTGACATTGGTTGACAAACCCAAGACATGTCAATACTCTCTCTGGGTTCCCTATTACCAGCTTTCCTGTTTCCTCCTCCCTTCCAGTCCCTGCCCCGGGGCTGGTGCTCCTCTTTAGTCTTGTTTTGTTCCATGGGCCTGTTCAATCTTTGGCTGAAGGGTGAACCTCAAGAGTGACCTCCTGACTGAGCTGAAAGGGTGTCCCGGGGCCATACTCTCAGGGTTTCTCCAGTCTCTGTCAGGCCAGCAAGTCTGGTCTTTTTCTGTGAGTTAGAATTTTGTTCTACATTTTTCACCAGCTCTGTCCAGGACCCTCTGTTGTGATCCCTATCAGAGCAGTCAGTGGTGGTAGCCAGGCAGCACCTAGTTTTACTGGGCTCAGTCTGGTGGAGGCCATGGTAGATGTGGTCCATTAGTCCTTTGGACTAACCTTTCCGTTGTGTCTTTAGTTTTTTTCATTCTTCCCTTGCTCTTGAAGGGGCGAGACCAGTGGAGTATCGTAGATGGCCGCTCATAGGCTTTTAAGACCCCAGACACTACTCAAAGTAGAATGTGGAGCATTTTCTTCATAAGCTCTGTTATGCCAATTGAGCTAGCTGTTCCCTGAGACCATTGTCCCCACAGCCCTCAGCCCAGCAATTCAGTCCCTCAGGGAGTTTGGATGTGTCTATGGAGCTACCATGGCCTTGCCTTGTACAGGTTGTGCTGGCTTCCTCAGTATTGTGTACTCTTACCCTTCACCAAAGTTACCACTTATCTATTGCCTGTTAAGTGTTTTTCCATCCTCACTCCTCCCCTCCCTCGTAACCATCAAATATTGTTTCTTTTTGTATGTAAACCTTTTCATGACTTTTTACAGTAGTGGTCTCATACAATAATGGTCCTTTTGTGACTGACTTATTTCACTCAGCATAATGTCCTCCAGGTGCAACCATGTTATGAGATGCTTCGCAGATTCATTGCTGTTCTTTATCATTCCGTAATACTCCGTTGTGTGAATATAGCACAGTTTGTTTACCCATTCATCTGTTGATGGGCATCTAGGTTGTTTCCATCTTTTTGCTACTGTGAACAATGCTGCAATGAACATGGAGAACATGGGTGTACATATATCTATTCATGTGATGACTATTACTTCTCTAGGATATATTCCTAGGAGTAGGATTGCTGGATCATATGGTAAATCTGTCTTGGAAGAAGTGCGGCCAGAATGCTCCTTAGGGGCAAGGATGGCGAGACTGCATCTTACATACTTTGGACATGTTGTCAAGAGGGATCAGTCCCTGGAGAAGGACATCATGCTTGGCAAAGTACAGGGTCAGCGGAAAAGAGGAAGACCCTCAACGAGGTGGATTGACAGTGGCTGCAGCAATGAGCTCAAGCATAACAACAATTGTAAGGATGGCGCAGGACCAGGCAGTATTTCGTTCTGTTGTGCATAGGGTTGCTATGAGTTGGAACCGACTCGACGGCACCTAACAACAACAACAACGTGGTATTTCTATTTCTAGCTTTCTAAGGAAGCACCATATCTTTTTCCAAAATGGTTGTATCATTTTGCATTCTCACCAGAAGTGCGTAAGAGTTCCAATCTCCCCACAGCCCCTCCAACATTTGTTATTTTCTGTTTTATTGATTCGTGCCAGTAATACCAGGGTGAGATGGCATTTCATTGTAGTTCTGATTTGCATTTCTCTGATGGCTAGAGATCGTGAGCATTTCCTCATGTGTCTGCTGTCCACTTCAATGCCTTCTTAGGTGAAGTGTCTGTTCATTTCCTTTGCCCATTTTTTAATTGGATTATTTGTCTTTTTGTTGTGGAGGTGTTGGATTTTCTTGTAGATTTTAGAGATTACACCTTTGTCTGATTTGTAATAGCCAAAAGTTTTTTCCCAGTCTGTAGATTCTCTTTTTACTCTTTTGGTGAAGTCTTTTGATGAGCATAAGTGTTTAAGTTTTAGAAAATCCCAGTTATCTAGCTTATCCTCTGGAGTTTGCGTGTTGCTGGTTGTGATTTGTATCCTGTTAATGCTGTGTATTCGAGTCTTTAGTGTTGATCCTATTTTTTCTTCTACGAACTTCATGGTTTTTGGATTTATATTTAGGTCTTTGATCCATTATGAGTTAGTTTTTCTATATGATGTGAGGTATGGGTCCTGTTTCACTTTTTTGCAGATGGACATCCAGTTTTGCCAACATCATTTGTTAAAAAGACAGTTCTTTCAGCATTTGATGGACTTTGGCCCCTTGTGGAAGATCAGGTGACCAAAAGTGGATGGATTTACATCTGGATTCTCGATTCTGTTCCATTGGTCAATGTATCTGTCATATACTGGTACCAGGCTGTTTTGACTACCATAGCTGTATAGGAGGTTCTGAGGTCAGGTAGTGCGAGTCCTCCTACTTCATCCTTCTTCTTCAGTGGTGCTCTACTTATCTGGGCCCTCTTCCCTTTCCATAAAAAGTTAATGACACGTTTTTCCATCTCTTTAAAGAATGTTCTTGGTATTTGGATCGGTACAGCATTGTATTTATAAATGGCTTTAGGTAGAATTGTCATTTTCACAATGTTGAGTCTCCCTATCCATGAGCATGGTATGTTTTCCATTTATGTAAATCTCTTTTAGTTCCTTCCAGTAGTGTTTTGTAGTTTTCTTTGTATAGGTCTCTTACATTCCTGGTAAGATTTATTCCCAAGTCTTTTATTTTTTAGGGGCAATTATAAATGATATTGTTTTCCTGATTTCCTTTTCATCATTCTCTTTATTAGTGTATAGGAATCCAACTGATTTTTGTATGTTTATCTTGTATCCTACTATTCTGCTAAATCTTTCTATTAGTTCCAGTAGTTTTCTCATGGAGTCTTTTGGAATTTCTAAGTACGGTATGATATCATCTGCAAATAGGGACAGTTTAACTTCTTCATTGCCAATTTGGATGCCTTTTATTTCTGTTTCTTGCCTTATTGCCCTAGCTAAGATTTCCAACACAATATTAAATAGGAGTGGTGATAAAGGGCATCCTTGTCTTGTTCTTGTTCTCAAGGGGAATGTTTTCAGCCTCTCTCCATTGAGAATGATGTTGGCTGTTGGTTTTGCAGAGATGCCCTTTATTATGCTGAGAAATTTCCCTTCTATACCTATTTTACTGAGAGCTTTTGTCAGGATTGGGTGTTGGACTGTGTTGAATGCATTTTCTGTGTCCATCGAGATGATCATGTGATTCTTTCCTTTTATTTATGTGGTGGATTACGCTGATTGATTTGCTAATGTTGAACCGTCCTTGCATACCTAGTATGAATCCTACTTGGTCATGATGTATTACTTTTTGATACGATGCTGAAATCTATTGGCTAAAATGCTGTTGAGAATTTTTGCATCTATATTGATGACAGAGATTGGTCTGTGATTTTCTTTTTTTGTGGTGTCTTTGCCTGGTTTTCGTATCAGGGTTATGGTGGTTTCATAGAACAAACTCAAAAGTATCGCCTCCTTTTCTATATTCTGAAATAGTTTGAGTAGTACTGGTGTAAGCTGTTCTCTAAATGTTTGGTAGAATTTTCCAGTGAAGCCACCTGTGCCAGGGCTTTTTTTAGTTATGAGTTTTTTTGTTTGTTTTTAATATTTCAATCTCTTCTCTCTTTATGGGTCTGTTCAGATTTTGAATGTCGTTTTGTGTTAGTTTGGGTATGTAGTGTGTCTCTAGAAATTTGTCCATATCCTCTAGGTTTTCAAATCTGTTGGATTATAGTTTTTCATAATACTCTGTTATGATCCCTTTTATTTTCATTGGGTCTATTGCAATGCCACCCATTTCATTTCTTATTTGGGTAATTTGCATTCTCTCTTGTTTTTCTTTTGTCAGTTTGGCCAGTGGTTTGTCGATTTTATTGATCCTTTCAAAGAACCAGCTTTGGGTTTTGTTGATTCTTTCTATTGTTTTCTATTCTCTATTTCATTTATTTCTGCTCTGATCTTTATTATTTACTTTCTTCTGGTTGCTGTGGGCTTCTTTTGCTGCTCTCTATTCGTTCAAGTTGTGTATCTAATGTTTTGATTTTGTCCCTTTCTGCCTTTTTGATGTGTGTATCTATTGCTAAAAGTTGACCTCTGAGGACTACCATTGCCCTGTCCCAAGGGTTTTGATATGATGTGTTTTCATTCTCATTTGATTCTAGGAATTTTTTCATTCCATCTTTGATTTCTTCTATCACCCAGTGGTTTTTAAGCAGGGCTTTATTCAGCTTCCATATAATTGATTTTTTTTTCCTTACTTTTCCTGTTGTTAATTTCTACTTTGTTGGCATTGTGGTCAGAGAAGGTACTTTGCATTATCTCAATGTTTTGGATTTTGTTGAGGGTTGCTCTGTGCCCTAAGATGTGGTCTTTCTGGAGAATGTTTGATGTACATTGGCAAAGAAGGTGTACTTTGCAGCTGTTGGGTGACGTGTTCTGTATATGTCCATGGGATGAAGTTGGCTAATTGTGTTCTTTAGCTCTTCTGTATCTTTGTTGAGTTTCTTTCTAGATTTTCTGTCCTTTAAAGAGAGTGGTGTGTTGAAGTCTCCTACTATTATTGTGGAACCGTCGCTTTCTCTTTTCAGTGCTGTTAGAGTTTGTTTTATGTATTTTGGAGCCCTATCATTGGGTGCGTAGATGTTTATTATGTTTAAGTCTTCATGATGTATCATCCCTTTAATCATTATATAGTGCCCTTCTTTATCTTTTATGTTGGGTTTTATCTAAGATTAGTATTGCCACTCCTGCTCTTTTTTTTGTAGTTATCTGCTTGATACATTTTTTTCCATCCCTTGATTTTTAATAAATTTAGGTCTTTGTTTCAAAGTTGTGTCTCTTGTAGACAGCATATTGATGGATCCTGTTTTTTTTTTTTTTTTTTTTTTTTTTTTAATCCATTCTGTCACCCTGTGTCTCTTTATGGGTGCATTTAGGCCATTTACATTCAGAGTAATTATTGATAGGTGTGAGTTTATTGAAAACCCTGGTAGTGTGGTGGTTAAGTGCTACAGCTGCTAACCAAAGGGTTGGCAGTTCGAATCCACCAGGCATTCCTTGGAAACTCTATTGGGCAGTTCTACTCTGCCCTATAGGGTCGCTATGAGTCGGAATCGACTCGACGACACTGGGTTTGGTTTTTTGGTTTTGGGTGAGTTTATTAATGTCATTTTGTGATGCTTTTTTTTGTGGTGCTAACATTTTCTTTGTTCCTCTTACTCTCCTGTGCTGAGTTTCTTTTGTTTGTGGATTTCTTTTTAATTTCTTTAGTTTTTGTAGATTTTGTTTTTATTGAGACTTTGTTTTTCTTCTTTATTTTGGTAAGTTTGTAAACTTTCTTTGTGGTTACCTTGAAATTTACCCTTATCTTCGTAGTTTTTAACCAGTCTATTATTACCTTGCCTTCCTCTCCATTAGAAAGTTCTGTACCTACACCACTTATTCCCTCTTTTATTGATCTGATACTGTTGTCATTTACAGATTAACTTCTCTGGTTCCCTGTTGCAATTCTTTTGGTTTTGGGTAGCCCTTAAGAGTTCATTTCCTTGGTTGGTATCTGACTGGTACAATCTTGCCTCCTAGATTCAGGCTGTGGTCTGATGTTGTTTGTTCTCAGACCGAAGGACTCCCTTTAATAATTCTTGTAAGTTTGGTACGGTTTTTACATATTCCCTTGATTTCTCTTTATCTAGAAATGTCCTAATTTCACCATCATATTTGAATGAAAGTTTTGCAAGATATATTATTCTTCGTTGGCAATTTTTTTTCTTTCAAGGTTTTGTATATGTCATCCCATTGTCTTCTTGCCTACAAGGTTTCTGCTGAATAATCAGAGCTTAGTCTTATTGTTTCTCCTCTGTATGTGACTTTTTGTTTTTCTTGAGCTGCTCGCAGGACTTTTTCCTTTGTCTTTGGTTCTAGCAAGTGTGATTATTACATGCCTTGGTGTTTTTCTTTTGGGGTCTATCCTATATAGGGTTCGTTGAGCTTCTTGGATGGTCAGCTTTTCATCATTCATGATATTAGGGAAGTTTTCTGTCAGCAATTCTTCAACAATCTCTCTGTGTTTTCCATTTTCTCTTCTTGTTCTGGAACTTCAATCACTCACAAATTTTTGCTTTTGATTGTACCCACGTAATTCTCAGGGTTTCTTCATTTTTCTTCATTTTTTTTCTGATTTTTCCTCAAACAGAGTTGTATCCAAGTGTTTGTCTTCAATTTCACTGATTCTGTCTTCAATCATTTCAAACCTGCTCCTCAGCCCTTCTCTGACACTGTCCATTTCTGAAATCTCGTTGTTTATCTTTTGGATTTCTAATTGTTGTTTTTGTATGATTTCTAGTTGTGAATTTATTTTGGCATTTTGTTCCTGTATTACTTTCCTGAATTGTTCCATTTTTTGTCTGTATTTTCCATGAATTTGTCTGCCTTTTCCATAAATTTGTCTATTTTTTCCTCATTTTTGTATACTTTTTGCTTCAACTCTTGGATTGCTCTGAATATTAGAGACTTGAATTCCCTGTCAAATAGCTCTAGTGCCTTTTCTTCTATTGGAAAGCCATCTGCTATTTCATTTTGGATGCCTACTGGGACCATCCTGTCCTTTTTTAAATATGTTTTGACATTGTCTCCTGGACATTCAGTAGTGATTTTCTTCATTTCTTGATTGTAGATTTGTTGGTTTCATTCTGCTTTTTTGTTTTATTTTGTTATTTCTGAGCAGGCCGGCTGTGCATTCTTTATTGTTTTCTCATCTGTAGTCACAATACTTTTCACCTCCTTGTCCAATGGGCAGGGCCAATCATTCAGCTATAATGCAGTAGGGCAGGTCCAGCTGAAGGGGAGGGGTCACATGGGTTGTTTGTGGCATGTACTAGGGCAGACAGGGTGGGCCAGGAATCAGAGCTGGGCAGATCCCAGTATGTTGTGTCGGTGCTGCTCGGGGGTGTGATGTTCAGTGTACAGTGCAGGTAGGCAGGAAAGGGGGGAGAGGTTGTGATGTGTGGAGCTAATAGGGGTATAGGAAAGAGGAGAGAGAGGACAGAGAAACAGGAGCCAAAAACAAACAAGCAAACAAAGGAAAAAAAAGAGTGCTAAGGGAGCTTGCTGTTGGAGTGGAGAGATGAGAAAACAAGAAATGGAGAAAAACAAAGAGAAAAAAGGGAAAAAGAAAGAAAAAAATAACTAGATAAAAATTTGGAAAAGAAAAAAAGAAAAGCCCCCAGGAGTCCGGAAGTCCCACCAGTGGGGCTGCTAAGACCAGTGAAGTGGCTCCCAGGCTGTGCAGTATAGCCTGGTTAGAGGGGGTACAGATGTTACACAGCACCAGGAAAAGAAGACAAATGTAGAGAGATGAGAACTGAAAAATGAAGAAAGACAGAAAGGGAAAAAGGAAGGAAAAAATACCAAAAGAAAAAAAAAGAAAGAAAGAAATGCCCCCAGAGATCCCACCTACATGGCTGTGCAGATTCGGGGAGTGGCTTCTAAGCCATGCAGTGCAGTGAAAAGAAAAACAAAACAGAGCAAAGCAAAACAAGGGGAAAAAAAGCCCCAGGGGTCTGGGACCATGGTTTCAGGGGACATCTAGGTCAATTGGCATAATAAAATCTGTTAAGAAAACATTCTGCATCTCACTTTGGAGAGTGGCATCTGGGGTCTTAAACACTAGCAAGTGGCCATCTAAAATGAATCAATTGGTCTCAACCCACTTGGAGAAAAGAAAAATGAAGAACACCAAAGACATAAGGTAAAGTGACCCCAAGAGACAGAAAGGGCCACATAAATCAGAGACTACATCAGCCTGAGACCAGAAGAACTAGATGGTGCCTGGCTACAACCAATGACTGTTCCAACAGGGAACACAACAGATAATCCCTGATGGAGCAGGAGAGCAGCGGGATGCAGACCTCAAATTCTTGTAAAAAGACCAGACTTAATGGTTTGACTGAGACTAGAAGGACCCCAGATGTCATGGTCCCCAGACCTTCTGTTAGCCCAAGACAGGAACCATTCCCAAACCCAACTCTTCGGACAGGTATTGGACTGGACTATAAAATAGAAAATGATACTGGTAAGGAGTGAGCTTCTTGTCTCAAGTAGACACATGAGACTGTGTGGGCAGCTCCTGTTTGGAGGGAAGATTAGAAGTCAGAGGCAGACAGAAGCTGGCTGAATGGACACGGGGAATACAGGGTGGAGAGAAGGAATGTGCTGTCTCATTAGGGGGAGAGCAACTAGGAGTACACAGCAAGGTGTGTATAAATTTTGTTTGAGAGACTGACTTGATTTGTAAACTTGCACTTAAAACACAAGAAAAAAAGAAAACAAAAATTTTCAAAGTGGCTAACCTGTCTTCAGGAACAGACTACACAGTAAGCAAGGTAAGCACCTGCTTAGGACATCAACAAAACACAGGCACCAGTTGTCCAAAGCAAAATGCCATAGTTGCCAAGCAGACAGGACACAAGGAAAAGTGAGTGCCACAGTGGAAGGGAACTGGCAGAGTACTAAATAAAATTGATACCATTGTATAAATTTTGTATACAATAACAATTATATTTTCCTTTTCATTTCGGACCGATTGGGTATAACCCTGCATTCAATTTTCTTTCATTGACCACATCAGAACATGCCGGCACCACTATAGTAACGTGACTTATGACATATCTGATCCTGCACAAAGCAAACCAAAACGTGTCTTCAGATTGAGCATACCCTTGTATTTGTATCATAATCTTTGCGATCACTCTCAGCCTCATCAGATGTCAGCAGTAGTCCAATGAACTGTGAAGGTGCAGCATCATGGAACAGAAAGTGGATGTGCATGTTTTTAAGTATTATTTCAAGACAAAAAAAAAAAAAAACTTGTGGAGATCTGCAAAGGGCCTGCCAACAAACATCTTATGACAAACAAATGAAATTACTTCCAACTCCCTTGTAAAGTATTATTTCTTTTGACTATCTCAGACCTTACAGACAAAATTACAAGTTCCAAATCAATTATTTTTTACTTACTAATTTCCTAATATAAATTTTTGGGCTAACATGCAAATTCAAAAGGAAATTATATTTTACAAATTTTACTTGTTTCACAGGTTTTATTTTCAATTACTCAAATTTATTTGCTATGGTAGAACTAAACTTAAAAAGTGATATAATTTTATATCCAGAAAAAATGAAATGGCAACAACCAAGTGGAGCATAAAATGAAAGTTCACAGAAAATAAAAGGCATTTTTGAATCACTAAAGAAAATTCCAAAATTATCTTCCTTTTTAAAATGCAAAGAATCAGAAGAGACTTCTTCCAATGAATACTATCATTCAGTGGGTGCAAATTCTTGTACTAGTACCACTCATGCTAAAATTACTACTAGCAAAACAAATATAACAGAATTTGTCCCCAAACCTACAGATCCTGCTTTGTGGAGGTCTCACAAAGCAGTTTTTCTTCTAATGATGTGAATTATTGGATCGAAAAAGGACCAAGTGGTTGTCAACACCACAGCGGACCATTTGAAAATTCATCAAAAATTTCTGGATGATAAACAAATAAGGTTCTGTAGCAAGAATATATTTCTAGGGAGCAAAGCTAATGGTGAAAATTATCAAAAAGGAGTGGCTACTGTAGTCTCCATCAGTCAGCTCTGTATATTGTTTTTGTATATTGTTTTGTTTTCTAACTATTCAGTCCTAAATCGTTTAATTCTGGATTTGCTAAGGATGGATTTAGCAATTGGTGCAACTCAAACATGAATTGATAAACATGAAAACACTTCAATTCACAGAGATTGTGTGTTGTCATATTTAAACTGAAGACATGGTTTTGGGTTAACTCATGAACTGGGAACACAAATTAATGAAGAACCCCTATATCAGAAATACATTTTGCAATGCACTGTTGCTGTCATTATAACAATCGCTAAACATGGACTATCTTTTCGAGGAAGAAATGAAGTGTTTGGGTTCCTACAACATGGAAATTTGAGGGGTTTACTTGAACTTGTTTTATCCATTTTTAGCAGGACACATATCAAAACAGATTAATACCGGAAAGGGCAACTTATCAATATGTCTAAAACAACGTGTAAAGGATTAATAAACTTAATAAGTGATAAAGGTCCATCAACTGTTTTCAGTGAAATAAGTACAGCTTGATATGTGAGTTTGTATATTCCACTCCTGATCTCTCTCCTACAGATCAGCTAAGTATTGTTTTAAGATACATATCTCCAGCAGGTGGAAAACCTGTTGAGTGATTTATCACTTATTAGCTTAAGTAATACAGGTGAAGAAGTTGCAAATCAAGTACTTTGCTATTTATGTGAAGTTTGCAAAATTGATTTTTCGAAGTGCAGAGGCTGATCCTATGATAATGCTGCCAATATGTCGGGACATTATAAAGGCATGCAACAGAAAATTTTAGAACGTAAAGAATATGCCATTGTCATACCATGTGCTGTGCATTTACTCAATATTGTAGGATGTAGCACAATAGATTGTTGTTCAGAAGCAGTTGATTTTTTTCCTAATGTTCAGTTGGTCTACACATTTTTTGCCACCTGTACTCACCGATAGGCAGTTCTTAAAACATTTTTAGGCAATGATCAAGTATTAAAATATCTTTCCAATACATGTTGGGAAGTTCGTGCTGTAGCAATGAGTGCAATCCTGGAATAGTACACTCAGATTCTAGATGCCTTAGAAAATATTGCTGAAGACTAGACACAAAAAAGAGATACCGAAAGAGAAGCTGAAAACATTGTTACCAAAATGCAAACACTAGAGTGTGTATTTATGTTGGTTGTGTGGAATAATATATTGCAGCATTTTCATTGGACTAGTTGCTCTCCAAGATTCAGAAGTAAATTTAAAGACATGCACAGATCTCTAACAGTCATTAATGGGGTATTTATATAATTTAAGAGAAGATTTTAAAAACTTTGAAAACACAAATACTGCCAAACCCTCATTATCAAGCAGTTCACCATCACAGAAACATTAGAAAGAAACAAGTAAACAACAGAAGTGTTCCAGAAGTATTGAGTGCCAGATATGAATTTCTCGTAATCACATACTACATCTTTATTGACACACTTGAATCTTGCATGAAAAGAAGGGCAAAAGTGTATGAAGTTCTTTCAGATAGATTTTCCTTCTTAAACAATGTGGATATACCTGATGAAGAATGCATGAAGGCAGCCAAGAAATGAGCGCAACAAACCTTTACTGAGAATTGAGACAATTTCATTCTTAAATGAGAACTAAGTTTATGAATCCAGGAAAGAAAAATTTTACTCATGTAGATATGTATGATTCCATAATAGAAAATAAAATGTGTATTTCCCAATGTTGTAATTGCTTTACACATATTCCTAGCTTTAATGATCACAAACTGCACAACAGAATGCTCATTTTCATCCCAAGAGAGACTCAAAAAACCTCAGCATACAATGATTCAAGAAAGACTAAATTCATTATCCTTATTATATATGGAAGTAGACTGTTCAGCAGCTTAACTGTGATGAAATCACTGAAAAATATGTGAGAGCAAAGAATAGAAAAAATGATTTTAACTATAACATGTTAAAGACAAAAGAGCTGTCTAAAAATAAAATACAGTAATTTGTTATTTGTTTTCTGATTATTACTTTTTTGTGACATCTTTTCTGATGTTCATTTATAATTACAGCATTTATTACACAACAAGCATCAAAATTGAAGTATGAGCCATTTAAAGTAAAATTGGTTAAAGTCAATTTTTCATTGTGGGAAATCAACAGAATTTTACATTGATTTTGGAAACAACTAAGTTCACTGACCCATTTTCTTTGTTGTAGAATATGTGGAATTTTTTTTGTAGAAAATGTCACATATAGTAAGAATCTTAGTACCCTGCATCCACTAAAAATTTTATAATCCAGTTCATCTCACTCCGCTAAAATGGCATATGCCACTTTTGCCTTCAATCACTAATATTGTAGTCACATTAAAAAAGAAGTTACATCCCGGACAGCTAAGACACACACACGCATATATACATATTCCAGTCCAATGCATGAGAAAGCAGAGGAGGGGCACCACAGATTATTAGTGTTTAGGGCCCTCTCACATGCTTTAATCTGGCCCTCCTTGTCTCTAGTGAGATTGAAGGACCACCCTCCACACAGCTCCTTCAAATCTGAATTCACACTGTGGCTTTGTACCATTACTAACCATGACTAAAACTTAGTAAACCATTGCCATCGAGTCGATTCCAACTCATATTGACTGTCATGGCTTGAATTGTGTTCCCCCAAAACACCTGTTAACTTCGCTAGGTCATGATTCCCAGCCTTGTGATTGTCTACCATTTTGTCATCTGATGTGATTTTCCTGTGTGTTGTAAATCCTATCACTATGCTGTTAATGAGATGGATTAGAGGCAGTTATATAGATGAGATCTACAAGATTAGATAGTGCCGTAAACCAATCTCTTTTGAGATATAAAAGAGAGAAGCAAGCAGAGAGATATGGAACCTCATACCACCAAGAAAGCAGTGCCAGGAGCAGAGTAAGACCTGGGGTTCCTGTGCAGAGAAGCTCCTAGTCCAGGGGAAGATTGATGACAAGGATCTTCTGCCAGAGCTGACAGAGACAGGAAGCCTTCACTTAGAGTTAATTCCTTGAATTTGGACTTGCAGCCTACTAGGCTGTGCAAAAATAAATTTCTGTTTGTTAAGGCCATCCACTTGTGGTGTGTCTGTTATAGCAGCACTAGATAACTAAGACAGAGACCCTATAGGACAGAGTAGAATGGCTCCACAGGGTTTCCAAGGAGCAACTGGTGGATTTGAACTGCCAGTCTTTTGGTTAGCAGCCAAGCTCTTAACCACTGGACTACCAAGGCTCCTTAAGAAATTCTGATTGAATTGAATTGAATTGATGGGTTTGGGTCACGACATATTAAAAACAATTCAAAGGCAAGTCCATATTCTGAAATTAGTTAGACTAGACTTGATCCAGTATAGTGAAACATCTAGAGTAATGCTTCTCAAACTTTATGCCTCAAGACCTCTTTACACCTTTAAAAACTGAGGACCACAAAGAGCTTTTGTGTAGGTGGTTTATATCTATCAACATTTACTGTACTCATAATTAAAACTAAGTTTTACAAACATTTGTTCTTTTTATCTAAAAATGGCAATAGTAAAAATATTACCTGTTAGCGTACACAGAGGTTAAGAGCCCCACTATTAACCAAAGGTTGGCAGTTTGAATCCACCAGCCACTCCTTGGAAACCCTATGGGGCAGTTCTACTCTACCCTATAGGGTCGCTATGAGTCAGAATCGACTTGACAACAGTGGATTTGGTTTTTTGTTTTTTAGCATAAACTATTTTATTAAATATATTTTTTCTGGAGCCTAAGCCAACATGTCACTCTAGACAGAAACACCATGCTGTCCCTCTTCAGCAAAGACCTAAAAAAACAGATACAAACATCAATCCTGGAACCTTAAGCCTCGAACAGAGATAAAAAACTAGATCCAGCACTGAATGGAAGAAGAAACTGACAGAGAACAGAGAACAAGGAGAGCTACGGAGTGGAGGTCCCCATGCCACCATCATTGAGCAGGGCCAGCAATGGCCCCAGACAGGGAGTACAGGAAGACAACTTCACAGAGTTCCCAACAGGAGACAGAGCACCCAGTAACCAGAGATATATGCTTTCCAATCCCTCGCCTTTCTGCCTTGTATGTTAACTCTACCATTTTCCAAAGGGCCATGGCCACTCAGCCAGAGAGACATCAGCTCCCTGCTACCAAGGTCCACTTCATCTCCAACAGCTGGTGTCCTCACCACCATATATTTTTTTTCTTTCCATTTCTTTCTTTTCCATCTCTCTCCTATCTAGCCCACTACACTGCATCTGCCCCTTCCTGATGAGCCATGCCACACCACCTGGTGAAAGAAACACCAGCTTGCTGCCATCCCAGTTTTGCCTCATCCCCAACAGCCAGTTCCCTCAGCACCATAATTTTTGTTTGTTTCTTTTCTCTCTTTACCTTCCTCCCTTTTCTTTCTCCCACACACCTAGCCCCATGTGCCACCTCTGCCCCTTCTCAACCGTCCATGCAGCACCACTCCACTAGACAGCCACCAGTACACGACTTCCTGGGTACACCCCACCCCACCCACTGGCTCCCTCCACATCACTGTTTTCATTCTGCTTTTGTTTCTTTCTCTTCTTTCTTTTCTTTCTCCCTCCCTCCTAGCTCTGCACATCACATCCTCTCCCTCCCCTCCTGTCCCTCTGCACTGCCTGTTGAGTACCACACCTCTGAACAGTACCCCACAGACCTCCAGACCCCTGGACACCACCCTGCACCACCCCCCAGCCCCACCTCACCGAGCACAGTGTCCCAGAGCAGCACTGGATCCCACCATGAGCCACCCACTGGCTCCACCCTGCCAAGTGCCAGATCACTGAGTGGCACCAACACAGACCCCTGAACATTGGAGAGTATCCCACACCACTCCCCGGCCACACCCCATGGACAAGTGTGCCCCCGAGTAGCACTGGTGCAGACTCCCAGACCCCATTCCACCCTGTGCAGCCCCCTTGCCCCACCCCACCAAGTGAAGCACCCCTGTGCAGGACCAACAAAGACCTCCAGGCCCCTGGACACCCCTTGTCACACCGCCCCCAGACACGCCACCCACCCCAGTTTGTGCTACAGAAAACAATCCATCAGTCTCTCCCACCTCCTGCTGGACCTGCCCTGCTGCACCATAGCTGAGCAACTGGCCCAGCTCACCCAGACATGGTGGTAAGAAATACCATGCCAAGAAAAATGCAAGCAACAAAACACATGCAGCCCACCCACCCAGACACAGCCAAAAAAAAAGCAGGACAAAACAAACAAATCTACGATCAATAAATGAAGAAAATAATTACTGAATGTCTCAGAGAAAGCAGAAAATACCAAAACATATTGTTTTTAAAAAAGGACAGGATGGCTCCAGTAAGTGACCAAAATAAAACACCAGATGATCTTCTAGCAGAAGGAAAGGCATTGCAACAACCTGATAGGGAACTTGAAAGTCTAATATTTAGGGTTCTCCAAGAGATTAGGAAAGAGATCAAGGAAAATACAGAAAAATGAAGGAAAAACAAACAAAATCGTGGAAAATACAGACAAAATCAGGGGAAACAGGCAAAACAATGGAAGAATTTACTAAAACAATACAAGATGAAAATGGCAAAATAATCAAAAATCATACAAAAACAGCAATTAGAAATCCAAATGATAAACAACAAAATTTCAAAAATGGATGACACAATAGAACATGAAGGACAAGATAGGTGAAACTGAAGACAAATTCATGGATACCACTTTGTTTGGGGAAAAAAACAGAGAAAAGGATAAAGACAATCTAAGAACGACATGAGATACAATCAAGAACAAAAATTTGCATGTGATCAGAGTTCCAGAACAGGGGGAGAAAACGAAAAACAGAGAGAGGATCATTGAAGATTTGCCAAAAGAAAACTTCTCTAATATCATGAAAGGTGAAAAGCCAACTGTCTAAGAAGCTCAATGAACGTCATACAGGATAGACGCTAAAAGAAAGTCACCAGGACATATCATAATCACATTCGCCAAAACCAAAGACAAAGAAACAATCCTGAGAGCAGCTTGAGAAAAATGAAAAGTCACATACAAAGAGGAAACAATAAGACTAAGCTCTAATTACTAGGCAAAAACAATGCAGGCAAGAAGGCAAGTGGATGACATATACAAAACATTGGGAAAAAAAAAAAAAAACCTGCCAAACCATGTAATGTATCCTGCAAAACTATCACATATGATAGTGAAATTAAGCCTTTTCCAGATAAAGAGAAATTAAGGGGATATTTGAAAACAAAAGCAAACTTACAAGAATTATGAAAAAAAGTCCTTTGGTTAGGCAATCAAAAATTTCAGCCAGACACCAACCTAGGAAATGAACTCTCAAGGATAAAACAAAGCTAAAAGATTTAAAACAGGGAACCAGACACATCAATCCAAAATGGCAACAACTTCAGAAGGTTAAAAGAGGATACACGGTTTAGGAACAGAACTTTCAAATAGAGGGGAAGTCAAGGCAATATCAAGTAATAAAGGACTGGTTCAAACTTAGGAAGATAAGGGTAAACTTCAAGGTAACCACAAAGAAAGTTAACAATCCTACTCATCAAAATAAAGAAGAAAAACAAAGTCTTGGTAAGCCACAAAATCTACAGAAACAAAAAGAAATTCCACAAAAAAAAGGGAGCTCAGCACAGGAGATTAAGAGGAATAAATAAAAAGTTAAAACCACAAAAAAAGTGCTACAAAATGACAGCAATAAACTCACACCTATCAATAACCACACTGAATGTAAATGGTTTAAATGTACCCTTAAAGAGATAGAGAGTGACAGAATGAATTTTAAAAAATGACCCTTCAGTATGCTGTCTACAAGAGACACACCTTAGAAACAAAGACATAAATACACTAAAAATCAAAAGATGGAAAAAATATATCAAGAAACAGCAGCCAAAAAAGACCAAGAGTGGTAATACTAATCTCAGATAAAATGGACTTTAGGCAAAATCCAGTAAAAGACAAAGAAGGACATTATATAATGATTAAAGGGACAACCCACCATGATCACTTAACCATAATAAATATCTATGCACTCAATGACAGGGCTCCAAAATATATAAGACAATCTCTACCAGCACTGAAAACAGAAATTAACAGTTGTATAATAATAGTAGGAGACGTCAACACACCACTGTCAATAAAGGACAGAACTCCTAGAATGAAACTTGGCAAAGATACAGAAGATCTAAAAGCCACAATCAACCATCTTGACCTCACAGACATATATACAAACATCAAGCACATATACATACACCAAATAACAGCAAAGTACACATTCTTTTCCAGTGCACATGGAACATTCTCCAGAATAGACCACATCATAGGCCACAGAGCAAACCCTCAACAAAACCGAAAACATTGAGATAATACAAAGCATCTTCTCTGATCACAACGCCATAAAAGTAGAAAGTAATAACAGAAAGGGTAAGGAAAAAAAATCAATTACATGGAAACTGAAAAACGCCTTGTTTAAAAACCACTGAGTAATAGAAGAAATCGAAGATGGAAAAAAAAATTTCTAGAATCAAATGAGAATGAAAACAAACAACAACTAAACCTTTGGGACACAGCAAAGACAGTGCTTACAGGTCAATTTATAGCAATAGATGCACACATCAAAAAAGAAGACAGGGACAAAATCAAATTGTTAGCTCTACAACTTGAACAAAAAGAAAGAGAACAGCGAAAGGAGCCCACAGCCACCAGAAGAAAGGAAATAATAAAGATCAGAACAGAAATAACTGAAACAGAGCATAGAAAAACAACAGAAAGAATCAACAAAACCAAAACTTGGTTCCTTGAAGGAATCAACAAAGCATTGACCAAGCTGACAGAAGAAATACAGGAAAGGAAGCAAATAATCCAAATAAGAAGTTAAATGGGGACATTACAACAGACCCAGCTATAATAAAAAGGCACATAACAGAGTACCATAAAGAACTATACTCCAACAAATTTGAAAACCTAGAGGAAAGGGACAAATTTCTAGAAACACACTACCTACCTTAAAAAACACAAACGACAAAGAGAGGTAGAAAATCTAAACAGACCTATATAAAAAGAGAAGAGATTGAAAGCTGATTTAAAAAAAAAAAAAAAAAAAAACTCCCAACAAAAGAAAAATTCCTGGCCCAAATAGCTTTAGTGGAGATTTCTACCAAACATTCAGAGATTTCACACCAGTACTGCTCAAACTACTTCTGAACACAGAAAAAGAAGGGATATTTCTGAATTCATTCTATGAAGCCAGCATAACTCTAATACCAAAACCTGGCAAACACACCACAAAAAAAAAAAAAAAGAAACTTACACACCAGTATCTCTCATGAATGTACATGCAAAAATTCTCAACAAAAGTCTAGCCAATAGAATTCAGCATCATATAAAAAAATAATAGCCCATGACCAACAGAGATTCATAGCAGGTATGCAAGGATAGTTCAACATTAGAAAATCAATCAACATAATCCATCACATAAATAAACCAAAGAATCACAAGATCATCTCAATCAATACAGAAAAAGCATTGGATGAAGTCCAACACCTGTTCTTGACAGAAACTCTCAATAAAATAGGAATGGAAGGTAAATTCCTCAACATAATAAATGGTGTTTATACAACACCAACAGCCAACATCATTCTCAATGGAGAGAGGCTGAAAACATTCCCCCTGAGAATGGGAACAAAACAAAGACTTCCTTTATCATCACTCCTATTTAACACTGTGCTGGAAGTCCTAACTGGAGCAATAAGTCAAGAAAAAGAAATAAATGGCATCCAAATTAGTAATTCAGAAATAAAACAGTGCCTATTTGTGGACAATTTTTTTTTTTGTTTTATTTGTGGACAATATGATGCTATACATAGAAAGCCCAAAAGACTCCACAAGAAAACTACTGGAACTAATAGAAGATTCAACAGAGTAGCAGGATACAAGATAAACATGCAAAAATCAGTTGGATTCCCATACACCAATAAAGAGAATGATGAAAATGAAATCAGGAAAACAATTCCATTTATAATAGCCCATAAAAAATAAAGTAAAATACTTAGGAATAAATCTAACCAGGGATGAAAAAGACCTATACAAAGTTAACTACAAAACACTACTGCAAGAAACCAAGAGATCTACACAAATGGAAAAACAAGCCATGCTCATGGATAGGTAGACTCGACAATTTGAAAATGTCAATCCTACCCAAAGCAAATTACAAATACAATGTAATCCCGATCCAAATACCAACATTCTTTAAAGAGATGGAAAAACTAATCATTAACTTTATATGGAAAGGGAAGAGGCCTTGGATAATTAAAGCACCACTGAAGAAGAAGAAGAAAGTAGGAGGACTCGTACTACCTGACCTCAGAACCTAATATACAGCCAAAAGGTAGTCAAAAGAGCCTGGTACTGGTACAACGACAGATACATTGACCAACGGAACAGAATCGAGAACCCAGATATAAATCCATCCACCTACAGTCACCTGATCTACGACAAGGGCCCAAAGTCTATCAAATGGGGAAACATGAGTCTTTTTAAAAAATGGTGCTGGGAAAACTGATGTCCGTGTGCAAAAGAAAGAAAGAAAGAAACAGGACCCATAACTCACACCATATACAAAAAACTAATTCAAAATTGACCTAAATATAAAGCCTAAGATTATGAAGTTCATGGAAGAAAAAACAGGATCGATGCTAGAGGCCCTAATACACAGCATTAACGGGATACAAACCATAACTAACAACACGCAAACTCCAGAAGAGAAGCTAGATAACTCGGATCTTCTAAAAATTAAACTCTTAAAACGCCCATCAAAAGACTTCACCAAAAGAGTAAAAAAGAGAACCTACAGACTGGGAAAAACTTTTTGGCTCTTACAAATCAGACGAAGGTCTAATCTCTAAAATCTACAAGAAAATCCAACACCTCTACAACAAAAAGACAAATAATCCAATTAAAAAATGGGCAAAGGAAATGAACAGACACTTCCCTAAGGAAGACATTCAAGTGGCCAAAAGACACATGAGGAAATGCTCAGGGTCATTAGAGAAATGGAAATCAAAACCACAATGAGATACCATCTCACCCCAGCATTACAGGCATGAATAAAAAAAAACAGGAAATAATAAATGTTGGAGAGGCTGCAGGGAGATCAGAACTCTTATGCACTGCTGGTGGGAATGCAAAATGATACAAGCATTTTGGAAAATGATATGACACTTCCTTAGAAAGTTAGAAATAGAAATACCATAAAACCCACCCACTTTTTTAGATGGTCCAGCAATCCCACTCTTAGGAATATATCCTAGAGAAATAAGAGTCGTCACATGCATGCTCATGTTCATTGCAGCACTGTTCATGATGGCAAAAAGATGGAAACAACCTAGATGCCCACTGACAGATGAATGGATAAACAAACATGGTACATACACACAATGGAGTATTACGCAATCTTAAAGAACAATGATGAATCTGCAAAGTATCTCATAACATGGATGAATCTGGAGGGCATTATGCTGAGTGAAATAAGTTAATCACAAAAGGACAAATATTGTATAAGATCACTACTGTAAAAATTCATGAAAAGGTTTACACACAAAAAGAAACAATCTTTGACGGTTACGAGGAAGGGGAGGGGTGGGGATGGAAAAACACTTAATAGACAATAGGTGGTAACTTTGGTGAAGGGTAAGACAGTGCACAATACTGGGGAAGACAGCAAAACTTGTACAAGGCAAGGTCATGGAAGCTCCACAGATACATCCAAACTGCCTGAGGGACCAAATTGCTGGGCTGAGGGCTGTGGGGATCACAGTCTTAGGGAACGTCTAGCTCAACTGGCATAACAAATGTTCTACATTCTACTTTGGTGAGTAGTTTCTGGGTCTTAAAACCCTGTGAACGGCCGTCTAAGATACTCCACTGGTCTTACCCCTTCAGGAGCAAGGGAGAATGAAGAAAACTAAAGAGAAAGATTAGACAAAAGGACTAATGGACCACATCTACCACAGCCTCCACCAGACAGAGTCTGGTACAACTAAATGGTGCCTGGTACCATCACTGACTGCTCTGTCAGGTACCACAATAGACAGTCCTGGACAGAGCTGGAGAAAAATGTAGAACAAAATTCTAACTTACAAAAAAGACTTGATGTACTGGCCTGACAGAAACTAGAGAAATCCTGAGACTATGGCCCCTGGGCACCCTTTCAGCTCAGTAATGAAGTCGTTCTCAAGGTTCACCTTCAGCCAAAGATTAGAAAGGCCCATAAAACAAAACGAGACTAAAGGGACACGGCAGCCCAGGGGCAAAGACTAGAAGGCAGAAGGTAATGGGCAAGCTGGTGATAAGGAATCCGAGGTCAAGAAAGAAGAGTGCTGACATGTCGTGGGGCTGTTAACCAATGTCATAAAACGATATGTGTTCCAATTGTTTAATGAGAAGCTAGTTTGTTCTGTAAACCTTCATCTAAAGTACAATAAAAAAAAATAAGAACTTCTGCATTTTGAAAGACACCGTAAAGGAAAGGGTAAGCCATAGACTAAGAGAAAATATTAGCAATAAATATATCTGACAAAAGGACCTGTATCAACAATTTCTAAAGAACTGTTACAACTCAATAATAAATAGACACAAATCCAGTAAAAAAGGAGGAGGGGGGGAATATTTAAACAGACCCTTCACAAATGAGGCCATAGGAATAATCAAGTAGCGCATGAAAATACGCTCACTGCCTGTAGTCATCAAGGCAATAAAAACTAAAACCACAATGAGACGCCACTTCACACCCACTAGAAGAACTAAAATTCACAAGATTACCAAAACAAAGTGTTAGGGAGGATATGGAGCAAATGGAATCCTGGTAGAAATTCACTATGGAAAAAGACTTTGGAAGTTTCTTATAAAGTGAAAAAAAAAGACGTAACATACAACCCAGGATTTCATTCTAGGTATTTACTAAAGTAAATTGAATAGTGGTGTTAGCAAGGAATATTGAATATGCCCATGGACTGACAGAAGAAAGAACAAATCTGTCTTGGAGGAAGTACAGCCAGAATGCTCTTTAGAATCAAAAATAGCAAGGCTTTGTCTTGCTTACTTCGGACATGTCATCTGGAATGATCAATCTCTAGGAAAGAACATTACGCTTTGGACACATCATCTGGAATGATCAATCTCTAGGAAAGAACATTACGCTTGGTAAAGTGGAGGGTCAGCGAAAATATGGGAAACTTTCCATAAGATGGATTAACAATGGTGGCTGCAACAATGGGCATACCAGGAATTGTGAGGATGGCCAGGACCAGGCAATGTTTCATTCTGTTATACATAAGGTCCCCATGAGTCAGAGCTCATTCGACGGCAACTAACAACATCATTTACTCAAGTGCCCATACAAAAACTCATACATGAATGTTCACAGTAGCTGAAAATCCAGTAACTGGAAATGACCCACATGGCTGTCAACGTGGATAAACAAAGTGTGGTACATTCGTACAACGGAATATTACTCAACAATAAAAATGAATAATCTACTGATGCAATTCACAACCTGGATAAGTCTCAAAAGCATTTTGCTGAGTAAAAGAAATCAGGCACAAAAGGCTGTATGATTCCATCTACAGGAGTTTCTATAAAAGGCAAAATTAAATTATAGTGACAGAGAGCAGATTAGTGGTTGCCTGGGACTGAGGGTAAAAGCGGAGTCCTATTTACTGCAAGAGGCATGAGGCAACTTTTTGTGATAATGAAAATGTTCTGTATCTTGAGTGTGATGGTGGTTACAGGTGTGTATACACTTGTCAAAACTCATTTAACTGTACATCTAAAATAGGTATATTTTATTGTATGTAAAACATACCTTAATAGAATTTATTTTAAAACATATTTTTGAGATAACTGAAAATTTGAACTCTTATTGGGTATTTGATGATATTGAAGAATCGCTATTAATTTTGTAGGTATGATAATAATATTGTGACTATGTTTTTTTAAAAGAATTCTTATCTTTAGAACTACACAGTGAAGTATTTACAGATAAAATGATATAATATCTGAGATTTGTCTTTAAAAATTTAGGTGACTACTGGAGCTGTATAGTAAGTTCTGAGGTCAGGTAGTACGAGTCCTTCTACTTTATTCTTTTTCGGTAGTGCTTTTCTTATCCAGGGCCTCTTCCCAGGTAAGTAAAACACTATTGAAGAAGAAGAATAAAGTAGGAGGACTCACACTACCTGACCTCACAACCTAATATACAGCTAAAACGTAGTCAGAACAGCCTGGTACTGTTACAAGGGCAGATACATTGACCAATGGAACAGAATCAAGAACCCAGATATGAATCCATCCACCTATGGTCACCTGATCTTCAACAAGGGCCCAAAGTCCATCAAATAGGGAATAGACAGTCTTTTTAACAAACAGTGCTTACAAAACTCTATGTCCATCTTCAAAAAAATCAAACAGCACCCATACCTCACACCATAAACAAAAACTAATTCAAAATGGATCAAAGACCTAATATAATGCCAAAAACTATAAAGATCATAGAAAAAAAAAATGGGATCAACACTAGAGGCCCTAATACATGGCATTAACAGGATACAAACCACAACCAACAATGCAGAAACTTTAGAAGATAAGCTAGATAACTGTGATCTTCTAAAAATTAAACACTTCTGCTCATCAAAAGACTTCACCAAAAGAGTAAAAAGAGAACCTACAGACTGGGAAAAATTTTTTGGCTATTACAAATCCAACAAAGGTCTAATCTTTAAAATCTACAGGAAAATTCAACACCTCTACAAAATAATAACACAAATAATCCAATTAAAAAATGGGCAAAGGAATCCCACTTTGGTGAGTGGCATCTGAGGTCTTCAAAGCCAGCAAGCTGCCATCTAAGATGCATCTATTTGTCCCAACTCACCTGGAGCAAAGGACAATGAAGAACACCAAAGACATACGGTAAAGATGACCTCAAGAGACAGAAAGGGCCACATAAACCAGAGTACATCAGACTGAGACCAGAAGAACTAGATGGTGCCCCGCTACCACCTACGACTGCCCTGAAAGGGAACACAACACAGAATCCCTGATGAAGCAGGAGAACAGTGGGATGCAGATCTCACATTCTTATAAAAAGACCAGCTTAATGGTCTAAATGAGACTGGAGGGACTCTGGAGGTTATGGTTCCCAGACCCTCTGATAGCCCAAGACTGGAGTCATTCCCAAAACCAACTCTTCAGACAGGGATTGGACTGGACTATAAGACAAAAATGATACAGGTGAGGAGTAAGCTACTTGGCTCAAGTAGACACATGAGACTATGTGGGCAGCTCCTGTCTGGAGGCAAAATGAGAAGCCAGAGGGGGATAGGAGCTGGTTGAATGGACACAAGGAATACAGGCAGAGAGGAAGAGTGTGCTGTCTTATTAGAGGGACAGCAATTAGAAGAACATAGCAAGGTGTGTATAAGTTTTTGTATGAGAGACTAACTTGATTTGTAAATTTTCACTTAAACTACAATTGAAAAAAATGGGCAAAGGAAATGAACAGACATTTCACCAAAGAAGGCATTCAAGCCACTAACAGGCACATGAGGAAATGCTCAGAATCACTAGCCATTAGAGAAATGCAAATCAAAACCACTATGAGACACCATCTCACCCCTGCATTACTGGCACAAATCAAAAAAGCAGGAATAACAACTGTTGGAGAGGCTGCAGGGAGATCAGAACTTTTATGCACTGCTGGTGGAAATGCAAAATGATACAAGAATTTTGGAAAATGATATGGCACCTCCTTAGAAAGCTAGAAATAGAAATACCATATGATCTAGCAATCTCACTCCTAAGAAAATATCCTAGAGAAAAAAGAGTTGTCACACAATAGACATAGGCACACCCATGTTCATTGCAGCATTGTTCACAATTGCAAAAAGATGGAAACAACTTAGATGCTCATTAACAGATGACTGGATAAACAAACTGTGGTACATACACACAATGGAGTATTACGCAACAATAAAGAACAACGATGAATTTTCAAAGCATCTCATAACATGGA